>NC_079232.1:3641944-3945440 GCF_028502605.1 Trichoderma breve
GCTAGCTCCAGCTGGCGCTTGTCGACCTGGCTACTCAGCTCATCGAGCCTGGTCTGCCAGTCGGGTATGTTATTTATCAGGTTTTTGAGAGCCTCGATAGCCATATCGCGGAAGTTGGATTCCCGCGACGAGACTCTTGACGGAGCAATCGTGGCGGCGTTAGGTGATGATACACCTAACAATGAACCTATGGAGTCTGTTTTGGGCCTGTTTCAACTATGTTACAAGGCGCCGATAGACGTAGCCTCTCGTCCCGGGAGAAGGGCTTTCGTCGAGTGTCTGTCGGGTAGAGTTCGCAGCACTAGTAAACGGTCGTCGTGAGGAAGCTCCGCTTTGGTCTTGGTGTAATGAGAGAGAAAAGAGCTCAGGAGGGCGAGCTAGTTGTCGAATATTCCGCTCGTGTCAAAAGAAGATGGTGAAGAGTTCCGTTGAGCTTGTGAAGACCGGAGGCGTAGTAGAGGATGTTGTACGAGTATGTCTGTATATCTGGTGTCGATGCTGGTTGGGATTTTTTTTTTTTTTTTCGACAATGGGCGCAAACGGCGATGTTCTTCTGCTACTGAAGATGAGGGGGGGGAGATGCAAGATCCGGTTAGGCGAGATGCAGTTCGGTCGAACGACTGAAGGATTAGAAAAAAGGAAGAAGAAGCAGGAGGATCGCTTGGTGATCCGGGGAGTAAAAGTAAATAGCAGGCAGAGCTGTTAAAAGCGAGGACGCAAACAGAGAGTGAGAAGAAGAGGCGCGCGGTAGAGATAGGGTGGTGTAATATTAATAACGGCTGGCCATGAATTGAGACGGGGCCCTTGTAGAGGTAGCGAGGATAGCGGTACAGGTGCTACAAGGTACGAGTACAGCGCTGGCTGCAAGGTTTGGCGGAGTGTGCGCTGCTGTGTTGGGCGTGGCAGCAACGCGTGCGAAGTACCAGTTCCTGGCACCGTGCGGCAGCTGCATGGAGGGCGTGAGCGAGGGTCGAGGGGGGGGCGTCGATTTAGGAGGCAAGGGTCGAACGGCTGCGACTTCGAAGGTGCTCTTGAGCGCTGCCAGCAGTTGCAGCAGGTACACAGAACATGAGACTGAGGCCGCGCACGGGCCGCCGCGTCGCACAGTGGGATGCGCACAGTGCGCGAATCCTGAGTCGCCGTGTCACTCGTCGCGGCCACTACACGAATCGACCGGCTGCCCCGCGGCTACAGCGGCCACCCGCCCGCTCCACTGAGGTCGATGCCGCTTATACCTCTGGGGCCGAGGTGAGCTGCATCACACACTGTGGATTGGCCTGCATGCATTGCAGCAAGCAGAGCGACCGGCGTACTCTGTACTTTGGAGCGTGTTTGACGCAGTGTCAACTTTGCATCAACTTGGCAGCAACGGGGGGGTACGGCCACCGCATGCCGCATCTGCCGCCCTCGTCCAATGGCGCGCAGGCACTACCCCGATCAGGCATTTGTACCATGGCCCAGCTGCCCTGTGCGCTCATACAAGGGATGTACAGCCTCGGGGGTGCGAGCTGGCAAGCAGCTGCTCGTACTGGGCTTGTACTCCGACAGACATCGGTACCTGGACCGGCTCAGCCGACCGCCTGATCGCTGCGGGACTCGTTGTCGTTTTGTCGCAGTGCAATTCCACAGCTGTTGGAGCATGAGGACTCGCGCGTTGGCGTTGGCATCTCAGTCGGCTCATTCTCCTCGTTTTGTGTCAGTTCTGGGGCGGGCCAATACGTGCCAATCCACGTTATTGTGGGCAAAAGGGTCTGGTTCACAATGCTCTGCTCTGGGCTGCTATGTACTGTACTCGTACTGTAATTTCAAGTGGGGAGAGAGGCGGCCCCTCTAAACCCCGAAGGACAGAAGCAGGGCTTAGTGGCACAGCAATCGAAAGTAAATGCAGGGCCGTGGGAAGATGGCGTCTCTAATACGGTGCAGTTGACCGACGCTGCAAATACAGCACAGCGGCCAACTCGATTCACGCTCCTCCTGTTGCTGATGTCGGACGACCACAAGACGACGACAACTTGATCAAGCAGTTAGTGGCTCAGGAGTGCACGAGAACAACATACATGACATGGAAGGCAAATGAAACAGCGGCAATAGCTTTTGCAAACCCGACCACGAGTAAGCATTTGGCCCGTCAAAGCTGTCGATCGGCAAGGTCGTGCTTCCGCGAGCCGCGCCATGTCGGCTCTCCGCGCCGCCGTTTTTTAGCATCACGGCCAGTCGAGACGGGGGCTTATATGCCAACTGCTAGGCGCGAATCTACCGAAAGGCCGATTCAATTCAGGCAAGCGACTCGAAAAGGTTCCAGTATTCCAGACTCGAACGGCGCCTTGCAAGGCTGTAGGGTTTGCACGGCTCTCGAGTTGGTGCAAACTGTATCTGCACCATCCACAAGCCTGATACTCAATCTCAAGCCTCTTGCCTTGTTTTCTTCCTTCAATCACTGCAATGCTGAGGTTCTAGCTCGCAAGGATAATCAAACATGCCATACTGTACTGTATAGTCCGGTGCATGCTGTACTGTAAGCAAGCCTCTCCTTCTGCCACATTGCTACCACGGAGAGTGTAACCTCTCTTTGCATTTTACATGGAAGCTGCAGTTGGTGTGTGCTCCGTAGCTGGCACCACGTCGCAGTTCGTTCGTTCGTCAGATGCCATGGCCATGCCATAGCCGGCCTGTGCTGAAAACTGAAAACTCGGCCGGCTGCAAGCTTTCGGCAACTTGTGCCCGTCCAGATCTCTGTAACACGGGCTCGTTCACGGAGAGAGACAGGCATCAGCGTGCGAGGATACCTACTCGTGCTCGATGATGCCCTGTCCCACCCGCAAACACCTGGCTGTGACGTGAAATGTGGCTCACCTGCTAGCGGGTCAGGCCCGGTCGTCCAGAAGCTCATGTGGAAGCAGGTCGCAATCAGTCAGTCAATCTGGGAGCGGTCGTGGTGGGTTCCTCATGCAGTTGGGCGTCAGGTTGAGCTCGTCCGTCAGTGCAGGCCCTTGGCGGGAATAGCACTCGACCCTGCTAAACGCCTAACAAGCGGATGACATACTTTGAACGTCTCACGTCTTCTCGGCCGCAGCGGTTGACAGGGCCATGGTCCACAGAGCGGCTCACCACAGGCACCTCGTGCGTTAACCGCACAAGGAGAGCAACATGATCTCAACACGGACGCCAAACAAAGGGAGATGGTCGCCGACCAAGGCGGCACAGTACAGGATATCACGGATCAGATCCGATGCTCCACGACTGCGCCGCACGTAAAGCTGGGGATATTGTGTTCCCCTTTTTTCGACCTTGTTGCTTGCGGTTTACCATGGGAAGAAAAGTAAGGGCTTGCGTTTTCGGATCTGTTTACTCATGCATGGCCAAGTGCCGATCTCGAGATCCGAAGCGGAAGGGGTGCGATGCTACGTAGGCTATGCTGCGTTTGTCAATTTGACTTCAATGGACAGGCCAAACCCACCTGTTATTTAATCAAAATGGCTCTTTTGTAACTGCAATTGCAGCCCTCTCTCTCTACCCCGGGTTTTCTTTTCTGTTTCATTTTCAAGCACACTTGGACGCAGCGTCTGATCATATGTTGGAAAAGGCCATCTGCCATCATGCATCCCACTCGGCAGTCCAGGGCACAAGCGTGCGGGACAGTCGCCTGTGGGATAGTGACATGCGGAACAGAGCAACGGTGCTGTTTCTGATGGCAGGGGGAGCTGCCACACACTGTCTGAATCAATTCAAACGCTCCTGCGTGTTTGACTGCATTCTCAAACCTCATGCTTGAAGGCAACACAAGATGCAACTTTGACGAGTATCGAGATGTCGGGGACGTTGTGAGAGTCTCTCGGAGAGACAGTAGTGACGGCATCCAATCGCCGTCCCCGGTAGATCGGCGACCACTGATTGGCAATGAGACACAATGCGCCAAGAGGCTGTCTGAATGTCTTGTATCCTTCTTTCAGAGGGAGACACAGAGAGAGAAAAGAGCTTTGACCAGTGGGTGTGGCACTCCCACCGGCGACCGTGTCTCTGGACTTCGCCGAACAGCATTCGTTGCTACCTGTTTTTACTGCCCGCGAGACATGTATAGTTCCTGTCTGTATCAGTGTTTATTCGGTGCTATTTTTTTTTTTCCCCTCTGTTGTTGCTTGGACTCGGACATGTTAAGAGGTCTCTTTCGCCCTTGGCCGATCGTTTCTAGGATCGGAGCTAATCAAACAGAGCTCAACACGGAGGCACTGTGGCGTCAATGCCAGAAATTCGCTAGGCGACAAGCGAATCGCCCAGACTCGATGAAGATGCTCAGCACTCTTTTGCTCCGTTGCCTGTAATACGGAGAGCTCGTCCGGAGAATGAGTTCCCAGCGTGAAGCACACCTAGGACGGCGCATGTCGACCAAACTGGCAGCGGCCGGGGCATGGTTGAACAGTCGACACTTCTGGTTCGCAGCGATATCCGGATGAAACCCCACTGGGGGGGCAGAGCTCAACGAAACCTTGGTGTTAGCGGCACACACTGTGCCCAGGGCACCACGAAGAAGGGGGGGAGGGACCAGTTTAGAAGATCTGACCCGTGGATATAAGCTGTGGTTGCTGATGAGCGAGACCCGGGATGCGATTCCGGGGCGGATGGTCAGTCCGTTCAAGAGGCGCCTCGGGCCGCGGAAACCAACAAAACGAGAGACAGCCTGCTCAGTCGAGAAGCTGACGGCGGCTTGGGGAGCACGTTTGAGCAGGGCTGGGTTGCTTCTAATTCGAACATTAGCTCGGGCGGGAAGCAGAGCCGAACAGGAACCCCATTTCACCCCGACTTTCATATACCAGTAGTAGTATTTACCCCAACTCTCTCAAGCTTGTTATTTTACCCCAATAGCAGCTATTTGAGATTGGCCGACGCTCGCAGACTTGCGCATACAGTAGTGGCCGCGTGCCGACTCCGCCACGCAAAAAGGTCGGTTTTTTTTCGTTTGTCGTTTTTTTTTGTCCCCTCCTCGGTCCTCTTACTGGCTCCAACTCCGCCATCCAACGACAGTGCAGAAAGACGGTCTGCGCAGCTTGCTGTTGGCAGGCTGGGGCGAGTGCAGGTGATTTTGGAGCAATCACCGTCGGCAGCAGCCCTGCCGCCAATCAGCTGCACTCACAGGCATTTACATGACATGTATTCGTACTGGATCAGGCGAGTCAGGCGTCGGAGTACTGCATCGGGAGCTGCAGCTTAGGCTTGGCTGAGAGCGGGTAAAAACCCGCCGTCGAATCAGGGATCCTTGCAGATTGATTTTCGCAGTGGAGGTTGTTATTTTGTGTGTCTCAGTGAGCACGCTGTACAGTAGGCTGCTGGGTTACATAATCTCAGGGTTTGCCGAACTCGCCATGATTTACCGTATACGGAATCCGTACAAGCTCTTCTCCATGCTTCTGATCGATGGGAGATGATATTGGATCCACGGCGTGCTACTGCGTATTAGGTTAGTCGGGATCTACGGGCGTAAAGTTGTACATTTTCGACTTAAACCCCCCTCTATTTAAAAACACACAACACGCGCATCGTCTTTCGGGCCGCAAGGTAGCGCTGAGGGAAAGGGGACCGGGGTACGGACTAACAACGGGATAACAGACAAAAGAGAGACGACTTTAATCCGACCAAGATGGATGTCCCTTGGAGGGGATGAGTGAGCCTGTGATACGAGTTACAGGGTGAAAGGAAGAAGAGGGAGTGCATCATGCAAAAGAGCTGCAGTCCTGCAGACCTGCATACAAGGTTGAAACTCAAATGTACGTTGCGGTCAAGGCAGAGCAAGCCGATGGGGTGAAGCCTTAGTTTCTAACCGTTGCAACGCCATTGCATGGTCCCTCGAATCGCAAAAGTGACAAAGAAAAGAAATACGTACAAGTTGTATGTAAGAAGAAGAAACAGAAGAAAAAAAGCAGATGCAGGGATTCTCCTCGATCCGATTACAACAAGGCAATTGGATGCGAGGGCAAGGGGATGGGACGGGATGGGGGCCTTGCGCTGATGGCGTGTTTTTGCCTTAAAGTTGGGCTTGAATCTATGCCACCTCCATGTCCTTGCATGGCTACACGTTATGCTCTCGGCTCTCGTCACGGCCGGACCAGCCCGTTTTGTGCACTTTATTTCCGTTTGAGACTTGAAACGGCGGGGTCTAGTTGTAGAAGCCTAGGTTTGCTTTTAAAATAGTTGTCTTAGTAGTGCTGGGTAGCTGACTGATGGCGGTTGGGATGTCATGTCTGATGCTGGTTGTTATCCCTTCTCATTTTTTACCCATCTTGTCCAGTTTTCCTCTACAGGGATTCTTTGTAGCAAAAGGAACAGGGAAAACAGATACTGTCCACAAAAGCCCAATTCTTGATGATTTCGATGAATGGGGCCGGTGGCCAACAGGGGAAAGGGGGATCTTCCACAAGATCCATCAAGGCCGGCACTTGAGGATAGGATACTGTACGAACGAAGCAATCAACTCCCCTATCTTCTTGTCTTCTCTCTCTCTTCGCCCACCCCTTCCTTCTGTGCATCCTGACTCGAAAAGCCGAAACGCTGCATGCATTGAACGGTGATACTGGTCGTCCGCCTTGTGGACCGGGCAAGGTTCACCATGGATAGCAAAAGAGAACGAGATGCCGAGGTGCAGCGAGCGATGGCCGCCTCCACCGCAAAGGAGGGTTGTCTGTCGGCATTAGCATGAGCCACTGCGTTTGAGGGCGATTTGAATGACAATGCAGCAGGCCGGAACACGCTGCCGAAGCCTTCTTGGTTGTACGGACATGCAGTCCGTAGTGTAGCACTCTGTAGTAGTAATACCACATAGAACTACTCATATACCTAGACAGGCACACGGCTGTTGGAGGCTTCTTTGCCCTAATAGGCAACTTGGAGTAAGAAAAACGGCCTGTATTACGACGTACGAGTACTATGTTTAGGTATTACTTCGTCCGCTTGTGTAATACGCAGCCATGGAGAACACGTGCGAAGCCATTATGAAGGATCCATGGAATGCAGAAATCGGCTGAACAATTACTCGCAACTGACGAGGCGTAATCGGATGCTCCGTGGTCGTTGTGGAATGGTCTCCGCAAGCCATACATTACATTTCAAAACTCAACTGGCCGGCAATGTCCGCTCAGCCAAACAGCTCTCGTGGTTATTAACGCCGGTCCTCCATCGTCTGCTATCGCCGGCGCTCGCTGTTGGGGATCAACAGGGAGTGGAGGAGAACAAGGCGAGGCGAGGCGAGGAAAAAAAAGACACATCATCATAGATGCAGCAGTCAAAAGTTTGTTTGTCGGGGGTCCCTTGATTTGATTTGCTTGCACATGTAAAATAGTATGTTGAATATGTGGGATTGTGGATGAGGCGTTGTGGATGAGGGACAAGCTGCATCCCGGCACTTGAAAGGCGAAACAGTCAGGCAGAGCGATTGAAGCGCTAGGGAAATCGTGCCGAGCGTTTCGCTTAAGAAAGAGTGCCTTAATCTCGAGACTAAAAAAGGACGTTAATGTACGGCTATTGCTACGTGTACGGAGGCGGGCAGTTGTGGCAATTCGATAGTAATCCAACCATCCATAACGGCATCTGACAATTAGAAAAGATAAAAGAAATAAAAAGCATCGAATATCAATATCATCTGTTGTGTCTTGCAGCAGCAAACGAGCACAGTATAATACAGTACAGTATAGTCCCATTTGCAGTCCAACAGCCCTGCGAGCGTATCTGTTACCGCTTTGGGTCAAATTGCTGTTATGTCCAGGTCCCTTTTTTTTCCCTTTCCATTTCGCCACCCCGCTCATCCCGCCCAAGCCCAATGCGGCGGCAGAATGGCAGAATGGAGCGCCTAAGAGGAAAAGCAGAAGTAACTTGTAACATGTCATCTGCTGGACACGAGCCATTCAATGGATGTTCCGCTGCCAAGTGCTGCACCAGATCACAACAGGCGTTGATTTTCTCTCCCGCTTTTTGAACTACGGAGGATTAATGTGGGCTCTGGCGGGCGATCATGATGGATCAAAATGCTAGCTAGCCAGAAGAGCTAGAGCTAGACTACAATGGTGGCTGTTGGTAGTTAGAGTTTGGATTCTTTCCTATTCGACTTCAGTTGAGCATGAGGATGGATGCATTACAGCAACTTCGCTTCGAGGAGGATTTGCCATTGGTGCATATCGCCGCGTGTTCCTTCGCCAGTCGCATCAACAGCCTCATCGTCATCATCACCACCATCATCATCGTCACGGCCAAAATCCACAACCAGCCCAACCCACCATCCATCAGCACAGTTTCATGCCAGCAACGCAGCCTACCTATGGAAAGGAAATAAAAAATCCGCACCCCGTCGCTCCGGCGTTCCCCCCACAACACCATCCAGACTGTCACTTCATCCAAAATATAGTAGTAAAAAGAAGAGCACAGAGCATAAACAAAGGATTCGCACCACGTGCCAACAAAATCCTCCTCGTACCACAAAACCAGAAAAATACCCACCTCAGCCCTCGAAATTTACATCTTCTCCAGGCCAGGTATCAAAGTACCTACCTACCGTAACGGTACGACATGATGTATTATTATACGGCAATATAAAACCAGATGGGGCCTCAATCAAGACCTGTCCGATGAAAATGCAACCCTCCTTCTTGCATCCCTGCGCCCTTCTTTTTTTCTTTTTTTTGAATGGCTCTCTTTTTTTGTTCATGTTGCAGTGTGTCCAGAGATTAACGCTACACCTCTACCTTAATATTGGCGAACCAGGGGTCGTCCCGCATATCCCAGTTCCGACGGCGGCGTCTTGTTGGCGGCTCTTTTTTTTTTTTTTGTTACTCCCACTCACACTCTTACACTCTTACCCGCGCTCTTACTTGCGCTCTCGCTTCTTCTTACTCTTTTCTTACTTGCTCTCCATATTCTGACCTTGTTATTTACGCCTTGCCCTCGCGTATCTCGCGAAATATACCTCGTAACCAGTATTGCCGCCAGGTTCCTCATGTTGATCATCTTGGCCTTGTTCCGAAATAGCCTCCATAACGTCTAATCTGATCCGTAATCATACATTCACACGCTTCCCCTCACACAAAACAACCAAAAGGACAATGTAATGTACTTCACGGGAATACACACACACTCGCGATATCGGGCTAGCAGCCAATGCGACCGCGACTAATACTGTAAGCTGCGTGTTGGATGCGCGGCAGCCTGCATTAGACCTCTTTCTTGTAATATAATTCGCCTATGCACAGTGCCAGCCTAGAAATCAAAATCAAAAAATCCGTTCTCCACCAGAAAAAGTCGCTGCTACTGTGCTGTGTTGGTTTCAACTTGCGCTCTTTCTTATTAGTGCTACTTGTATATCCGTAGTCATCCGGAAGCTCGAACTTCAGTTCGTCCGTGCTGGGCCGACTTCCCGTCCGGCGGCCCTTCAAACTAATCGCAACAAAGCTGCCGACTAATCAATTCCTATACGTTTAGTATTCTGCTTCGAGCATACACAAGCACATACTCGTACACATACAAGACGACCGTTTACTATCTCTGATGCAACTTTTCTACTAAGCACGGAACCCAGCAGGGCACAGATTCCTACATACATCCTAGAAGAAGTCCCACCATGATCCTTCTGCCCGTGAATCTCGATTCGGCCAGGCCAAGCCCGTAGATCCTCTTTTCCCCCTTCCTTTTCATCAAACCATGTGCTGCAATAACAGCCATGCCATGAGGGAGTTCGAATCACGATCAAGCACATCCTAGCACATGGCCAGATCCTCCATCCCCTTTCTCTCCGTCATCGATCCCACCAGCAGGAACGTTTCGTCCACGCGCGCACGTACATACAACAGTAACCCCCAACAAGAGCGATATCCGTGCAAGGGGGACTCTCGGTCCCGAAATCATGTCCATTTGAGACTATTCGTCTTACACACAATATGCCATTGGATCCTCTTTCCGTATCCAGTATCAAAAGAGGACCCTCAGACTCGTTCTCGTGCTCATCCTTTGCATCTGCCGTGGTTACAATCCATATACCTCATACTCATCCTCCCACTACAACACATATACGACGTAAAAACCCTATCCACATACTACTACATGACTTTGAAAGTAGCTACATACTCAAGTACATTGAATCAGTCAATGCCACACCGTTACATCCAATTCATTTAACAACCCACGTCATTGCCACACTATGCGTTCAGCCGCACACCCCCAACCAACATCTTCGAAATAATACCCAAACAGGAAACAAACCAAATGCAAAACTGCAAATCGTAAAGTAAAAGATTGCAAAAGGAAATCCAATCCGTTCCCTCAACCAATTAGCCCAAAGAAGGGGGGGAAAGGGAGGAACAACAAAAAGAAAAGAATAAAAGGTGAGTAAACTCACTCGCGGGTAGCATGCGATGCTACCAGCACGCAACATTAGGCTTAATGTACGAGTTACCAGCCTAGAAATCACCACAGAATATCGCATTCACACCAGTTTTTGCTCTTCACACGTTCTTGTTTCTCACCCTATTCATGTACCAAATTTAATATGATCCTAGTACCTAATCGTATACTTTCAAGAATCCCACCCAACAGCATGTGGTAGTAGTACAAGTACCTCCAACCACCGCAAAATGACCCGCTGATACCATGTACTTGCATACTGTTGTATCCCGGCCAAGCCAAGCAAACTGGAGATATTAACCCTCGTACCGCCACCACAATTCCCTCAGACAAAATCCAAGACGTGGAAAAAATAGGGCACTACAAACAGCCTGTCCGATCTGTTGTGGAGACGGGTACCTTGTCCTTCCGATCCTAGCCAGTAAGGCTCGGCTCAGCAGGCTGGCCATGTGGCTCCGAGTCTTGGATGCCAACAGTCGCCGACCTCAAAAGCGGCTGGAATGGGGCCTGGAACATGATACAAACTGTGCCATGTACTCGTACATGTACTCCAGATCCTCCCAGCTGCCATTATGCCATCAGTACCAGAAACCCCCCTCCCTTTGCGACTGACATTCCGTAATTCTGCCCGATTCAAACACAGCCCTTTGCGTACCATTCAGTATCAACAAGTTCTTTTGTATCTCATAACTCCACTCCGTCGCAAATGCAAATCCTCGTACTCCGTAGCCATAGTCAAAAGCCCGAGACATGTAAAGTTCCGTTCCTCCAAAAGCCAAACGAATTACCCAAAATGGACATGAGTGTGTCCTCCAACACCGTGCTCTACAGAAGAAAGAAGAAAGAAAAGACGTCTCAATAAAGTTGCCGTAAAACTAGGCCCCGGACGCATTAGAGTAGAAACTCGCTCAACACCTGGACCCTAGTTCGGGCAACCTCGGAATCCTCGGCCATCTGCTGCATGATCTGAATCATTCGAGCTGCAAACGCCAACATCGTTAGCACATCGGGACCATATATCGTGGGCTTTCGGAAATAAAAGAGACGGGGAAGCTTTAACACTAAGGGGGGGGGGGGGGGGGGGGGGGGGGGGGGGGGGGTTCCACTTACTGATGTCTGCCTTGGCTCGAACAAACAATGGGTCTTTCGCCAGCAGCTCCTTGCCCAGGGACTCCTTGGCCGTTTCTCTCAAGACGTTACCGATACACAGAGCCTCAAGAAAAGCCCTATGGTTAAAGACCCACCAGACGCGAGCCTCGCTTTCCAGCAAGTTGAACAGCAAGAAGAAGGCCCCGATGGCATCGTGAGCAGCCTCCAGCGTGCCCCGCACATTGACCGGAACGTCCGGGCTTTCCGACGCGTGAACCAACATGAGGTTGTGAAAGTAGTTGCTCGTGAGGAATAGCGTTTGGCGCACGACTCTCTTGTTTGTCCCGGCCAACGCCGTCAGGCTCTCAGTGTCCCACGAGCGGAAAACGTCCGGAAAGGACCGATACACCGCTCGGAAATCGGCAATCAGCTTTGACTTGTGCCGCGCCGTTGCACAAATGGGCACGTCGAGGGACCGCGGAGAGCATATCGTTTCCTGAACAAGATTCGCAAGTGTCCAAGAGCCCCGGATGTAGGCGTTGTCTGTTGGATCGCTGCTGGCAATGGAGGACCCATGATCGAGCAAGTCATCGACTGACACGTCGGTGTGCGTTGCAGATGGCGGCAGGGACAAGAGTACCGTGAGGAACGTGTCCTGCAGCAAGACCGCTTGCCAGACTTTGCGTCTCTGCTGCTTCTCAAATGGACTAGCATCTGGTGTAACTAAACAGCGCGCAGTGAGTTTGGTTGTCTAAAAGAGACAGGCAGAGAAACAGACTAAGAATATGCGAGGAGGGGGTTCATGTTACGCAAGGGGGTAGTATCCGATTCAACGTACCTATGTTGGGGTCACGATGCAAGCCCATGGCGTAGGCTTGCCGTATCAAGATTCCAGCAAATGCCCAGCCGTCCGAAGCGTGGTTGTCGTTGATGAGAAAATAAGTCATCAGGACCATGGCCTGAATGGACCGGATTGATGCTGTGCTAAGATACGAGAACATCCGGAGAGCTTGGTTGCTAGCTGAAGCATAAAACTCGGCCGTCTGCTTCCTCTCCTGCGCCGTCGTTGACGTGACAAACTGAGTGCCCAAAGCCAGCATGACAAAGATTTGAGCAATAAAGGCAGCATCAACCTGATTCTTCTCTGGGATGCTCATCTGCCAGAAGTGCTCATAGTCAGCATAGAATGTCTGACGATGAATCATGGGATACACCGGGTCGACGCATTCGAAGTACCGAGAAAGCAGGATATCAGCCTGGAGCTTCTCGGGAAGCACAGATATGACTTCGGGAAGACCTCCTTCGCAAGTCCAATAATTTGCAAAGGGATGCTCCGAGCCTATCCCAAACACGTTGCTTGCAGTGGCCACGGAATATGGGACATTTGATAGCAAGCCAATGGAGAGAGCTATGGCGCCTCTGGACGGAGTGTCGTCACTACTGTTGGCATTCCTGTCCGCGATGTTGGGGACGGGGAGCTTTCCAAAAGACCCAGGCTTTTTCTTTGGAGGCTTGGTCATGCGGCGCCCATTGGCAGCCGATCTCGACGTCTCCCTGTGTGAGGTGGTACGTTAGAATGCACTTGCGGCTGTCTATGGGTGCGATTGGAACGAGACATTGGGTTCTTTCAACTCACTCGATTACATTGGCAACGTGTGCATATATGCATTCAGTCTGCCGCTTGATGCCTGTGGATTACAACGTTAACAAAGCTAGTAGGTTGAAGCAGAGAACTTGGATCCGACTTACATGCAAGACAATGTGGTCGACCTCGATCGCACTACCGGGAATATGTCAGTGATATTGCCGTGTAACACACCCAGGTACACCTTGAATGAGTCAAGAAGCGCGGTGAAAGTGGACCGCAACAGGGAAGCCATATACGTAAAAGGAGGGCAAAAGGACAGGATACAGCAGACTCTATACACGAAATCATGTCGTAGCACAAATAGAGCGGGCAGCCGCAGATGAGAAGCCTCAAAGGTCAGTTCCACCGCCATTCGTGATGCGGCAGACACCCGAGGTCGGATAGACCAGATGCAACCGTGAAAGGAAACACGACAAGGAGAGAAATTTAAGAGCACTTCGTATGGCTAAGTCAAAAAGAAGTAGGAAGGGATGGGGACAGTTGTCCCGCGCCAAGGACTGGCTGAGACCAGCCGTGCACACAACACGCACCTTTGTCTTTCGTTCAACACACTCGTGGCACGACAGCGTGGGTTTGTTTCGCTTCTGCTTCTTCTTTGGGGGCCCACTCGCATGAGTCTCGGGCAATGTCAAGTCGGCATCCTGATCATGAGAGACAATGCCGCGATAGTCGAGCCCACCCAGGCCTCCGGGGCCGCCGCCGCCGATGACCGGCAGACGAAGGCTCCCGGACACGGATCCGGGCGACGCGATGGAGGTGTTGGACACGGAGCTGGGGGTCAAGGCATTGCCACGTCCGCCAGCTACGGAACGGCCGTGGTGGCCATTGCTGGCCTGCTGGAAAAGCGACAGATCCATCTGCCGTTGAACTCGTACTAACGTAATCCACGAAGCCGCCCCCTCCCAAGCTCCCGATGATATTCCCGACTGGTGATAAAGCCGCGCGCAGTTCGCCTACCTGGAGCTGAACGGCCCCTTGTTTGTCTTCCTGCTGCTTTGCTGTGTCAGCGGCGGTCAATCCGCGTTGTTCGCGCCACGGTCCCCCGGAAATAACAGGTGGAAAATTGGGTCGTTTGGGGGAGCTGTTTCTGCTTGGGAGGAATTTTCTTTGGTCGTCCCTCTTGGTTGTCGGATTTGAGCACTGGAAATAACATGCTCAAAGGGGGGCGGATAATCAAATAAGAGCGGGAAGGGTGGAGGAGCCGCTGGATTGGATGACGAGATGCAGAAAATGGGGGGTGTTAAAGAAATCCCAGCTCAGGCCTCTGTTGCTCAATGTCTCAGCCGCAGCGCACTAACCATTTTGTGAGCTCTGGGATGGGAGGCGAGATGAGGAGGTGGTGAGTATACTGTAGAGTGGTATTGAGTATTTACTAGGCAAGGTCACGTAGTAAGTAAGCCAGGTGTATGGAGTAAAGCGTCGAGGGCTTCCAAGACCTCGAGAGCCTCGTTTCGCTGCAACAGTTAATCCGCATGCGGTCAACGGCCTCTTGTCGCCATTGGGTACCGCGCAGGTACTATCAGGTAGACGATGCAAAGCGTGGCGCCGCTATATTGAGCCGTTGAGAAGAGCCGTACGTAAAATGCTGGTCGTAATCGGCCAAATTAATGCACCGTTGCAATCGCGTCCTTAGTTTCAAATAGTCTCGATGTTAGCAAGGATGTCTTCTTACGAGTAAGACTTGCCCGGGGGTCGAGGAACGCGTAGAAAATAGGGATATACAGCGGACAACCTTAGGATACACTCGAAAGACATTCATCAATTGGAGGCAGGTCAACAAACCTAACGCAACCACCGAGTAAACTTTTTATCCCACAAAAAAGCAGCGCCACCTCCTAGATAGTATTGGATTCTATTCAGACAAATGCTTAGAATTGCCTGACCGCATGGCATGAGTCGCGACTGGCATTTTCATGCTGGCTGCAGGGTAGCAAATCTCTCTTACTATCTGCCCGTGTCTTGGCAACTTGGCAACTAAGTCGAAGAGAGTTGTTGCGCGATTCAGTATGAAAGCTCAGTTCGCTGCCAATTATGGAAACCTCCGAGCCAATGCATGGCTGGATTCAAAAGTGTGGAGGCTAAAGGAGAAAATATCGACACCAGATTGCCTAGGTGATTTTTTGATACGTTGCAGATGCTGTGTACTCTTACTGGATAGTTGGAGGGAGCTGGAGGATTCGAGCCAAGACCTTTAGTGAGCTTAATCGCTATAATAAGCAGGCATCAGGTGCCAAGAGTGGGTCTACATACCTATTACTCACCAAAATGGCCTCATCGACTCAAGCTTCCTCCAACGATCTTGCCCAAGACAAGCGATAGAGGACATTCTTACACGGCAAACAATCTTGATGACGACTCCCACAACGCCCATCCGACGCACAAGACAGCTTCTCAATCATCTCAGCCACACAATGGCAGGCTACGAGGCGCCGTGGCGGTCTACATTTCTCTCTCACATCCAGCAGGCGAGCAGTCCGATATTCACTCTGAGCACGCTCCATCCTCTCGATGGGAATCAGTTTGTGCCCAGAGCCAGGACGGTCGTCTTCCGAGGCATGTGGGCTTCCTTGCCAGACAACCCTAGAAACCCTGCGCCACTCAATCCTGCCGCCTACACCAGCGAATTGCCCGCTATCACGACGGATGTGCGCATGGAAAAGGTTCCCGAGCTTATTGGCAGCAGACAGGAACCCTCCACATCGTTAGGGGCTCAGTCTGCTATTGGAGGCCCCGTTGAAGCTGTCTTTTGGATCGAAAAGGCCAGTACGCAATGGCGGTTCCGCGGCCGTGCTTATGTGATTGGTCCGGATATCGAGTCGGATGCAGCTGCGCCTGTTCGAGCTGCTCTGCAGCCCTGGATGAGGGTTGTGGATGAAGAGCAGAAGGATGCATGGAGCTGGAGCAGAGAACTTACCGCAAGCTTTGGAAACCTGAGTCCTCTGATGAGAGGCTCATTCCGAAATCCACTGCCCGGCACTCCTCTGACACAGAAGCCTGAGCCAGGCCTGGAGCTGGGACAAGAGGTCAACGATGTAAACGATGAGCTGGCACGGAGGAACTTTCGAGTGTTGGTCATCGTGCCAGAGGAGATTGATCAGATAGAGTTGTCAGACCCGAAGAGAGGTCGGAGATGGAGTCACAAGGCTGAAGTGTCAGAATCCGGAATTTCGTGGAAGACAACGGAGCTGTGGCCGTAATGCCTAGCTGTCGCTGGAAAGGAGTAGGCGAGCGGTTGACAGCCCATAATTCATCACTTTTAGAGGAATGACCAGAGGACCACATCCGCACAAGGCGTTTGCAATGGATCCAACCCACAGGCAGATCACAATGGACTATGGAGGCTCTATAAAATCAAACGGCCTCCGCGGACCTTGAACCGGCATACACACGACATCCAGGGCCGGATGTCGGCTCGGCTAGTACGAAGCCAGCGTTTGTTTAGGCATAGCACCAATAGGCAGGTCTCAAAGACACGGTACAGAGTGTGGCTATGTGACGGTGTACTCCGCAACCGCCGTGCTAGCGACACAGTTATGGCACTCAACACGATCCTGATCAAACGAGAGCCCTCTGGACCAGACCATTAGCCCTGTGGAGCCAGGCAGAGATGACACCTCGTATAAGCTCCTGAGTAAGGGTGCTGCGCGCCACGCCAGATCGGTCTTGGGAAGAAGCTTGTTTGTCTGCCCGTGCCTTGGCATTCGGCTACGTGATACTAAAAACTGCAGCTTGAACCTGGCAGCTGCATCTGGCAGCAGTCGAGAACGTGGATCACGAAGCGAGCAGGGAGGATGGCGAGGCCAAGCAATAGCCTATCTGCGCATCGTATCGAATCGAGTCGCCTTGCATCGTCTTGAAGGTAGTGCTTGTCTAAAGCAGGCCATTTTGCGTCTGGCTTGCCGCCACTTGTTTAGCTCAGTTGAACGTGTTACTTTCGGCCGCTTGATGCTATCCTCGCGTCAGAACTGCGCATCGTCTCGCCTATCACTGGCCGGCGCGAAGGGTTTTTGCTGTAAGGAGGAGATCAGACGCACAGACGCCTCCTCGGCGGCACATGCTTTCCGTAAATCATTTTTTTGCCAACCAAACAAGAGGAAACCGGTGGGTTCATCGGCTAACGGCTTGTCGGGCGAGCCGGGATGGAATTGGGAACTTGTTTCGTCGATGCGGCGCAGCAGAGGCCGTTTCTGCAGCATTTGGCAGTAAGAGCGAGAATAGACAAACAGGCACAGGCACAGGCCCTTTATCCTCTCTTTCTCTGAAACTCGCTGACGATACGAGATTGGTAGACTCGGATTTCAGCTCAGCTGATTGGCCTCTGGTCGACGGAGCCGGGTCCAATAAAGGCGCGCAGGACCGGATTCTCGATCGTCACCATACGAAGCCAAGCCGTTTTAGAGCAGCATAAAACGGTTCCGCCTGTCAAGTACCTCTTGAAGGCGAGACTCGCCTCGTCTTGGGTCTCTTGGGCCTAGTTCTCCTTTGCAACTAATATCTCGTAATGCTCGTACGGCCGAGGGAGAGCGCCGATGGGATGGCCTGCGAAAAAAAAAGGGCGTCACGGAGGTTGGCCGAAAAGGGAGAGGCGGAACAACTTGATGCCATCATCTGCCACCGGCCAGATTACGGAATATGCAGACTAGATGCAGCTTTGGGTCCTTTTGGTTACATGAGCGGAAGCAAGGTAACGAGTCGGTATGGAGAGCATTCGCAGGATGGCGTTGTTTTGAGACCTAGTTGGGTCTCCATTTCAGCTGCAAAACAGCCCCTGCCAACGTGAACTGACTGAGTCGTATCGTATGTACTGTATTCCGTACCCAGAAGGAGATGAGGATTCTGTAATCATTTTGCTTGAATCAAATTGACGACTGGGGAAGGATACATACCTGATCTGTCGGCAGTCAAGATGATCAAGTATGGATATTGTTTTAGTAAACAATCAACTAGACGAATGGCTGACGGGCAATCTCATACTACACAGATCACATAAGGTGCTTACAGGCCCATCCCACTATAGCTTTAGCACCCAGCACAACTACCCAAGGCGGCTAACTGCCTACAAGTCCCCAGTAAAGAACCGCCTAAGCCGCCTGACCTCCGCCCGTAGGCAAAGCCAGTCCCCCCGTAAGCCCTCAAATCAACTCATCCCTCGCTGCGCCTCGTTCCAAGGGAGAGATCAATTGTTTCTGGCCCCGGAATGCCAGTCCCAATACGTGTAATGCTTTGTATGGATGGAGCGTCTGGATTGCTTCTTCAAGTAAGGCGCTCGCAGTGTGCTCGTACGGGCAGCATTAGTCTCGTGTAGCCGTTGTAATGCAGCCTCAATTAAGGCAGAAGGAAGAGGTGTCCCAAAAAAAAAACCTCCCTTTCTCCCTCTTCCTCTTCCTCCCTCTCTCCCCTCCCTCGCCTTCTAAAAGGCTTTCGTACTTGGACGCGCGTCTCCTCGGGTCATACCATCTTTTTACTTCGTATTGTTGCGGAGGTAATTCTAGGCTTCTTTATTAAGCTTATTCTTTTTTTTACTCTTGGCATTGCGATTTTGTTTTTTTTCTTTGATCGTTGTTTGATCGTTTTAGTTGGTGGTTTGTTTGTAGTACACGAGCAGCGTCGATAATTGTTGCCTGGAATCCACAATGCGTGGTCTTAGCAAGGCGGCGACGCTCATATTGGCGCCAACGGCGGTGTTGACGAGGCCTTTACCGATATCATCACGAGGTGAGTGCCATGATTAATTGTATTGTGCTGGTGGTGGAGAGAGACAAAATCAGAACAAGAGAGGCAAACGGAGTCGGTTGGGGGTGGCTACAGTCTGCTTGCTTGCCCTGAATTGGGGGGTACTCTATCCGGACAGAATGCAAACATTCATCGATGCCTATTACTGACTCGACTTTTTCTTGCCGCTTGAACAGGTGTCCCGACTGAGTCTGCATTTTCCGTTGCTGTTGCTGTAGACACCAGCGGCTCTAGAGACGCAAAGACGGTCGATCAAACTCTGGTAAGAAGAATCAACCTGTTCCAGTATCATGACAATGAGCTCACACAATCTCCATGGGAAAAGGTATTCAACCTTGACATCCAAGAGTCCTCAGAGGCTTGCAGCCAAGCCAAAGTGAGGATCGACGGATTCCTCCTATCTCAGGATGACAACGGCACCGGCCAAGGGACTTTCGCCTCCCAGGACGGGCACACCGTCACCGCGAGCTGGAATTTTACTTGCAAGGAGCACGTACGACGAGTGCCTTGGGACCAGGATCTGACGGTGACAATCATCTCACTAGACGGAGAGACTATCCCCGAGACATCCTTTGTGACGAGCTTCAGACAACGAACTCCCGTCAAGGTCTACGATGTGGGAGGAGATTCACTCGTCTACACAACCGAGGGCCATGCGCCTACTCGGCTCGATAAGGAGAGGGTGCTAGAGAGGATCAAGACGCTCACCGGCTTATCAGACGTCGACGACGAAACCAAGGCGGACATTGGAGACATTATTTCGATAGAGACCCAGATGCGCGAACTCGGAGAACACATCAAGACCAAGCAGCGAAAAGTATTGGACAAGCTGGGCATCAAGCCTCCAACGCCGGCGTTCAACTTTCAGACATTTTACCAGACCGCCAAACTTGCATCTTCTACTCTTCGGGGCACCATGGAGCACTGGTTGGGCTCTGTGCTTGGAATCCCTGTCGAGTGTGATCATCATCATCGTCATCATGATCACGGGCATGGCAACCACCATCGACACCCTCACCGCCCTCATAAGGAGACCGATGTTGTGGTGAGCATGCAAGTGGATGGCGAGGGAGGACAGCGCTTTTTCTACTACCGAGACCGAGACGATACCGACTCCAGCTCTACACGACTGACGCCAACTCCCCCTCGAAGAGTAAGTAGTCTTGATTTTCTCGCAAGCCTACCAATCCCCTGAACTCCCTTTTTGTGAAGATCAAACTCGAATACGATGGAATCTAACCATTTGCTAAACAGAACGTCACCTACTTTCCCCTCTTCGCAATCATCTTCACCTTCCACCTAGCCCTCTTCTTTGTCCTCCGATCCATCCGTCAACGAATGCACAGCCGCCGCGCGAGGAACCACAGCAACCGTGTGTGCCGCCGTGAAACTCGCTCCCAGCGCCGCATCGAAAGACAAGCTCGCCGAAACGGCGCCCACCAACGCACCACGAATTTCTTTTGTAGCATCCGAGACCTCTTCCAGACCAAACGCATCGAGCTCAATGAAAAGACAGCCATGCTGATCCACGAAGAGGACACCTCGATGGAGGACGAGCTTGCGTCTTTCCAGGAGGCAGCCTCTGTCATCAGCGACCTGGTTGCTGTTCAGGAGACCACGAGGTCTAGAGAGGAGTCGCAGCCGCCAAGGTTCACCGAAGACGTGAGCCCACCGGCCTACGACGAAGTGGAAGAGAGGTTTGACGAAAAGAAGCCTGACGGCTGTTGATTCACCCCTACCACCCCCTTCTTTTTCTGGATACGAGTGCGTCTGGGATGGGGATATGAATCCGAAAAGGAGTCCCTACAGTAATAATTTTAATCATGTTGAAAAAAAAAAACGCAACGAAAAACAAACAAACAATAATATCCACACTGGTTAGAATGGCGTTATACACTACCTGGAGGACAGGATCAAACAAGCATGCAATAGATGACGCGGTTTCTCATGTTAATTTTATCAAAAATACACCTAATTGACGCTGTTTCTACATGTTTCAAAAGCACCCATGCCGAGTGAGACAGATATATGACAAAATAAATATATCCTTGACTACCATGGGATATCAAGGGAAAATAAAGAATGCCGCCTATCCGAGTATAAACCTCTCAAAGTTCGCCCCTATCGTCGCAATCCCATGCTCAAGATGCCACCCCTTAATCTCGCACACCAGCCGATACATGTCCTCGAGCAGCGCCTCCGCCTCGCCGCCCGCCACGTGCAAGTCGCTCTCCACGAGGATCCTGTCATCCGGCACGGCGCGCACGACAGCGGCGAGCTTGGTCTTGCTGCCGTCGGTGCTCATGTTGACGGCCGTGGAGAAGGAGATGAAGACGGTGGAGGGGACGGCCGGGTGGAACCACTGCTTGAGCATGTCGGCGCTGCCGCTGTACGAGTGGAGGCATATCCGCGGCGGGAAAGGTTTGCCGCCAACTTTCTTCTTCTTCTTCTTGGTTATCTCTTCTGTGCTGTCGTCGTTTTCGGAGTCGTCGTCTGAGGAGGAGCTTTCTTCGGCGCCAGGGGCAATTCTTTTTTTCTCTCTTCGGGATAGGACTTTTTTCTCGTGGCCTTTCCAGCAGGCTGCTATTGTGTCGTATAACACGCCGTGAGCTTGCACGCCGTGCACGCTGACGGCTCTGCCCATTTCTCCTGCTAATCGTAGTTGAGCTTGCATGATGGCTTGCTGGTGCTGCATTTGCACTCGAAAGGGGCTGAGGAGACGGCCTTCGCGTCCACCGGGGGTGAGGCTCTCATCTCGAGAGGAATCGTCGTCTGGGAGACGCTGTTGCGGGAGACGAAAGCCCTTGTCGAGGCCGATTTCTCCAACTAGCGCGAGAGGGAAAGAAGTGAGGTATTGGCGAGTGGATGATATGAGGGACGATAAAGGGGTTGGAGTAGGGAGAGAAGAGAGGAAGGATTGGTCTTGGGGAGTGGGAGAGAGAACGGCCTTGTAGTGAGCGATTTTGGCATCTTGTTCAGTAGATTTGTTGGGATCCTCGGCGTTGTGAGTGCTGAATGTGGGATTTGGGATGGAGTCGTCGTATAGCTGGTAGGAGAACCAGGGATGCCATCCAAACGCCGGAATAACTTTGCATCCTTTGCGGGCTGGATCGGTATCCGAGGTTGATGTTGAGATTGATGCTGAATCTGTGATGCCGTGCTCAGACGCTACATCTGCGACGAGTTGCTGGTCCTGGGAGCGAGTGGCCATGATAGTGAGGACGCGGGTGTTGAGAGTGGCGAGAGAGGCGATGGAGGACATTGTGTCGGTTGGATGGCAGTGAGCGTCAAAGGCGCCGAGATGCCAGGGAAAGGGATCATTGTAGACTGGTATGTCTGGTGGAGGTTGAGAGTTGGTGTCATCAGAGGGTTGGTTGTGGTGGTGTTGACACATGGTTGTGGGTTTTGATATCAACAGACAGACGTGTGAATGAGGTTCTGATGGATGAGATTTGCTGGGCGGGTTTTGAATGGAGAATACAAACAAGGCTCAGGCTGTTTGATCAATGATGCTGTTTGTCTTGCGTCTGTGTCTCATTAGATGACTGGTTTAGTGGTTGAGTTTGGTTGGTTGGTTGGCTGACTGAGCTGAGACAACAGCAGCAGAGCCGAGATGCATGTGTTGAATGTATCACTGAATCATCAAACCGTGAACCACTTTCCAGATGGTGAAAATGGGTGGAGAAAGCGGGGATTCATAGCCGTCTGCCGGCGATCCACTCTGACCGCAAATCTCATCTAATCTCATCTCATCTCATCGTTCTCTCAGCCTTGTCTCGTTTCGTCTCTTTGTCGCTGCTGTTATCGTATAAGCCAGCGGTGATGAGGCAACAAAACATTCTCACAAAATCTCACATCATCATCCCCCAAGTTCAACATGAATCCCCGAGTTTTAGATATGCCTCGTTAGCTGCTTATCCGCCGAAAAGCTTCGCACCCTCCCCTGAATAAGCACCAAGCAGCCACGCCGCGGCATGGCGCGCTTCCCCGCACTGGCGATTGAATCATGATAGATTAAGAGGTTGGATGGATGGATGCCTGTACCTCGTTAGCTTGTTGCAGGTGCCTCATGCATCTCCTCGGTGCTGCGTGCTGCCTAGGTAGTGTGATATTCTCTGTATTTCTCTGTAATAATCATTTCATGTTTTAAGGCACCTACCTATATAGGCTTCTATCCACTCTATAAAATAAAAATAAAATACCCCGGTTCCGGCCAGTAGCATCCGGCCATATACAGAAAGAAAAAAAAAACATGTGATACTCGAGGGCCCCTAGATACCTAGAAATACCAAATCAGTAATCCATCCGCACGCAAATCTTGCTCCCGGATTCCCAAAAGCACACACCTTGACGCCTCCTCCCACACCCAAAAAACCATCCGCCACCAATTCATTCATCTAACCGAGTCTCTCTTGTTCTGGACCTTGTTATGGTTTAAAACTAGATTCCCTGCTCCTCTTATCGCTGACCCACTACTTAATTGCTCCGTGCCGCCCTGTCGTTCATCGTCTCCATTCCTTGTCTCGTTCTAACGTTCCGTCGCCCCCAAACCTTGTGTTGCTTCGTGCGACTATACACTCCGCCTCGATTGGGATTTGTTCTTTCTTGTCTCGTTTCTTGTCTCGTTTCTGGCCTTCTTTTCCCATCTGATAAAATATACATCTATTTTGTCTTGGCGTGTCGCGTGCTCCTTCGATAGCAAAGCAGTTCAGCAACCAACAATTCTCTCCACTTACTTACTTGCTACTACAACTCATCCTCTTTCTTCATCAACACCATTATCATCATCATCATCGCCACCAACAACTCAACCAGCATCAGCCACAAGCCATGTCATGATCCTTCACCGTCTTTGCTTGAAATCTCGCATCCCCATGGCGCTCCTCAATCCCATCTACGCCTGCATCGTGCCCTTCCTCATCGTCACCACCATCCCTCTGGCCATCTTCGCCGGCATCACCACCACATTCGCCTTCTCCGTCCTCATCTTCCGCGTCTTCGTCGTCTACCTCGACATTGCGCTCTCCCTGGTGTCGCAATCCCTGTCCCATCTCACCGAGAGCGCCACAAAGGCTCACCTGCGACCTCCGAGAACTCCGTCATCATCGTCGTCTGTTCACAGCCGCAACAACAGCGTCAGCCCTTCGGCCTCGTCCACCTTGCTCAAGAGGCATCGCCGCCGCAGACCAAGTTCCTCCGTCTACTCGGCCGGATCCGCGACTCCCGCCAGCGACATTGGGCTTGGCCTCATCCCCAGCGTCGGCGCTGAGAGAGACTTTGAAGGCGTCGGCGGATGGCGGCTGGGCGACGACGACGAAGCATGGACAACTATCAACTCGCGCTCCGAGCTTCCAGACCGGCTGCATGATCGCAATCACCGGCGCACCTTGTCCGGGGGTCCGACCGGCGCGGCAGACGGCGGGTTTCTCATGATGAAAGGCCGCGCCCGTAGCCCCGAGAAGAGGATAGTGTCGACGGCCTCTCCCAACAGCTCAAAGGCTCGAGCACCTTCGGCTCCGCGCCTGGGAATGCCTGGCTCCAACCAGACTGACAGCTACTTTCCCATGACGATGTCTTCCAAAGCAATCAAGAGGAACCTTCTTTGATTGGGGGTTCTGATGTGGCAGATGTTGGATTACAGCAAATATTAACGATATGACGAATATGGGAAACAGGAAAATTGGACTACAAAATTGGCCTCGGAATCAAAGGTCCAAGGATTCATGACGGCAGATGAGTAACCTGTCATTTATTTTCTTACTGGTGGAAATTTTGGGTCAAATGTGTTCTTATGAAAGGTATGGATGGGTTTGAACGGATATGCGATTTGGCGTTTACAGGCTGGGAAGGACATGGCATGCGATTGATTTTGTAAATTATACTCTCAAGTTTGACTTGCTTCTGCTCTTTTTATTTTCTCTTCTTAGTATTCACTTAGCCGTGATAAGACTAATATGATGAGATTAATACATGGTAATCTTCAATATGTGACAACCCTCGATCCCGCATGTTGTATCACATCTCCAATGATGATGTCTCGTGTAACAAGTATTCAACGCCGAGTCCAAACCAGCACTTTTCCAACTCCTCATAAACAATGAATGGTATCTTTCCCAAATCCAAAAAACTTCAAAAATCAAAAAGCCTTTTCCCCCAATCACAGCGTCTGCCAAAAGTAATTGGCGTAAAAGTAGCGCGAAAACTTCTTGTCCATGTTCACCACATGCACATCGCCCTTCCTATCATTCCGCACCACCGCGCGCGCCCACTCCCCATCCTTTTCATCGCGCTCAATCTCAATGCCCAGACTGCGATACACCTTGAGCCGCAGCAGCACCTCGTCGTCAACGGGATCCCGCCTGCGACCCTCCTCGGAGCCGTCGACGCCCTGCAGCTCCAGCTCCTGCAGCCGGGCGGCCAGGTCGGCCGCCTGCTGGGCCAGGCGCTCGGCCTCCATTTCGGCGTCGGAGGCGGCCTTTGCGACGCGGAACTTGTGCGTGTCGAGGCGCGCAATGGTGGAGGCGTGGTCGGCGGACGAGTGGGAGGACAGGAGCTCGTCGTGCTGGGCGTTGATGGTGTTGAGCTGGCGCGCGAGGCGCTTGAGCGTCGAGTCGGAGTCGCGGACGTGCAGCTCGCGCGCCTGTTGGAGCGTGGAGAGGGACTCGGCGATGCGGCTGACGGCGAGCTTGTCGGGCTGGATGTTGAAGTTGTTGATGGTGTGGTGAATGAGCTGCGGACGAGTCGGTCAGTCAGTTTTTGGGTGCAATTGTTTTTGTGTTTCTGGTCAAACAACATACGGTAGCTGGATCCTCGGCGAGAAGCATTGTGGCGGTTGTTTGATGGTTTGGAAGCTATTGCCTTTTATCTGTTGCTTGTAGCTCGGTTGCGTATAGAGGCAGAGGATTAAGGTAGTTGGTGAATCAGCGAGCGAATGTTACAATGTCCAAATGCTAAATAACGAAGCTCTCTAAATCTGTCGCCCGGGACGACCAACCCCCCGTGCCGTCAACAAGCCACACCCCTCCGAACCCAAAACGTCATTCCAAGCTCAGCCACACCCGCAACGCTTCCCCCACCAGCCACACTCCTCGGCACAAGCTTGTTTTACCATGAGGCCAAGCCAAGCCGCATTGGCAAACTCACGAGACCAAGCAATCATCCTTACGCCAGCAACTCGATCAGCTCTTCTTCTAGCTGTCTCTCCCCTGCTGCTCTATATCTCTCGTCTTTCCTCCCCCCTTCCCTCCTCACTCGATTCTCCCTCCTTCTGTCGGATTCCTACTCAGAGGGACATTGACTCTCTTCTTCCCTTGCGCCACCCTCTCTCTCTCGATCGTCCGTCGCTATTCCTGAGCTAAAACCGACTCTTTTGCGCCGTCGTCATACAAAAGTTCCCTCGAAACCGCCGAAAATGGTTACAGAACTCCCCTGTAAGATGACGCTCCTGTCTCTTTCCTCGGCGCAAACAGCTGCAATTCCAGCCTCTTTTCCAAACCATCGCGCAGAAAAGCCCATCTCAGAATTACAGCATAGCTAACTAATCGCCTCTTCAAAAATGACAGACGCCCTCGACGCAGAGACGTTCGTCCCTCTCCTCTTCTCTACCAGTTTCGCATCGTACGATCACTCGCAGCTAAAACTAACACCATAACCACAACAGGCCTCTGAACCCTTCAGAGCTCAGCGTCCTGCGCGCCCAGTTCGAGAAAGAAGGCGAAATGGTCGGCGTCCAGACCAAATTCAACTACGCCTGGGTTCGCAACTCCTCCTCCCCTTCAAACAAAACTCCCCCCCAAATAAAGAAATGAAAAACTCACAAGAAGCGACCTTCCCAAATAAACAGGGCCTCGTCAAGTCAAACAACCGCAACGACCAGCAACTCGGTGTCCGCCTCCTCTCCGACATCTTCCGCGTCTCCCCCGAGCGCCGCCGCGAGTGCCTCTACTACCTCGCCCTCGGCAACTACAAGCTCGGCAACTACGGCGAGGCCCGCCGCTACAACGACCTCCTCCTCGAGAAGGAGCCCGCCAACCTCCAGGCCACCGACCTGCGCCAGCTCATCGACGACAAGGTCGCCAAGGAAGGCCTCCTGGGCGTCGCCATTGTTAGCGGCATTGGCATCGCCGCTGGTGTCGTGGGTGCGTTTTTGCTGAGGAATGCGAAACGGAGGTGAAATTTCGCCGATGGTATATGATACGATACGGGGCATGAAATTCGAATTATAAACGATATATGAAGAAAGAAAAGAAAACAATCAAGAAAAAAAAATGGTAAAACGAAACGAAAAAGCAGGAGGTTTTAATGAAGGAGGAACTACTGAGACCAACAAAACTACTCATCTATAGGTAGAAGGCAAATGTCACCACCAAGGAACCGCCAAAGAAGAAAAAAAAAATCACACACCCTTCTCTCATTTTTATGCTTCTGAAAGCTCATACTTGCATCTTTGTCAGTGGGCTATCAACGAGCATGATGGAGACACCGCTTCTCTATCGTATGTGATGGAAAACGGCACTGAGGCAATCACCTATACCCTGCGCCCTTGCCATAATGAGGATGAGCCATGTCAGCATGAGTTGTGCCGCGTAACATTGAGCGCAGGCAAGCAAGTTCATGGTCCACCTCATGGCATCTACATGCTCAAGGAATGCTTGGTTTTCAATGGATATACAAATTAAGTGTACGATATTATATACTATACGATAGCTGCAGCAGCCAGCCATGCGGCCGAAAGAGAGTCTAGCATTGTCATTTCGATTCACGCGCGCACCATGTTCAAGTTTGTTTAGAAAAAGGAAAATAGAGACTGTAAAATCAAAACTAGCTAGGAAATACGACAAACAAGCCTAGACATACCATCATGTGTTGAGACGTCAATCACACGACTTAAAATACAACAGTTGCGGTTTCAACCCTCCTCCAGCCATCCATTTGCTCCAGTCAAATTCAAATCCGCAGTCCGCTGCTCCATCCAGACAGGTAACAAAGAGCTATCCGAAAGGCGTGCTGAGAGAAAAAGACCGGAGACGCAGGGTATTTTCGGCCATATCTTGCCCGACATAGATTTCAAAGGAAAGCGTAAGTGTGACGATCGTGTAGGGAATGAATAATGAGTGACTTTTCGCACGGCGGCCCCAACCCTCCCAACAACTGCTCCAAAGGCAGGGGACAACCTGATATTAACTGGCGACTTTCTCTCCCTCCAGAACATCGCCCTGCCTGCCCAGTCCTATAAGACCCTGGCAAGTAATTAGACGCTGCCCTCGAGAGGAGCAGCCTCAGCCCTATCCGGCCGCGACCACCATACCAAGTCAAACTTTTGCAATGCTTCATAGTCCTGCACTTTCTCCATGCTGCATGACCAGTTTTCATAACAAAGTTCTTTCCTTGCCCACCCTTCTGGAAGACAAAACTTTTCTTGGCGGCGATTATACGAGTTTATGATTAAAATAAAGTGACGAGAAGGCGGCGACAAAAAAAAGACAAAGAATCGAAAAGAGAAAAGGAAAGGCGTCGAGCAGATATTGTATGGACATCATGGATATTCTGATATTGATCGTGCAGGAAAGCAATTCGCAACTCGAGATCGATCGGGCGGCGGGACCACTGGCCGTTTATCGCAGTGAGAATCCCTTTCGCTTGCCTTCCTTCTCTATCGGCCGCCCGCTCTCGACGCGCTGCTTCTTGTCCTCGAGCTCCAGGCGTTGGCGATCGAGTTGCTCCTTCATCTCCCGGTGGCGTGCGTAGAGCTCCTCCTCTGACTGCTTGAGCTTGCTCTCCTTCTCCGCCACCTTCTGCTGGAAGACCATCTTCATCTCGGCCTCCATCTTGGCAAGCTTCTGCTCGTGCAGGGCACGCTCCTCCTCTTGCTTGACAGCAGGGTTGACCTCCTTGAAGACACTAGGATCTTGCGAAACACCCATAGCAAGCAGCTTGTCGGTTCTGTAGTTCTCATACAGGTTGTTGTTGGTGTGCTCCTTGAGCTCCTCCATGTGTGTGCGGATGAGCATCTGTCGGAGCTTGACAAAGTCGCAGTGCTCCTCGTTGTCGACCTCAATGATACCCCAAGGGTACTCACGTCCACGGACCTTGCGGCCGTCGGCGGTCTTGATCTCGTTGGTGGCGCCAACAACGGCGAAAGGAACCTTGGACATGATCTCGTTGTTCTCGGCAATCGTCTCCTCGTCGTCGAGCTCATATCGGGGACCCTCGAAAATCTGGATGCCGTGGTGCTTGATGTCGGCCAAGATCTAGAAACGCACTAGTTAGCAACCCCAATCATCATAATCGTCGAGAAGGGAGTGACTCACTCGGGCCTTGAAGCTGACAATCTCCTCGTCCGTCAGGGTGTCGGACTTGGCAATGACAGGGATCAAGTTGACCTTGGTGTGGAGGCGTCGCATAACCTCAATGTCCAGAGGCTTGAGGGAGTGACCAGTGGGCTGGATGAAGAAGACACAGGCGTGAATTCGGTTGTCAACAATGTTCATTCGGTTGACCTTGTTCTCAGCATCGAGGTAGGCATCGAAACGCTGCTCAATGTTGTCGACAATGGGGCGCCAAGACTCATCGTTGTTAACGAAGTCGCCAAAGCCGGGGGTGTCAACAACGGTCAGGCGCAGACGAACACCAGCCTCCTCAATATCGGCGCTGATGGACTGGATGGTGACAGTCTTGGGAATAATGTCCAGGCTGGGCGCCTTGCGCTCCTTGGGAGGGTACAAGGAGGTGTTGAACAGAGTGTTGACCAGAGTCGACTTGCCCAGACCGGACTCGCCAACAACCATCACATTGAAGTTGAAGCCCTTTCGCACACTCTTACGGTGCCACTGGTTGGGAAGGTTGGCAAATCCAACATAGCCGGTCAGCTTTCTTCGAACAATGTTCTTGTTGTCAGAAACAGCAGCTGGGGAGGCGGCTATTGTACTCGTTAGAAACATTGCTGTGTTGGTAGATGGGACAATGGGGCAGAAGAACGTACCAGGAGGTGGCGAGGCAACGCCCTGTGGTGAATCGGCACCGTTGGAAGCTAAATAGACAAACGTTAGCCTCTGCGTTTTTGAATGCTCTGTGATATTACTATGCATGGTGACGAGGCAGGAGGGCTGGGCGTAGGCTGCTGACTGGAGAAATCAGATTCTTGGCTTCCAACCGAGGTCGGTGGATTTGTATTCCAAGAGCATGATCTCGTCGACTGGTCAGAGCTTGGCTCGCCATTCGATCCCACGGCAGGCTGTATAGGGCTTGAGTATAGCTCATCGTAAGACATGGGGCTCCATGGTCCAATTCTGGGTGGTTCGTCGACCTCCAGCATGCTGCGGTAGCGGCGAATGGCTGCTGGGACACAAGCAGGGACCGAGAACTGGACAGATGCATTTTGCACAGTTGACAAACCGCTCAGTCGCTTCGTTGCTTGAGCCTGAGCTGCAACTTGCTCCAAAGCAATCATTGCCGGCGTCAGAGCAGTCTTGTCGAGCTGGAGGCTGCGGGCGCGCGATTTGACATGGTGTACCAGATCGAAAGTCATGTCGGGTTACGAAAGTCGGATATAAGGAATTTGTACTTGAAGCAACGGAAATGTTGATTTTGCCCAAAAAAGCGACCCAAGAAACAGTAGATGGCGAGCAACGAATGTGGTTACGGAGAGCAAGACGCGAAATCTGGTGGTGTGTGGGAAAAAGGAGGCGCCAATGCTTTTGTGTTGCCCAAGCCCGCTGCCGTGGTGAAGTGCCTCGTGGCACGTCCAGAATGCCTCCTGCCCCCTCCTCGTGCTCGTGGATGGGACACGCATGGCCATGCAGAGCTAAAAGAAAGAGAGATTCTTACCCATATTGATGTATAAGGAGCGGCCGAAGGAAGTTTAATAAAGAATGGTAAGAAGGCACGAGAGTCTGCGCGATTGGTTAGCTGTTGAGGCCGTCTCAGGGAGGAGTAGCGCAGCCAAACGGCCAGGAGCCACGAGCGGAACAGCAGCTTCGTTGGTCTTCAGGGCCCGGGGCAACTTGCGCGCGTAGCAGATGGAAGCCGTCGGGAGAGGCAGATGCTGCTCGCGCCTGTCTCCTGCTTGGGCGCCCTGAAGGCATCGCGGGCGTTTATGCACGGGGAATTCGATTCGAACAATGGGAGCGACCTACCAAGGAGAAATGCGCTGAGACCCTAGCAGATAACGACGCGTGTCAATGGGTTCGAAGAAATAGGATTAAGAGGCAGAAACGACCGCGGTGAATTGAAGGACAAATGTCAAGATGCTCAACCAGCCGGAGAGGAAGTAGCAATGACGGAGAGTGAAGAAGTGAAGTGCAATGAGGCCAGTTGAGGACGAGCAGGAGGAAGATAATTTCGGGGGTGATGACGGGGAGGAATTTGTGCTGGTGCTGGTGCTTGGTGCAGCAGCTGCTGGCCAGCGTCCCAGGGGCCCGACTCCACAGGCTGGTGAGTACCGGTACGGGGATGGGTGCAGCGGCTGCCGCGGGGCTCGGGGTATGAGTACCTGTGCTCGTACCACGGCTCCCAGCTGCTACTGTATCTACTGCCAAGGTAATCCCGTTACCTGGTGCTAATAAGGTACGCTACAGACCTGTGCCATTACATTACAGTAGCTCGTCCAGCAGTGCTCGCTTCAATCTGGCGTGGTCAATATGGCAAAAGGGGGTGCATTAGCAAGCTAGGCCGCGACGGGGCTAGTCTTCCAGGGGACCGATGGCCTGGCGCGGTGGTCATTTAGCAGAGGTGCAGGGCATGGCTCGCCGTTGGGGGCCGCTGATTGGCCGCAGTGTTTGATTCCGCACGAGCCACAACACACCCGCTGTGTGGCGCTGCGGCGGATCGGGCTTGGTCCAGGTACCTTTTCTGGAGTAGAGACGCGATGCTGTTCACAGTTTGAGGGGCCCCCAATTGAGCGGGTTTGTACCTTGAGATTGTACCTTGGCTTGAACCCTGATCTGGTTGAAGAAGAAACGCCATGCAGGTGGTGGATCGAGGCTTGGGCGGCATCAAGAGCAAGAGTCTGGCAAATTTGCGGCCTCGTCTCGGAATGCTCGAGTCAAATCTTAAGGGTCGCATGACGGACGGCTTGGGTATCTCGCTGATACGACAGGCATGGCACGAGTGCGAGTACTGGTACACCCGCTCCCGGTAGCACCTAATGTACATCACTTAATTTCAGGAGCTCCAGGCGTTTCTTTTCCAGATTGCTCCGCATGCTCGCTACTCCTTTGTTCGTATTACTGCCGACCACCTGTACATGTACTCGCAGTAACAGTACCAGTGCCAACGCCGCACGCCGTCTTCATGCTCATAAGATACCTGCTATTTATAGGCTGGCAAAAGCTCATCTTCATTTGCTTGCCTGTTTGCGCTGCACAAGGGACTCGACACAAACGAGTACAGACATTGCGGGACGGAAAGCTGGATCAGACAATCCCGAAGGTTTCTGTGGACTGAGACAGTCTCCCTGCTTGTGCCTTCGATTTTTGGCACCGTAGACGGCCAGAGAAATTAACACGCGTGTTTGACTGGATGGGAGAAAACAATGGTAGTGCCACCAGCAGAACAGTAGCACCGCCGTGAAACAACCAAAACGGCTTCGCTGGCAAGCAAAAACCTGCCGGGAACTGCCTACATCCTTGCAGAGGCTAATATCCGACGCGGTGCCTAATAACACGAAGGGGCAGAGTGTTGCCTATTTCGGAATTGTAGGGTAAATCGACCCATCAGCCGTGATGAGCCAGTATGACCCAGCAACTACGAGGATTGTTGATGTCTTGGGGATAGAAAGAAGCTAGGGAGTGTTTCTGCTGAGATCTGTGTTTTAAGATTGATCATCTATGAATTCTGCAGCACCTGAATCTGCTGTCGAGAGCCCACTTGAGCACTGATGACAAAGTGGCCTTCTTCCCAATTATACGGAGTACTAACACCAAAAGCTGCGGGCCTTTGATGGGATAAGACAAACACGGATCTCGTATATTAGCCATACATATGTGTACATTGATAAATTGTATGGTATTGCTTGTGGCTGACAGAGTGCATGATACCTGCAGATATACGATAACCATACAAAAAATAGTTCATCGGCTGCTGGTAATTCGATTCTTTGTGGTGAGACACACATGATCGACATGCAATATTAGAGCCGCCCCACACGACAAACAATGCCAACCCCCACATGATGAACGAGACAAAGTGGTTCTTATTGATGGCTCTGCTGACTGTACTCGGATGGAGCAACATGTGGATTATTCGTAAGAAAGGCAGTAAACATTCCTTCAAGCTTAGTATATAAGCGCACTGCCTCCCAACTACCCTTCATCTGACTCCATGCTCGTGCCGCCTAAGACACAGTCCTATAAAAAGCAAACCAACACTTGGTTATCTCGCCCCTTCTCAGAACTGGTAGGTGGCATCACAGGAACATTCTCGACATGGCCGTGGCCCATCATGACTGGCCGGCGATGCGGAGGGGCGACATCGTATTCCAGCCTCCCATCTGCAGCTAAACGTCAGCGAGACCAACCACCGCAACATGATGGGCTAGCCTGACGTTCTGCATTCATTCCGTCCATTGCAACTAGGTATGCCCGCAAAGTCCGCCCTTGGACGGGAGCCTACGTTGAATCGTACATGTACAACTCATTGCCCCGGAAGTCTCTTCGCAAAATAGATTCACATACGAGGTAAATGCACATACGGAGCTTCTGTGTGGGTCTGGATCAGGGCCACACAGACGCTGAGGCATGGGCTCCCAAGTTCGCGATAGCCGAGCCTGTCTGCCTTCTCCCCAGCTTGTGATAACTTTTGGAGCCGCACGATCCGTTCCGGCGGGATCCTCGCTGTCATAGCGAGGCTTGCTGTGCGTTTATGTAATGGTGAGTGCCAGTTTTTAGTCTATCCACGTATGTGCAGTCCAGAGTCTCCCGCCACTCAGCCCTATCTAGCCGATGCCGAGATACTACTGCTTTTGTATATACGAGTTCAAGTAAGTAATCATACCATAGAAATAGGTTCCCGAAATATATTACAGATACCGTGCCCTCCCGGAAACCCCCCAAGCATGTACATTTTCCTTGTCCGTCATCATCGCCTTAAGCCGAAGCGGCTGAAACCGCAGCTTGCTGGCTGGCGAAGAATTTTTTAGATTCGGCACATCTCTCACTCTTGCATGCGGGACACCGCAGGCCCATTTGCTGGGAGCACGCCTGGCCGGAAGTAAGGTGAGACTTTGCGAGGTCTGCGAGCGCCTGGATGAACACGGGGCTGCCGTTCAGGCTGTCCACCCGCTTGACAGTATCTGTGTGCCCACTCTCACCAATGACCTCAATGTCGAGCTCGTACAGCGTTTCAATGTGATCAGAGGTGAATGCGATTGGGATAAGAACCAGGTCCTTTTGGCCCTTCTCGATATAGTTCTCGACTGTGTGAGAAGTCTGAGGTCCCAGCCATGCCTTTGGACCGACTTGCGACTGCCAGCATAATCTGTAAGGGTTAGAAAACTTCAGCCGCTCCATCACGGCTTGGACGGTGGCAGCGACTTCGCCCGGGTACGGATCGCCTGTTTGATCGGTAAGCTCAAGAAGAATGACGAAAAAGGGACGCAAGCATAAGTCATACCTCTGTTGACCACATCCATGGGCAAACTGTGTGCTGAAAAGAGGAGAACAGCATTGCGCCTCCGCTCCTCGGGGTACTCGGCTAGCTTTGCTTCAATATTCTGCGCAAAAGCTTCTACGAGGCCGGGATGAGTGGGCCATCGGTCAATGACACTCCAAGTAATGGTACCATTGCCAGTTTCCGACGCCTTCTTGCCTTCCAGTCTATGCCGCCACTTCCACAGCTCGTTTAGACTGCTACCAGTTGTGGAACAAGAGTACTGGGGATATTGAGTGAATGCGACCGCTCTGCCACCTTTTCCGTTTCCAAAGCCGTCGGCCAACAGCTTGTTATACATCTCCTCGGTCAATGGGTCTGCATAACGGAAAGCGACGTACGGCTTGTGTGGCGCCGTCTCGGGACAGATCTTGTCCAGGATCTTGCACATTTCCTCGCTCTGGTATTCTGACCATTTTCGAATCGGGGAACCACCTCCGATGGCGTCGTACTGCTTCTGGATCTTTGGTGTCCTTCGTGCTGAGATCAAGGGCCCGATGTATGATTGAAGTCTGCCCAAGGGAATCAGGTCGCCATCAGCCTAGTATATTCCACCCTGCGATTAGCGCATTGGCATTGAAGAGTGCGTTGGATTCAATTATACATACAAAAAGTCGACTTAAAAAGTCTCCAACCTCGTTAAGCGTCGAAGGTCCGCCCATGTTGAGAAAGACCATGGCTGTTGGTCCCTTGGAGCCAGTCGCATCTTGCGTCACAGGATGGACCGGCGTGGCCAGATGTCTGGCATGGTTGGCAAGCTGCGAGAAGCCAAGAGGAGCTGCCGCTCTCCTTGACAGTCCCTTGGAGAATTGCTGTGTAGTAAGCCTTAACGCCATGTTGAGATGCAAAGATTGGGTGGTTAAGGAGAGAAAATTCGGAGCATTGCGGGAAGAATAAAAGAATTGAATACCCGTCGAACAATGTCAGACACCGATGCGCCGAGATCACTGAGGCAAGCTCCGAGAGTGGCAATCGAGCACTGGGATGACGTCCTGTTAAGACGCTACCCGAGGCCTCGGTGGTGTATCGACTCGGTATATGCTCGGCAACAAGTACCGCTCTAGCAGAACCCGAGCAAGCGTCCACCAATAAGGCTGTCGGCAATTTGGATGAGCTGCACGTGATTTCGCGGATCCCTGTCGCATTCTGCCTAGGCTCGTCGCGTTTGCCTGAGAGCTTGTTCGGCGCATCCACTTTGACCCGCGTGGTTGCCTGGCTCTCACTGTCTTTAATATGAATGGCTGATGTTCTTATTCGGTGAATGTGAGAAGAGAGGAAAGAAAACGAAAAACAGGCCAATTTCATATTCCTTTCATTCAATTGGAAATGGCAGACAAACAGCGGGATTGGCGCAGGGAGGAGAACGATGATGATGACGAAGGAGAGCAGGAGCTTGACGAGTCTGTAAGTCGTTGTGATTAAGGTATTTAAACGAAGTTGCCTCTCTGACACGGCCTCATCTAGAACTTCAAGGCGCAGAAAGATGCGGTGCTGCTGGCCATTGAAGTCAGCCCGTCAATGCTTGAACCACCTCCCGCCTCTAGCTCTAAGAAGGCTGATCGGGACAGCCCGGTTCAAGCTGCGCTGAAGTGTGCCCACCATCTGATGGAGCAGCGCATCATTTCCAATCCCAAAGACATGATGGGAATTCTTCTTTTCGGCACGGAAAAGACCAAGTTTCGAGAGGAGAAAGATGGCCGCGGCGGGCTAGGATACCCGAATTGCTATCTCTTCACTGATCTCGATGTTCCCGCGGCCGATGACGTCAAGGCATTGAAGGCGCTGGTTGAGGACGAAGACGACGAAGACGAGGTGCTGAAGCCGGTTACCACTGATGTTGTTTCCATGTCAAACGTGCTCTTTTGCGCCAACCAGATATTCACTACAAAGGCTGCCAACTTTGGCAGTCGGCGACTGTTCATCGTGACCGACAACGACGACCCACATGCATCAGATAAGGCAGCGAGATCCGCTGCTGCTGTGCGAGCAAAGGATCTGTATGACTTGGGCATTACAATCGACTTATTCCCAATCACAAGAGGAGAGTCAAAGTTTGACCTGGGCAAGTTTTACGATGTATGTCTTCTCATCTCATTTTGCGACTTCTTTTGTCCACGCAGCTGACAAAATGCCAAGGACATCGTATATCGTGATCCCGGTGCAGAGGCCAATGCCACAGAAGTCCGAACATCTAAATCTGGAGATGGATTGTCTCTTCTAAACTCGCTCATCTCAAATATCAACTCCAAGCAGACGGCTAAACGAGCATTATTTCATCTGCCCTTTGAAATTGCGCCTGGACTCCGGATAACCGTCAAGGGCTACAACATCGTGCAACGACAGGCACCGGCGAGAACGTGCTATATCTGGCTTGACGGAGAAAAGGCCCAAATTGCAACAGGCGAGACAACAAGAATTGCAGAGGATTCTGCAAGGACTGTCGAAAAACAAGAGATCAAGAAGGCCTACAAATTTGGCGGCGAGTATGTATATTTCACACCCGAAGAACAGAAGAACCTTAGGGACTTTGGCTCGCCCATTATACGGATTATTGGATTCAAGAAGCGCGACATGTTGCCTGTCTGGGCAAGCGTAAAGAAATCTACCTTCATCTTCCCTAGCGAAGAGGATTATATTGGGTCATCCCGTGTATTTTCAGCCCTTTGGCAGAAACTACTGAAAGACGACAAGATTGGTCTCGCCTGGTGTGTGCTTCGGTCCAACGCACAGCCTATACTTGCTGCTCTGATTCCTTCGAGGGAGCAATCCGACGAAACTTCTGGGACTCCATATCTTCCCGCGGGCCTGTGGCTTTATCCTCTCCCTGCCGCAGATGACCTGCGAGAGATTAGCGCCGACCGCAGGATTGACTGTTCAGAAGATCTCAAGACAAAAATGAGAATAATCGTCCAGCAGCTCAATCTTCCAAAGGGTATATACAACCCACTGAAGTATCCAAATCCGGCCCTTCAATGGCACTACAAAATTCTGCAGACCCTGGCCTTGGACGAGGAGGTACCGGACAAGCCGGAAGACTTGACGGAGCCGAAGAACAAAGCGATAAACAAGCGTGCCGGGGGCTATTTGGAAGACTGGGCCGAGACGCTGAAAGACGAGGCCGACAGAGCCGTCAGATCTAGGTCTTTGAAGCGAGAGGCGGAAGATGACACCTCAGAGCGCCCTGCAAAGCAGCGAAAGCCGGCTGCAGAGCGACCAAGCGGATCCACATTCAGTATGGCACAGCTCAAGCTTGCTGTCGAGAGCGAAGGCCTCACGAAAATGACAGTTGTACAACTAAAGGATGTTGCCGGCGCCCGGGGTCTCAGCACGAGCGGCAAGAAGGCCGATTTGGTGGAGCGGATAGAGCAATGGGTTGAGGAAAACAGCTGAGTTTTCTTGCATCTTTCTTTCTTTCTTTTGTTTTCGTGTACTATTTGATAATGAAATGTACCACCATGAGCCGGGGTTTGGCAATCAAGGACGGGATGCTGCTTTGTTTTACAATTCTTATGCTATTCACTTACAAGGACTCGTCACTTGGCTCTGCGGCCATGTTTGTGTAAGTCCCCAAGTCTAGTAGGTTAGCACTACTGGGTACCTATCAGAGGCCATGCTGTTGCAACTTGGTCGTTGCATAGGATGGAAATACATGTATATATGCAGCACAAAAGAATAAGATAAGCAAATACATAAATGAATGAGGAATTGGCAATTGCTGACGATGCAAATGCAAATGCAATGCTTTGACGACAGTTGGACGCATATGGCATCAGCACAGCAAGTTACGAAGTACGCGAAGCCGAGGGTCCATGTTTCCCTGACGCGTTGGCGCTGGGCTCACGCCCCTCACCAAACTCGCACCCCCAGCATTTCTTTTCTGCCAGGTCCAGGATCGCAATCCGCAATCCACCATCAACAATTCCGCAATGGTCACCACCAACGAACCCGCTCTCACCGTCACCGAACCACCGTCTGCTTACTTCGTCTCTGCATCAAGAGTTCGAGCTCGACTCGGCCCAGTTCCCGCAGAGCCTCTGCAGCGCGCAATCGCCCACGCAAACGGCCTTGGGCAGCCGGTCCATGGACTTCCTCGCCAGCTTCAACTTCCGAGACGAGGAGCCCAGCAGGCTCGACAGCCAGCCGCATGCCTCTATTGAGGAATTGCAGTCGCAGCTCCGGGATGTTTTCAGCGGCAAAGTCAGCGAGACTCGGGCAGAGCGTGTTGCGACAAGGCTGGACCTCGCAGCGGCGGCCCAGTTGACGCTTGGAGTGTCGGAGGGTGATGGTCATGCGCTGGAGGGGCTGAGCAGGCTGGATCCGTCGCTGGGAGGAGCTCAGTCGGCGGGCAAGCAGACGGGCCGTGTGGTGCGCGTGAGTGACGCTCTGCTGAACCAGCCGGCCGACGATCCAGTGTTGCAGAGGTCCATTGCCAACCACCTCGTGGCTGCGGTTGGCCAGGTCGACGGAAGTGAATGGGCGGTGCGGGAGGTGTCGCGAGCAACGCAGGACTGGGTCTTTTCGTATGTCTGCAAGGGCTCTATGCAGCACTGGCAGCGACAGCACAAGAGCCAGGTCAAGCCACCGGTTGCTGAATACTCACAGAGAGAGATTGATCCTCTTTTAGCAAGTGAGGACCTGATCCCCATTCGTCCTGGTAAACGTTCCCACGTTCCCTGTTGTGCTAACATAGCCTTAGGTCGGCCTGCCTTTGACTGTCGAGGATCGCTCATCATATCCTTTTCTCGAAATAGTAGAGCTATATTCATTGACTATGACCACATCCCTCTCCACCGCACAGTCGCCCAACTCGCTACTTTGTTCAAGCCACCGCCTCCACGACGTCCTCTCCCTACTATAGATAAACAGCCTAAGACGCCAAGTGCATCGAGGAAGAAGAGAGATGCCGACAAAACGCCAGGTGGCGAAGGCAACAAGTCGAGGAAGAGAAAGAGGAAAACAGGCGATGCTGGGGCCACAGGAGAACAAGGTGTAATCGATTCTCAGGAGGCTGCCGCCGTTGCAAGCCAGCTTCAGCTAGGAGAAGGGAGCGGCAGCTCAACTGGCCAGCAACAGAATGCTCAGGATGTGACAGCAGCTGCACAAAACTCCGCCGCAGGGTTGCTCACCATCAACGTTTCGCCCGAGGAGGCAGAGCGACGTCGGAATGTTGCCATGGTCATGCTTCAGGGTGCTGGTGTTGATCCAGAGTCTCTTTCCCCAGAGCAGTTCAACATTTTTGCAAATCAATCCCCGGAGCTACAGAAGGAGTCGCTTAGTATGCTGGTTAAGTACGGTGCAGAGCGTCTTCGCATTGTACATCCCGGCAACAAGGAGGGCTCTGCTCCGCCTTCAACCTCAAATCCATCATCTACCCCTGCGACCCAGAGTAACATTCAGGGAAGCTCATCTGGCCCAGTCACTACTAATGAACTGGTGCTACAAACGTCTACTCCTACAAATAAGAAGAGCCGAAGGAAGAACAAGGCGGCGAATGGTGAGGACGAAGAAGCAAATGCAGGCTTAGAAGGCGCTGGAAGCTCTAAGAAATCGAGACGAAGGGGGGGCAAGTCGAGAAATGCCTGTGCCCAGTGTAAACAGCGCAGAGTCAAAGTAAGACAACAAAGAACACATTTCTTATCTGGTTCGATGGATTTGTTGAAGCTAACGGTGTACATTTAGTGTCCGAGAGAAACGCCAATATGTAGCGGGTGCCGTGAGGCGGGCTTGATTTGCGAATATGCCGGCCCCAAACCAAAGAAAATGAAGTCCAACGCCATCATCACAACAGAAGATGAGCAAGATGGGCAGGAGGAGGACGAACAGGATGAGGCCGAGGCCGAATTACATGATGAAACACTACCAGAAGACCAGCAGCTTCATGAAGATGCGGAGGGTTATCCTGAGCTGCCCGACAACTCTGTACACCACCAAATGCCAATTGGAGATGTGCTGGCCAACAACATGGCTGCTACTGCTACTGACTGGGAACAAAGTCACGTCCCGCACGACTATTTCAACCATACAAACATGGGCGTCTCCGAGGCAGGCTCTTCGCAGCCCTCACAACAGAGCAGCATGACGCTGTCGGATCTAATCCTGCCTCACGGACGCCAGTACTACCCCAACGTTCCGGCATCTGAGGTGCAGGACCAGACCCAGACCCAGACCCAGACGCTTACACAGCCAATGGCTCATGAACGCATGAAAAAGCCAACCAAGTCAGCAAAAGGGTCTGGGCGTAACGCAGCGACTAGGAACACTAATCAAGAGGACAGACACAGCTCCTTGAATGCCACGGCAGCTTCGGACTGGTCTAATGGCGGCAACCCAGTCACTCAGGCGGCAGCGGTTGTGGCCGCAGTCGTAACATCGATGCAGAACCAGACAGCAGACTCATCTGGCCGGAGCAGTGCTTGGCGTTCCACGGCGATGCCCCAGGCGTCGGAGAATTCTCAGCAACATAATGTGGCTGCGGCATCACTTCAACGCACTGGCGCTGTTTCGCCAATGAATGCTGTTTCACGAGCCACGAGCAGCCCCCGGACGGGCAAGCGCCAGACACGAGGTGCGGTTCACGAGACATCAGCAACAGATGCTTTTCAAAGTCCAAATATGTCGGATCCGAAACAGCAACAGCAACAGCAACAGTCAAATGCCCATGGGCAAGGACTACAAGCACCAGCTGGCATTGCTGGCTCTGGGACGTATAACAGCTACGACCGTTATTCTAGCACCCGAGCACCAGAAGCGTCTTCAACCGACAGAATCACGTACGAGCCATATTCGTATCAGAGAGATGCGACCAACACCACTTCGTACACGAACTATGGCCACGGTTCACATGCCACGACGACAACGACGGCCGCCGCTAGCATGCAGGCGGCAACGACAGTCTCTGCAGATCGCTCAGGCTCACATGCTTATGGCTCCTATGCGAATACATCCCGAAACACCTCCCATACCAACCAGTCATCCCACATGGGGCCGAGGGGAAATGCACAAGCACAAGACTTTAGTAACAATAACTCGGACTTGACACGTAATTCCCGGCAGAACTTCAACTCCCGATCACAGAATTCGACGCCCAGGCCGAGCCAAAATGCAGCGAAGCAAGACCGAAACTATCCCGCTTACTCATCGCAGATTCAGCAACAGCAGCAACAGAATACTCGCCAGCGTGTAGCTCAACAGCAGCAGCACGCACAGCAGCCATCTCAGCACCAGGCGTGGTATGGCTTCAACGGCCAGTCGGGAACTGGCTTTGCGGCTACTTCTGGGCACGGGTCAAATTATAGCTGGAACATGCCAGGCGATTCATGAGATGGCTTCTGTGACGAAACCAATAAAATACTGGTCGGCGTAGGAGGTGTATTTTTCTTCCATTGATTTTTAATGAGGGAAGCGTAGAGGATTTGGGTCACGTATACCTTCAGAGGGGGGTTTATACCCAGTTGGAACCAATATCATGGCGCGAATGGAGTTTTTCTTCTCTTCTTAATTTGCTCTTCCCTTTCCTTGTTACTTTGGCATGGCCAAGCTTTTCGCTCAGTGTGAGCTTGAATAAAGTTGTGGCGTCATCATATTCAACTGTTTGATAACTGTTTGATTCCCCCTCTCGTTGCTGCTTCCAGTCTTACTACTTGTACATATTTTTTTATCCAAGGGGGAACAATCACCTCCGTCAAGCAGAGATATCATGAATGAGATGCAAACGCTGCAGAAGATGAGGATACGAATGAGACTGCCCATGGTATTATGGAAATTGTTTTTGTGTGAACCCGCTTTGTCATGATATTACTATGATGATGCTCTCCAAAAAGTCTAGCTGAAATCCATTTGACCACCCTCCCAGAAACCTTGCAAGATGTTGATCCATTATCCCCGTACCATGCCCCATCTAACTTATTAAAACCGGTAGAAACGTTGAGTTTCTTGTTCCCAAAGCACCAAACCAAACCATAACAAAGCAAATGTAAATCCAATTAATACATAAAGGGGAATAATTCATGAGGACATTTCGTCACTCTTGCCTCGTAAACTGTTATTTCATTCTAATTCTTCTCCTGAGTAATAGGCTCCTCATCAGCCTCTCCAGACTCAGCAAACTTGCTAAGCTTGCGAAGTGCTGCACCGTAAAAGTACAGCAGCCAAATACCGATGATGCCAATAACACTCAGACCTCCAAGGAGACTCGTGCCCCTTGCAACGCCGAGATTATGAAACAGCGGGTGCGCGAACAAGACACTACCGCAAGCAAGCGCGCTTCGGAAGAAGTCGTTTGCAGCGAACAGACTAGCAGCGTACTTGGGATAACTGAGCGGGATGTAGACGAAGATGGCCTGCATGACAATGAAGACGGTGGCGCCGTAGATTGTGATGCCGATGGTGGGCACAATCCAGTGGATGGAGGCGCGGGCGGTCCATGCGAAGAGGAAGAGGCCGATGGTGGGGCCGACGGAGGCGGGCAGGGCCGGGATGAGCCGGTCTTCCTGGACGGGCCAGCCGAATTTCTCGATGCGGGGGTTCATCCAGTAGTAGAGGTAGGCGGTGTAGACTGCGACGCCGATGATGCAGGAGACGAGGATGCAGAGGAAGACGAGGCCGACTTGGCCGAGGTTCATGCCGTAGAAGACGGGGTAGACGAGGGGGAAGACCTCGAAGACTGAAGGCGTGATAAGTTAGTATGTGTTTTGAAAGGGATATAAGTGAGCAAAACTTACATGAATAGTAGATGCCGTAGATGATGGCGGTGTACACCTGGACGAACAAAACGGCGGGATCCTTCATGGTAATCTCAAGGGGCTTGATCAGGGCGTCGAGGAAGATTTGGCCGGGGTGCAGGTTGTGCTGGTCAATCTCGCTCTGGGACATGAAGCGCTCGTTGCCGGTGAGCTTGCGCAGGCGACGGGCGCGGCGGAGCAGGATGTTTGCGCTGCTGGTCTCGGGAAGGAAGAGGAACATGCAGACGAAGACGGGAGCGGAGGCCCAGAGGGACTCGAAGAGGGACCAGCGCCAGGACTCCGCGGGGACGGCGAAACCAGAGAGGAGAGGACCCAGAGCAGCTAAATGATAAGAAAGTTAGCGATGAGAAAAACAATAGGATAGGATGAAAAGGGGAAAGGGGGGATTATCTTACGTCCACAGTAGGCTGCAGCGACCCAGGACATCATGGCATAGGGCAGAGCCATCAGGCTATACATGTCACCGAGGGAAGCACCGCCAGAAGCCAAACACGGCGATCCGAAGAAGCCTTGCAGGAAACGCAGGACCATGAGGCCAGGGTAGTTTGGCGCAAAGGCCGTCGGGATGGAGATGATGACGAACAGGAACATGGTGACGATGTAGACGGGGTTACGTCCGATCAGCGGGATCTCACTGAGCGGGGAGAAGATGAGCGGACCGATGCCGTAACCCAGGACGTAGATGGACAGACCCAGCGTGGCCTTGATCTCGCTGACGCCAAAGCGCTGCATAATACCACCCTCGGAGGTAGTGTAGATGGCCGAAGTGGTGTAGACGACGAAAGTGTATAGACAGATGAGGACGTTGATGCCGAGACGCTTGCTTCTGCTCCAGTTGTACGGGTTGTCGGGGTCGTCTGTGTAATACCAGTCGACGAGGATGGCGCCGTCCTTTGTCGTCTGAGGCACGATGGGAATAGACTTGACCTTTTCCAGCTCGTGCTCTTCATCCTCACGAAGTCTCCTTGCTGTCATGTCGCCCAGATCTGAGTGCTGTACGTGCTCGTGTGAACCACCGTGGTGGTCGTGGTGGTCCTCTGAATGCCGTGTTCGGGGTTCTGTAGGCGCCTCCTCATCCTTGGGGGCCCGAGACGGGGGCGGAGATGCATCTCGGCGAGTGCTGCCGTTTGACGGGGTGCGTAGGATGCCGCCCGTCTCTTTGCCCTCGGCGGCTGTGGAGGCATCTGATGTAGATGTGTTGTGAGATGTGAGGGGAACGCCGTTCATGAGTTGGACCCAGGGCTCTGGGAGAACGAAATCATCTCTTTCTTCAGGGTACTTGAGATATCGTTTTCTTGTAACCCAGCGAATGAGCTGCCCAATGGCGGCGTCGCGAATGATGTCCGCCATTGTAAATGAGGGATTGCTTGTATTGGATATGATCGATACAATTTGACGTAGATGAGTGTGTAAGTCCGGTTTATGATGTGTATATGTATCAATTTAGTAGTCGTCTAGTTGTCGACAAACACTGAGGCCTGATGGTTGTTTATATATGATTACCGTGAATTATGAGTGAACCAAGCTGTTTAATAAACAATCAGAGATATAAGAGGGTATAAGAGCAAGTTCGTGTGATCTCAAGCTCTCTCTCTGCTCAGGAGTAGCCAAAGTTTCTGGAATGTCTTGTAGTCTGACTTCCCGGTAGTAAATGGCCACAAGCTTTCCTCTTATATCCCCCCCAGGTTTGCGTGTCTCCCAAACTCCATTGCGCAAGTTTGAGTCAAAGCCATCCGGCTCCACACCAGCTGCTCGCTCTTTTGATCTGTAATCCAGCCGTGTGTAAGAGGCTGTTAGCAAGATCCCGGAGAGATTCGCACGGATTCCATAGCTCTGGGACTTTGATGCTCCATCAGCCCTAGCTAGGTTAAAGGTGAATGAGATATGGATCCTGCCAGTACCCATGCCAAGCAAATGCTAAAAAGCTGTGCAAGGGGGTGTCAGCGCAAAAACTGTCAACCCCACCGGCTTTCTGCTTGGACATGTGGGATGTTACAAAGCATGCACGCATCATAGCATCATCCTAGAGCACGCCGAGTGACGCCGCCCCGAGGATAGTGGACAAAGATTGCAATCTAGCATTCACCCTTTTGCTACGGCACACGGACTTTTGGGGGTTAAGCTTAGTAAAGCCCGGCATTCGATCGGACACCGGAGGTATTGGATCCATCGAGGCTGAGGATGGGCGTGAAGAGTTTGCTGCGGGCACAGCTCTTCCCTGAACTGGTCAACACTTTCTCCTAAGCCCGAAGTGCGATTCGGCGCTGGAGATTGAGTGAGAGATTCGCCTTTGGAGCTTTGGAGGCGTGTTGGATTCAAGGGCCCTGGGGGTGAAGCAGTTAGCTAATTGGCCGACCGGCGAGACTAACAAGTGCCGGCTGGGTCGAAGCAAGGGATTAATTTTGCTGTAAAATCAAATTATTCTAAGCGGGAAAGAGAAAAAAGAAAAAAAGGTTTGCCGTCTACGGGCAATGAGGCTTACCAACCAGCGACTCAGGAAATCCGAGGGTCAGAACTCAACCTGTCAAGACAACAGCCTAGCGGGCGGATTCCCGAGGAACTGGGCGTCGGCACTGACAAGAAAGTGATGCGCAATCTGGCTTAGGCAGCGGCCAAGTGCTAGTGCAGATGGAGGCAATAGATTGGGTCGTGGTGAGTAATGCAGCGAGATTAGGCTTCGGAGTAAGGCGACGGAAGCAGATTGCAACAAGATGCATGCCAGATGCAGGATGACGTGCTGGGGTCGGTCTAGAATCTTCAGATTGCTGAGATAACCTCGACCCGGACCCTGGAACAATGGACGACAAGAAACAGATAGGCGATTGCGAGTATCAGTTATCCCTTGACAAATGCTCCAGTAGGCTATTCGTTTTTTTTCGTAATTCCAGCTCTCAACTCCGAGGCAAATCTTGCCCCCCCGGTTCCGACTCGTGAAGATCAACGTCAGATTTTGAAGCTCAACAATTGAAGCCGCCGAAACTCTGTTTGATCCTTCAACTCGTATCATTTCGCCGGTCGAGGAGAAAAAACAGACTTCAAGCTTGTTCGTATCATACGGCTAATTTGCCCAAATTGGCAAACGCTGTTGCAATCAGCGTCATCTTTGCTTCAACCTCCTCCCTTTTCTTCTTCCTCTCTCCTCCTCGCTCTCGCACTCGGTTTCATTTGTCCGCCGCGAGGAAGAGCAACATGCCGCCAAAAAGTCAAAAGGCCCAGCATGTGGCAGTGAAGTCTCTCCTCCCCGTCTTCCATCCTTCGAAACAAACAAGCCAATCATGACTCCATCAGATCCCGCTAGTAAGCCCCCGTCCCGTCCATGCCCAATCGGAAACCGCTTCGTTCAAGCCCAATCAGCAGCCACTCACGAATTAATAATTCCTCATGGGACTTGTCAGCCACCGTGACGATTCGTCGTACTTCTCTCATCGATCCTTCAGCTCTAGTTCCGTGCCGTACAAATTCCTTTCTGAGCATCTGAGTTTCAGGGAATATTCTGATTAGTGACTGCACCGGCGGCAGGGGAGCCACGTTGCTCGCCTTGCCCTGTTGGGTGAACCGGCGAGTCACCTCGGAGTGACGATACGCCGTCCTTTGTCATCTTTGACTCGTGGGACCCATTGTCGTGATTCGCATTGCTTCTATTGTTATGTTGTACCCTGGTCGCCAGCCCCAAGGCGCCGGTTCCCGTGCCGCCCGATTCTCCCGGGCGTAACATTGGATATCGCCGGGTTGGTTGGTTGGTTCGTTTCTTGTTGACTCATCTCATCTGGCCCTGCAGATGTTCCCCAACCGGGCAATAGTCTTGATAGCTGCTTTGAGCTGTTGAATTTTCATCCTTAGGTCCTCGTGCAGTTGCCAGATTAGGAATAATCTCAAGTCTGTATTTGGGCATTGACTCGTCGGAGCTCGCTCATCCAACGGGAGACTTTTCGCATGTCGCTAGGATATCGGCACATTGGTGTTAATCTGCCATCTAATCTGTCATTACCAACTGCTCTTTTCTCCTTATAAATGCGACCTCCTTTCTCCGATCGGAAATAGAATCCTCTGCTGATAAACCGTATATCAAAATGGCCAAATCCCTTCACTACGCGAGATGTTGTTGACACATGCTGGTTATCATTATCACATAATGGATGCCTGTAGACATGCCTTTCGGGGATCATCTGGATTTTCACTGCAGCTCCAGTCCGTCGATGGGGGGTTCTTATTAGATCTACATGCGCTCATGGCGTCGTGGTTGGAGTTTTTGCCCTCCACTGCGAGGCTAGTTTCGAAATCCTCTTCTGCTGCAGAATCCTGCGCACACTCTTGGCCGTATCTTCGTCGCCCGTGTTGAGCAGCGAATCCACCACAGGCCAGACCCGACCATCCTCTCTCGTAACCGATTGCTCGACCAGCACGCTGATCCATTTCAAAGATCGGCTCTTCGTAATCCCGCCGGCCATGGCTTGCTTCACGAATCGGAACGCCAAGTCCATCTCACCAACCTCTGCGCACCTCGTAATCAAGGTACTAAAAGTCGCCGTGCTTTGAGTCGGGTCGTCATCTTCTGAAACCTGGTCCGCATACTCCTTTGCAAAGTACTTAGCCGTAGCCTCGTCAGCGCTATGGATGATTAGATTCTGTAGCATCCTTGCATTAGGCGGCTCCACGTCACAGAGCGTCGGCAGGTCTCGGTATAGAGATAACGCTCTGGCGCTGCCGTGTGCTTCTGCTATTGATTCGACCACTGCAGCTGCGGCCGCGCGAGGCACAGGACGGGCACGGGCTGCCTCCCGCACCACTGCCTCGGCGTTATCCAAGAGCTCCGGACGGCTTCGGACTGCCTTGTGCAGCGTCCTAGTGTAACCGCGTCCGATCCTTATCCCGTTTTCTGACATGATGGAGAGAGTTCGTATAGCCGCCGCCAGGTCTCCGCTACCGGCAAAGGCTTCCACGACGGCTTCGTAGTGGTAGGGTTGAGCTCTTGTTCGCTGTGACACCATATCAAGTGCTTCTGTGGCGAGCTGCGCGTCCGCGTTTCTAGCTGCTGTCCCTAGCACGTTCTCAATGATGCCATCCGACGGCTGCACGAGGTGGTTTTGTACCACTGAGAGCCAGCCAAAGAGAGTTCCCGCGTGATGATATGCCTGGCTACACACATCCAACGCGTAGTATGTCAGGTTGATGACCATGGGGTCGGTGCTGCCGGCGAGATTCTTGCGTCTATAGAGGAGTTGCAGCATTTCATCCAAGAATCCGAGTTTCCCAAACACTAGAATGAAAATGTCGTAGACCCAGGGGTCAACCTTGGCCCCTTGCTCAATCATCTCCGTTAGCTTTGCATACGCCAGCTCGTGCTGGTCGTCTCGCAGCAGTCCTATTGCAACTGTCTGCTTTACCGGCGTGTCGGTTGGAAACCAGTACTCTTGCATAATGTTTCGAATCTCCATCCGCAAGACGTAGTCTGGGTGATTCATCAACGCTCTCAGGGCGGCGTTGCATAACTCCGCCGTTGGCTTCATCCCCTGCTGCTCGACCATGTCGTCCAGGATTCGGCGCACGCCGTCGACGGAGCCTCGAGGATGAGCCATGGCGTCCATGAGGCACTCGTAGATAAAAGGGGTAATAGGTTGATTCTCGACTCGCATGAGATGCTGTACTAGCTGAACTATCCGTAGATGCTGGTCCACTTCTTGGTTGCTGCTGGCTGGCGTCCACTTCCTCACTTCTCGAAGCGAAGCCAGTGCTGCTAAAATCTCTTCTGTTGTGCTGGCTTTGAGTGTCTCCTCTGATGGTGCTGCGGGGGCAAGAAGTCTCGCTCTCCAGGATCTGGGCGTGGCATCTGTGAGGCTGCCATCTTTGATTTCCTCTCTCTGTTGCACCTCGCTTGTCTGAGAGCCTGGCCGAGAAGATTCATGATCTAGTTCCCCATTCCTTGATGCAAAACTAGAGCCTGTTTCGTAGCATCGGACATGCATTGGCCTTGCCCTGGAAGCACATCGTCGCCATCCCGCTGATCGTGTGCAAGGCAAGCTCTGTCGATGAATCGCCGTGCGCAGGGCCAGTTTGTCAAAGGACGGGCATAAGCAGCGCCACAGCCCGTCATAAAGCAATTGGCCTCGCTGCATTCTCAGCTCACTGCAAAACGCAGCTTCAAATCCAACCAGAAGCCGTCCTCGCGCCTGTTGTGTCGTTCAATTTGAGGCATTCAGAAGAATATTTTGGCGCGGAAAGGTTTCCGACGCTGGCAATGTACCTTGTCCGCACAAAGCACGTACCGCAGTACTTTCGCAGCCGGGGTCATGCACATGGCGGGGTTCCCTCCAGAAAGCTTTCTGACTTAGCACATATCCAGCTTCCACTCGCAGCCTCACCTCCAAAAATAGAGCCGCAAACACTCTTTATCCTCACGCGACAGCTGGCCTTGCCACCGAGAAACGACATACAAGAATCTTCCTCGCGCTCTGCCCAATAGAGGCATAATCACCAATCATGGTATGCCCTTTGCTTGCCCTGTCCGACTCCCTCGCAATGCTGCTGCTAATGCACATGAACTGCAGCTCCCTCTCGGATTGCTCAACGCCGCCCAAGGCCACCCCATGCTGGTCGAACTCAAGAACGGAGAGACTCTCAATGGACACCTGGTCATGTGCGATACATGGATGAACCTCACCTTGAAAGAGGTTGTGCAGACAAGCCCGGTACGCCTCCATCGACTCCTCCAAAAGATCTCCCTTTTCTAACATATAATTACAGGAAGGAGATAAATTCATGCGCCTCCCAGAAGTCTACGTCAAGGGAAACAATGTACGTTCTCACCCCCTCCAGCACAAAACGCCAGAGTTCCTCGCGACCAGCAACTAACGCTCTCCGGGGCTCACTAGATCAAATACCTCCGCGTCCCCGACGAAATCATCGACCAGGTCACCGAGCAGCAGAAGGGCCAGCAAGGAGGCTTCCGTGGCGGTCGTGGCGGCCACGGCCACCAGTCAAGAGGCGATCACGGCGGCCGAGGAGGCGGCGACAGGGGACGAGGAGGTCGTGGTGGAGGCAGAGGAGGCCGTGGAAGGGGGCGTGGCCAGTAGAAAAGGGCGCAACCGCGGCGACAGCGACAACGACAACGACGATGACGAAATGCACAGAATGTTGAGGAAAGCGAGAGGAGAGCGGCATAGGGATGATAAAGGCCGTGGCAGTGACGAACACGCTATCATGTACGAATGTCATACTCGGGCCGGATAAGAAGAAGGATAGGGCGAGCTCTTTAAGCAATATTGACAGCGGCGGGCAGCTTCGACGATGAGAGCTTTCCAGACAAAGAGATTTTATACGCCAACCGTCAATTTACGAGATCAATTGATACCCAATGGCACGCATGCGTCTGTCACACCTTTGGATATCAACATTCCTGTTGACAGTTGTCAGGTTTAGGGCAATAGATGGAGAAACTGGGCGTTTATACAAGCCGTCGTTTGATCACAATGGGTATTGGCAATTGAATGATCAGATATAATGTTAGAAATCAATAAAAAACTGAAAATTTTGTGACCTTCTATAGGGTCATTCAACTAATATATCTTACTAGTAAATGTCTCGTAAATCTAATACATCTGCTTCCGATCCATGCCATCATTCCCACGATACATATTAAAAGTTGAATCAATTGAGCCTCCTTTTTAGCAAGCAACGCCTCCTTGATTCAAACCTGCCATCCTATTCTAAATGCGTTACCAAATCAAGTCATCATCATTTATGATGCCCTTTAGAAATGGGCAACAGCTACGGCAACGGCCTGCTTGTCGGCGTGTGAAATGGAGACCGAGACCTCCTTGACACCAGCCTGCTTGGCAGCAGCGGCGGCTTCACCATGTAGCTATTGGACAATGGTTAGCGAAATGCTTTCTAATGAAGTAAAGTTAAATAGAACAACTTACAGTAACAACAGGCGCGCCAGTGTCGTCCTTGAGAATCTCAATGTCCTTCAAGGCAGCGCCAGCTCCCTTGCTGGCAACACCAAGAGCCTTGAATACAGCTTCCTTGGCACTCCATCGGCCGGCAAATGAGCTCTGCGGGCTAGGGGCAGTCTTGCAATAGGCCACTTCTTCGGCGGTGAAGTTGCGCTCAATGAACGTGTCATTATCAATGTTGAAGGATGGAATATCCTCCACATCAACGCCGACGTTGCTGTTCTTGCTCGTCACCTTGTGCGCAAGCGCTTCGATGACCTGCTGAGTCTCCTTGACGGTGGTCGCGGGAGTGATCTTCTCAGACTGCTTCATGAAGTTGGCGGCATACTTAAGCTCCGCCGTCTTCTTATCCTCGCTCACACGAGCATCGGGGTTCAGCAGCACAGCGCTGAGCTGGTCATCGCTGTAAGGCGCGTTGGCCTTGGAGACAAACAGGGTGTTGCTGATCATTCCGTTGTGGAAGTAGCGGTAGGCCTTCTTCTGTCGGGCCTCGACCTTGACGCGGTACGCATCGTAAGTCTTCTCGTCGAGAGTAGCGAACAGGTACTTGGGGTGAACGCCGACTGCCTGGGCTCCCTTCTGTCCGAAACCGAAAGAGGTCAGGGAGAAAGCCTTGACTCCGTCAGTCTGGATGCTACGGCTGGGGTAGACAATCAGGTCGTATTGCTCCATGATGGGGTCAATGTTGTCGGCGTTTCTGTTACCAGGGACCAATCCAGAGTTGAGGATCTGGAGGCCGCCGTTCAACATCCAAGCACCGGCAGCACCCTTGGGGTGACCAGTAAGGAACTTTTGGAAGACACCCATAATGGCATTGCCCTCGCTTCGGCCAAGGTGACGCAGCTGCTGGCAGATGGCCGCAGACTCGTTCTTGTCGTTGGCGCCAGTGGATGTGCCGTGGAACGAGGCCACCTTGACATCATCAATGGTAAGACCCCAGGTTGCAAGGGCACCTCGGAGAGGAGCGATGCTTGGGTCACTCTTCCAGAAGTTGTTACCCATGCTTCGGAGGAGCTCCTTTGTTTGTCTTGCGGCCTCCTTCTGGATGTGCAGCATGCGGTCCTGAGCGTACTCCTTCTCGTCGAATTTACCGCCCTGGGCCTTCATGGCATCAACCTCATCGTGCAGGAACTCCAACTCAGACTCCTCCCACTGCTTGATCAGCTTTTTGCGGCGCTCAATCTGTCGGCGGCGGTAGTTGATATCAAGCAGCGGCGATGGGAACTTGCCAGCATGCTCTCGGGCAGAAGTGAGGACACCCTTGCCAGGCGCAGGGACGGATCGTCCAATCTTGTCGGAAGCGGTGGTGGTAAAGGCAAGGATACCGTGGATCGGGACACCCATGTCCAGAGCGAGCTGGGCAGTCATGATGACCTGGACACCGCATCCCTGAGACTCCATGAAGCCGTTTCGGGTAGTGGTAGTAGGTCGTGACATTTCACCGGGTGTACGGCCATGGGCAAACTCATCCACACTGTTGCTGGTGGCCTTCATGTTGGCGAACTCATAAGAGCCTTCCTCACCAAAGTCGTCGAAACCACCGACAAGACAGATACGTGCCTTGCCTTCGAGAATAGTCTCCACACCAATGTCGACAGACTCAATAGCAGTCGCACAAGCGCCGACAGGCGTCTTGATAGGTCCAGACGAAGAGAGCAGCAACATGTTGACCCATGCAGCCATGGTGTTGATGAAAGACTCCTGCAAGATGTCGTTCTGAAGAGGCTTGTCGAGGAATCGGGCCTTGTGCATGCCACGAAGGGCCGCAGCACCACCCATACCAGAGCCAACAATGTTACCAACCTCAGAGACGTGAACGTACTTGTAGAACTCATAGGGGTCGGTGATACCAGACGACAGGAGAGCTTCGGCAGTCGACACGAGAAGGAACAGGGTGACAGGGTCCACCTGGCTGATGATGTCCTCGGGGACACCATATCGCTTGGGATCCCAGCCAGTCGGGATCTGACCAGCGACGAGTCTGTCAAAGCGCAGAGCCTTGGGGATCCAGAGCGAGGCGCCCTTCTTCACCCGGACAATGTACTCTCCACTCTCGGGGATCTCGAAGATCTCCACCTTGTCACCGTGCTCGCGTCGGAATTCCTCTGCAGTCTCCTTGGAAGCCTCGAAAGGCTCCAGGTCCTCTTGAATGACGACCTCGTGGAGCAGCTGCTTCTTGTTGGGGTCATATCCGTCGAAAAGCTCGGGCTCGATCAAACGAATACCGGAGTGCTCCAGAATGTGTTTCTCGTACTTCTGCTTGACATCCTTGTCATCGACGGGCTCGCCAGTCTTGGCATCAACCCAGCCAGCGTAAGGCTTGCCCTTGAGGGGACCATTATGGTTCTTGATAAGGCCCATGATCCAGGCCATTTCAATGCAACCTTCGAGCGAAAACTCGCCGTAGGCCTCCATCTCCCATCGAGTTCGGGAGTTACCCCAGGGACCAACTTCCGCAAAACCGGTCACGACAATGACCTTCTCCAAGTCAACCATGCCCTTCAGCTGGTCGTTGAGAGGGGCCACCTCCGTCTTCCAGTCAGGCAGGTGAGGGAAGTCACACTTGATGTTGGCACGGGGCTCGATGGTCTTCTTCTTGTAAAGTACCTCGGAGTCGGCTCCGTTAACAATGGTGTTCTCGATAGCGCTCTCCTTGGTAACTGCTCTGCGGATTTCGCTAGTCTCCATGATATCCTTGCGGAGCTTGGTCATGGACTCGTTCAGGTTGGGGATGAATTGCAGGCCACCGTTCAAGTCGGCAAAGACGGGCTCTGACTGGCAGAGATCAACAATAGTAGCTGACATCAGGCCCAACAAGTTGAAGGCCATCTCTTGCTGGGAGAAGGTTCGCACGCCGAACGCCTCCACACCCTCAGCAACAACGTTGTTGCCAGACATGAGACCAGTACCACGAGTCCATCCGATGACAGCACCGCAAATGGTGAGGTAGTGGCCCCAGTCCTCGGAGTGCCATCGGTTGAAGAGGGTCTCAAGAGCCAGCTTGGACTCGGAGTAGAGACCATCGTTACCGAAGGTACCGTGGTTGGGGGACAGAGGGAGAACGACCTGGGCGGGACGGGTCTCAAAGCCACGCTCAGCCTTCTGAGTCTTGACGCAGCCAAGCATGCGGATCAAGTTGGTGAGCATAATACGGTGAGCCAGCTCCGACTTGGAATCGATGCTATCAATCTGTCGGCCGTTCTCAGGGATGGCAGCGAAGGGAACGATGAAGTCGAGATCCCAGCCGAGACCGGTCTTGGCATCGTAGATGTAGTTGACAAGAGCCTCCACATCCTGCTTGCTTCCTTGGTTGAAGGGAACGACAACGATTTGCGATCCGCGAGAGCCAAAGCGGCTGTACATGGACTGGTAGTACTCGGTCACCTGTCGAGAGAATCGGCTAGTGGTAACCACAACCTTGGCACCTCCACTGATGAGGCCCTGCAGGACCTCGGCACCGATGGAACCGGCACCGGCACCAGTCATCAGGACATGCTTGTCCTGGAAGGTGACACCATCCTTGGCGGCTTCCTCGAGACAGTTGAGGTAGACAGCAGTGAGCTTCTTGCTGTAGTCCCAGCCGTGCAGGGTCTTTCTCTTGAGGTGGAGGAAGGGGATGGTCTCGACTCGGCCCTTGTTGGGGTTTGTGCCCTTGAGACCCGGCTTTCGGCCCTTGCCATTCTCCTTGGGGAGAATCTGGCTCTCGTTCATGGCCAAAGAGCGCAGAACATCGCCGTACAGGCTCTTGATCTCGAGCTGAGAAGTCTTGGAAATCTTGTGCTGCTGCTTGATCAACTTGTAGATACGCTGCAGGTCGTTTTGCACCTTGGTGCGGTTGCCATACTCGGAAATCTTTCCACCCTCAGCCATCTGCTGAACGTAGTGCTCGAGCTTTCTGCAGCTGGCGCGGGGAATCTCTTCGTAGTTGAGGTTGCCACGAGCGTCCACGGTGGTGCGAGGACCAGTGGGGACAGCAACGTCCTTGTAGACGGGAGAAAGGTTCAGGACGTCCTTGCAGTTCTCAATGAGCTGCTGACCAAGTTCCTTGGCCAGCTGGTAGGTCTCACCGCGCTCAGTAGGACAGTTGTCAATGTGGTACTGCATAAACTCGAGGAGCTTGGGATTTGACTTGTTCATGATGCGAATGCACTGGCTGACAATTTCACGGTCGACGGTCTTGAGTCTGCCGAAGATGATGTCGTAGAACATGGTGAGCGCATCCTGACGAGCCCAGTTCCAGGAGGAGTCGTAGGATCTAGCCTTGAGCGGGCTAAAGACAGGCTCGATACCAGAAGCGTAGAAATCGCCGTGCTCGGCGGTCCACAGATCCAGCTGAGCTTGGAGGACCTTTTCTGATTTCTGGGAGTCAATGTGCGCCTTGTCGCCGGCCCGGAGGTCCATCTTGAGGTATCTGGCAAAGAGCTCCAACTGCTGCTTGAACAGGGCGCGCTGGTCCTTGGTGAGAGCATCAATGGCGGCGGGATCCATCATCATGCCTCCCGCACCTCCTTCAGAGCCACCGGAGGCAGCTGCAGATGTCAAGCTGATACCGGCGCTCGCGGCGTATTTCTGGACGATTCCGTCGAGGAATCCCTTGGCCTCACCGTCGTTTCCTAGACGGGCAGCAGGCTCCATGGTCAAGGCCAGCAGCAATGCTCCGTCTTGCCTACCGGGACCGAGACCCCATCTTGTTTCCAGATATTTCCTGGCCACTGTGATGTTGAAGCCACCAGGCATCTTGGAGGAGATGAGCCTGGCGATGAGGGATACTGTGTGCTTGCCAAGGTTGCCATCGAAGGTAGCCTGCATAGAGGCGGCGAGCTCGTCGAGAGGCGTATCTTCGGGCTTCTCAGGCGTTGAGCCGAATTCTTTTCCAAGATCACCGAGAATCTCATTTTGGAGAGTGGATTTGCCTACACGCAGTTAGAATTGGCCGAAACAATTTTTGATTTTCCAATTTTTTTTTTTTTTGGAGGGGTAGATGCAGAGAGGGGTAGTCAACTCACCTCCAACCAGATCCTTGATGGCCTTGCTAAGGGGCACATCAGCTAGAGACTTCTTGAGCTTCTGTGCAACCAAGGTGTGCACAATCTCGACAGCCTGGACAGGCACATCGGGAACCTGAGCTGCAGGTCCAGCGCCGGCTGCGGGAGCGGCAGCAACTGGCGCAGCAGCCGCAGGAGCGCTGGCAGCAGCGGGTTGACTTGAGGGAGCAGCGGATGAGCTGGCAACAGGCTCGGGCTCTTCCTCAACGGGGTCTACATCATAGTAGATCTCCTTGGCGTCTTTGTTGTAGCAGAGGATCTGTCGCTGAACCGACTTGGCGGCGTCGTAGGCCTCATACTTGGATGCCAGTGTGCGCTTTGCCATGACTCCAAGGGTATCTGCGGGGCCGACTTCGACGATGCGCTCGGCTGTTCTCTCTGCCAGGAAGACATCCTGGGTCTCAATCCACCTCACGGGAGAGGCGAACTGGTATGCCAGAAGCTCGACGAGGAGCGTGTGGGCGAGCTCTTGCTCGACTTCGGGACGCATGGTGGCGGTGGTGCGTCGTGAGGTGGGAAAAGGTGATGGATGTTAGAGGAGGGTATCAATTGAGAGGATAGACGGGTAGTCGGAGTCGTCTATCTGACCGCCGGCAGTGTGGATCGCGCTCCTCAACCGAAACGAAACGCCTGCCTGGTGGGATGGTTTAATATTTTGTGCTGCTTGGGCTGCTCGACCAAGTGCTGATGGTGTTTTGGTCCGACTCTCCGTACCTTTGAAGGAGAGAAGGGCTTTTGGCAGACACAGGAGATGCAGGACGGCAGCAGAGCGGGATGGTTTGGGATTATGATTAGAAGCGGCCGGAAAAGCTTGATCACAAAAACCGTTCTGGTTCCAATTCCCCCCTCGATGGTTGGACGGATGGAAGGAAGCCAGTGTCTTGATTGTTGAATCCCGACCCACCGCCTGTGGACGACGCTGGCCAAAATATTGGGGGGACGACAGGCTGCAAGTACCGGGGTACAAAGCAGTGACATGGGCACTCACCCTCCACGCGGTTGCTGCAGGTGCATTGGGCTGCTCAACCATATTCGCGCGCTAAGCTGCTTGGGGTAAGAACCGCTGGAGCCGGCTCTGGGTGCCGTGGCGCTGGTCCCTAGAAATGAAGCCACTCTTGCAGCAGCCAAAAGAATAATTTTCTCTGCATAGCCCTCAGCGGGGCCCGTCTGATGGTAGCTGGGCCGTACTTGATGCCGTACCAATACATGGTGCATGTCCCTAGGGAGCGTCGCAGCCCAATTGATGAGGGGCAGACATGTCTCGCAGCAATTGCCCAAGAGTATTGCGAAATAGGTGCAAAAATGATGGTACTGGAATTCCCTCTCGCCCTGATAAGAGTCCTAGGCTGTTTACTACGGCCGTTGTCGTATCGATACGCGCAGTCCCCTGGATGGTTTGCGTGCTAAGATAAGCACAATCGCAACCCTCCCACCGCAAAAAAAGTTTGTTACACCCCGCCACTCGGGGTTGGTCGTGTTTTCGATGGGAAGGGGGGCGGCGAATCTGGCCGCAACGCCAAGTACCTGTACCTGGTCCGTCTCAAAAAGTCACTGGCGATGGAACATCCATCCACCCTCCGGAGCAATGCTTATCATTGAGCCGTTTGAGACAACAGAGAAATGATTCGTTTGGAATCTTTTTTACTCTATAATGTGTATCTCTGGAGGTCAACGGTGGCCTGATTCGTCCTAGTTTGTGCCTGCTGGACCGTTGGATTCGCCAGGGGCCCCTAAATTTAGCTTTTATGATTCTGGCCGAGATAACCTCATCCAAGGAAGCGTTACGACGCATAGCTGGTAGCCTCGGAGCGAAATTCAGTTGCCTGGCCGTTGCATCTGCCCTATGCTTGTTTTGTCTTGCTTAAGCTGATGATTATCATGGCCGCTAGCGGGCCGCCGGCCTCGATCAGGATCCCATTTCCCTCGGATGTCCGAAAAGGACCTTTATTGATGCTAGCTGAAGCATGAAGCTTCGCGAATGTCGCTCAGTAGCATCGTTGGACAGCGATCCCTGGGGTTGAGGATTACTCAACTGGCAACGATGACTGCTACGGAGAGAAAGAATCAAAGTGTTGAAGCCCCAAAGGATGATGATTTCACATCACAATCGAGTTGTTTGTTTACTGATCCTCCCACTGGAGGCCGTCTCATCGGCAATTGAGAGCAGTTGGCATTGCCTGTATAGGAAATACTCTTCGCATCCCACCTTAAGTCCATCGTCACTTGGCAAAGCTTGGATCTGGACCCAGATGAAGAGCCCATTTGGATATCAACAGATACGCCATGGATATTGGGGAAATCGATTCTCAGCTCGATGGAAAAAGAAACACCCGACTCTATGTGGTGGCTTTTCGCCATGAAGAGGCGGCGTATTGATCCTCATCCTCATTTCTCCGTGCCTTATCATGATGCCGATCAAGTCTGCCATGCATGGCAATCCATCTCATCGACCAACGGCTGCTGTTCTCGATCTCGATGTCTGGTGTAACGTGTACCTGTAGCTCACCTTCACCACCAAACAAGACATTGTGTTTGCATCTTAGACAGTGATCGTGTAAGTACATGCTTTGCGTGGCTGCACACACTCAACACTCCTTGCTGCGACATCCCTCCCCAAAATCGGACCCTTGTACCGGTACATTCGGCTGCCCATGGTGGGGTCCAGCCCAGCTGGGGCAAGGGGAAATTCTCGACTTATCCCCAACAGAACTAAAAAAGTTGGCGAGTCTGTTGCAAGCTCCCTCTGTGAGGTCACTGCGAATGGCGAGCCTGACCTGGCCCATGTACATGTCGTGTACTTGTTATCCTGTGCGTACCTTCATGGGTGCTAAAGTAGTCGCTTTGTGAATTTTCCATTAGCGCCGCCGCGACTCTGGACGTTGAGCGGCATCTAGACTGTAAATCTCGGCTTCAACCCTCCCCCCCTCCTCTCGTCCGGGTTTCCCATCTTTTCCTCATAGTGGTGGCACTGCTCTTCTTCTTTTTCATTTATCTTCATCGTGTTTGCTTGGTGTGGTTCTGCTTCATTGCTCCCGCATCTTCAAGCTTGCCCGCCCTTCCCTTTGCCATCCCTCTGTAAGACTTTGATTCTTCAGGCAACAAATTTTACTTGTTTTGGGTTGGGCTTTGCACACCTCTCTCGACGTTATTTGCAATTGTAGACAAGGCACGAGAGTGACATTCAGTCTGTTGCCCTAATAATTGTCAATTGCTTCAGGTTTGTCACTCATTGATGCCCACGAAACACAATAAACAAAAAAATAAAGACCCAGTCCACTGATCGTGTTCTACCCCGCAGACTCAACCCTCATTATACCCTCTTCACACCGCCATCATGTACGGGACTGCGACTGGCCCTCAGACGGGCATCTCTACTCCTCGATCCAGTGCCTCTTTGCGACCATTGACTCTCTCTCACGGCTCTCTCGAAACCTCTTTTCTCGTTCCAACCAACCTCCACTTCCACGCCTCCGAACTGAAAGATCGGTTTGTTGCCAGCCTACCTCCGGCAACCGACGAGCTCGCTCAAGATGACGAGCCTTCATCGACACCCGAGCTAGTTGCCAGATATCTGGGCTTTGTTGCCTCTGAGGTGGAGGAGGGAGAGGATGATGCGGCGGGATCCTACGAGGAGGTCCTCAAGCTGCTGCTCAACGAATTCGAGCGAGCTTACCTCCAGGGCAACGAGGTCCACGCTCTGGCCGCCACTTTGCCTGGAATCGAGTCAAAAAAGCTCGAGGTCATTCGATGCTACTACATTGCTCGCGCCGTCTCAAACCGCACCATCAAGCCTCACGAGTCTGCTCTGTTGAGGGCTGCTGACGACAACTCGGCCAAGATCTACACCATCTTTGGCGGCCAGGGCAACATTGAGGAGTACTTTGACGAGCTTCGCCAAATCTCCAAGACGTACTCAAGCTTCGTCGGAGAGCTCATTGCAAATGCTGCCGAGCTTCTTCAGACTCTCTCCAACCACCCCAGCGCGGAGAAGATGTTCCCCAAGGGGCTCGATATCCTGCAATGGCTACACAGACCAGAGGCCACCCCAGACGTTGACTACCTCATCACTGCACCCGTCAGCTTTCCCTTGATTGGGCTGGTTCAGATGGCGCACTACGAAGTTACCTGCAAGGTCCTGGGTATTCACCCTGGTCTTCTGAGGGAACGCATCGGCGGAACCACTGGTCACTCCCAGGGTATTGTCATGGCTGCTGCTACCGCGGCGGCTGATTCTTGGGATTCTTGGCGCGAGATCACCAGTTCCATTCTGACCGTTCTGTTCTGGATCGGAACCCGAAGCCAGCAGGCTTTCCCCACCACATCCATGACCCCAACCATGCTCCGAGAGTCTCAGGAGCACGGTGAAGGTACTCCTACTCCCATGCTGAGCATCCGTGACCTGTCTCAAGAAGAGGTTCAGAAGCACATTGATGCCACAAACCAATACCTTCCAGCCCACCGTCATATCGGTGTCTCTCTCATCAACAGCCCTCGCAACCTGGTTGTTACGGGCCCTCCCACCTCATTGTACGGTCTGAACTCTCAGCTTCGCAAGGTTAAGGCCCCGACTGGTCTCGACCAGACCCGAGTTCCTCACACCGAGCGAAAGGTTCGATTTGCCAACAGATTCCTTCCCATCACAGCTCCTTTCCACAGCAAGTATCTGGAGGATGCTACCATCATCATCGATGAAGATCTCAAGGATGTTAGCATCGACTCCAGTGCCTTGGGCATCCCTGTCTATGACACCAACACCGGTAAGGATATCCGTACCGAAGTCAGCGGCAACATCGTGCCGGCCCTGGTTCGATTAATCACACGGGATCCTGTCAACTGGGAGAAGGCGACCGTCTTCCCACAGGCCACTCACATCCTGGACTTTGGTCCCGGTGGTGTTTCTGGTCTTGGAGCCCTGACGAGCCGAAACAAGGAGGGTACCGGTATCCGAGTCATCCTTGCCGGAACCATCGAGGGCACTATGGGCGAACTCGGATACAAGCCCGAGATCTTCGATAGAGACGAGGAGAACGCCGTCAAGTTTGCCATCGACTGGGTCAAGGAATACGGCCCACGCTTGATCAAGACTTCGGGCGGCCGAAAGTACGTGGATACCAAGATGAGCCGTCTGCTTGGTCTGCCTCCCGTCATGGTTGCCGGTATGACTCCTGCAACCGTCCCGTGGGACTTTGTTGCAGCTACCATGAACGCCGGATACCACATCGAGCTTGCTGGTGGTGGCTACTTCAATGCCAAGATGATGACTGCCGCGCTCGAGAAGATCGAGAAGGCCATCCCTGCGGGCCGTGGTATTACTGTCAACCTCATCTATGTCAACCCTCGCGCAATGGGCTGGCAGATTCCCCTCCTCGGCAGACTTCGTGCTGAAGGTGTGCCAATTGAGGGATTGACAATTGGTGCCGGTGTGCCCTCGATCGAGGTTGCCCAGGAGTACATCGAGACTCTGGGCCTGAAGCACATTGCATTCAAGCCCGGTTCAGTCGAGGCCATCCAGGCCGTTATCAACATTGCCAAGGCTAACCCCACCTTCCCTGTTATTATGCAGTGGACTGGTGGCCGTGGCGGTGGTCACCACTCTTTCGAGGATTTCCACCAGCCTGTTCTCCAGATGTATGGCCGAATTCGCCGACAGGAGAACATCATCCTGGTTGCCGGTAGTGGCTTTGGTGGTGCTGATGACACCTACCCATACATCACTGGTGAGTGGGCTAAGAAGTACGGATACCCTCCTATGCCCTTTGACGGCTGCTTGTTTGGTAGCCGCATGATGGTCGCCAAGGAGGCCCACACCAGCAAGAACGCCAAGCAGGCCATTATCGACGCTCCTGGTCTTGATGATGGAGAGTGGGAGAAGACCTACAAGGGCCCTGCTGGTGGTGTCATCACCGTGCGCTCCGAAATGGGCGAGCCAATCCACAAGTTGGCTACTCGCGGTGTCAAGTTCTGGGCAGAGATGGACCAGAAGATCTTCAACATCCCCAAGGAGAAGCGAGTTGCTGAGCTGAAGAAGAACCGAGACTACATCATCAAGAAGCTGAACGACGACTTCCAAAAGGTTTGGTTCGGCTGCAACAAGGATGGCAAGGCTGTGGACCTCGAGGACATGACCTACGCAGAGGTTGTTCGACGCCTGGTTGAGCTCCTTTACGTCAAGCACCAGTCTCGATGGATTGATGGATCCTACACTCGTCTGACTGGAGACTTCATCCACCGAGTCGAGGAGCGATTCACCACCAAGTCTGGCCAGCCTTCTCTTCTCCAGAGCTACGCCGACCTTGAGGAGCCTTACAGCGCTGTTGATCGAATCCTTGCCAGCTACCCCGAGGCTGAGCACCAAATCATCAACGCACAGGACGTTCAGTACTTCCTCATCCTCTGCCTGCGACCTGGCCAGAAGCCTGTCACTTTTATCCCCGCTCTTGACGAGAACTTTGAGTTCTACTTCAAGAAGGATTCCCTGTGGCAGTCTGAAGACCTTGACGCGGTCATTGGCCAGGATGTTGGCCGAACCTGTATTCTCCAGGGCCCTACCGCCGCCAAGTTCTCCACTGTCATTGATGAGCCCATCCAGGACATTCTTGACAACATTCACAACTCCCACATTGCGTCTTTGACTAAGGACTTCTACAACGACGATGAGACCACTATTCCTTCCATCGAGTACTTTGGTGGCAAGCTTGTTGAGACGGAGATTCCTCTTGATGTTGAGGGCCTCACCGTCAGCTATGACACTCACAAGAACACCTACCGCCTTGCTTCATCTCCCGCCAGCGCCATGCCCTCGCTTGATTCTTGGCTGTCTCTGCTTGCGGGACCCAAGCGCAACTGGAGACATGCTCTTCTCATGTCGGACGTCGTCGCGCAGGGCCAGAAGTTCCAGACGAACCCTATTCGACGCATCTTTGCCCCTGTCCATGGCCTGTTCGTTGAGATCGAGTACCCCAACGAGCCTTCCAAGACCACGATTGTCGTCAAGGAGCAGCCAAGACACAACCAGTACGTGGATGTTATTGAGGTCAAGCTGAATGGCGAGAACGAGATTCTCATCAACATGATCAAAGAGACCACCGCCCTGGGAACTCCCGTTGCGCTGCCTCTGAAGTTCACTTACCACCCCGATGCTGGATACGCACCCATCCGTGAAGTTATGGAGGGTCGCAACGACCGCATCAAGGAGTTCTACTGGAAGGCTTGGTTCGGCAATGATGCCTTGGACCTCGATGCCATGGTTACGAGCAAGTTTGACGGAGGCAGCACCACCATCACGGCCGAAGCTATCAACGACTTTGTTCATGCCGTTGGCAACACCGGTGAGGCCTTCGTCAACCGACCCGGCAAGATCATGTATGCTCCCATGGACTTTGCCATTGTCCTTGGATGGAAGGCCATCACGAAACCCATCTTCCCTCGCACCATTGACGGTGACCTTCTGAAGCTGGTCCACCTGTCCAACGGCTTCCGCATGATCCCTGGCGCCGAGCCGCTCAAGATGGGTGACGAGGTGACGACTACGGCTCAGATCAACGCCGTCATCAACCAAGAGTCGGGTAAGATGGTTGAGGTTTGCGGCACCATCACCCGAGACGGCAAGCCGGTCATGGAGGTCACCTCTCAGTTCTTGTACCGTGGTGCTTACACGGATTACGAGAACACCTTCCAGCGCAAGGATGAGACACCCGTCCAGGTGCACCTGGCAACCACCAAGGATGTGGCCGTGCTGCGATCCAAGCAGTGGTTTACCCTCGACGAGATCCCTAACGAGATCAACCTGCTGGGCCAGACCCTGACATTCCGTCTGCAGAGCTTGGTGCGCTTTAAGAACAAGAGCGTCTTCAGCAGCGTCGAAACTCGTGGCCAGGTCCTGTTGGAGCTTCCCACGAAGGAGGTCATCCAGGTCGCCAGCGTGGACTACGAGGCTGGTGAATCTCACGGCAACCCCGTGATTGACTACCTTGAGCGCCACGGTACCCTGTTGGACCAGCCGATCAACTTTGAGAATGCCATTCCCCTGAGCGGCAGAACTCCCCTGCAGCTCCGAGCACCCGCTTCCAACGAGACCTACGCACGTGTGTCGGGCGATTACAACCCCATCCACGTGTCCCGCGTCTTCTCGGAGTATGCCAACCTTCCTGGCACCATCACCCACGGCATGTACAGCAGTGCCGCAGTCCGAAGCCTGGTTGAGACCTGGGCTGCCGAGAACGACGTTGGCCGAGTCCGTAGCTTCCACGCTTCCTTGGTCGGCATGGTTCTCCCCAACGACGCCATCCAAGTCAAGCTGCAGCACGTTGGTATGGTGACGGGCCGCAAGATTATCAAGCTCGAGGCCATCAACGCCGAGACGGAGGAGAAGGTTCTGCTGGGTGAGGCCGAGGTGGAGCAGCCTGTGACTGCCTATGTCTTTACCGGACAGGGTTCGCAGGAGCAAGGTATGGGTATGGATCTCTATGGCAGCAGCCCTGTTGCCAAGGAGGTTTGGGACCGTGCCGACAAGTACCTGCTCGACAACTATGGTAAGTCTCGATTGCTACTTTGTTTTTTACAATCATGTCTTTTTTTACTAACTGGTTTTTTAAGGCTTCTCCATCACCAACATTGTCAAGAACAACCCCAAGGAGCTCACTGTGCACTTTGGTGGTCCTCGTGGTAAGGCCATTCGCCAGAACTACATGGCCATGACCTTTGAGACTGTTGCCGCCGATGGCACTGTCAAGTCGGAGAGAATCTTCAAGGACATTGACGAGAAGACCACTTTCTACACTTACAGGTCACCCACCGGTCTCCTGTCGGCAACGCAGTTTACCCAGCCTGCCTTGACGCTGATGGAGAAGGCCAGTTTCGAGGACATGAAGTCCAAGGGACTTGTTCCCCGAGACAGCACCTTTGCCGGACACTCTCTTGGTGAATACTCAGCCCTGGCTGCCCTGGCTGACGTCATGCCCATTGAGAGTCTGGTCTCGGTCGTCTTCTACCGTGGTCTGACGATGCAGGTTGCTGTCGAGCGTGATGCCTCTGGTCGCTCCAACTACTCCATGTGTGCCGTCAACCCCAGCCGTATCTCCAAGACATTCAACGAGGAGGCTCTTCAGTTTGTCGTGAACAACATCTCGGAAGAGACTGGTTGGCTGCTGGAGATTGTCAACTACAACATTGCCAACATGCAGTACGTCTGTGCTGGTGATCTGCGCGCTCTGGACACTCTTGGAGGAGTTACCAACTTCCTCAAGATGCAGAAGATTGACGTGGAGGAGATGCGCAGCAACATTGAGGAGGCCAAGGGTGCTCTGCGGGAGATTATCCGCGGATGCGCTGAGGCAACTCTCAAGAAGCCTCTGCCTCTGGAGCTGGAGCGTGGCTTTGCCACCATCCCGCTCCGAGGCATTGACGTGCCTTTCCACTCTACCTTCTTGCGATCCGGTGTCAAGCCCTTCCGATCCTTCTTGCTCAAGAAGATCCACAAGACGACGATTGACCCGTCCAAGCTGGTGGGCAAGTACATCCCCAACGTGACGGCCAAGCCCTTTGCCCTCACCAAGGAGTACTTTGAGGATGTGTACAAGTTGACCAACTCTCCCAAGATTGGAGCGGTCCTGGCCAACTGGGACAAGTATGTCCAAGATGAGGAGTCGACTGGAAGCGAGAGTGGTGGTAGTGCCGATCACGAGGGCGCTGGACTGGCTGCTTAGATGGTGGAAAATAAACGGTGTGACATGAATGAGTGAGAGCCAGTGGCGTATATGGGGGGGAAAGGGTGGTACTACTATATGATTTTTTATTTTGATGGATGGGATGGGAGGCCAATAGATGCCTAAGATTTCTTTTTCTTTTTTATATTAGTGATGAATTTACCATGACAATAGATGTAATGAAAAAATATCTTCTTTTAGTTCTTCATGTTGTTGAAGTTTGAGTGCTGTGTAAGTGATATCAAGGAGCTGCTAGTACTGTCTTGCCGTGAGTTGCCTCGTATTTTGCACGAGCACATCTTGTGCGACAATCAAAGTCGTATGCACTAGACTTGGCCATCCATGCAAGAGTGATTAAGCGATTGGTCCAATGGAAGATGCCATTGCCCAGTCCAGTCATATCGTATCTACAAGATAGAGAAACCGTTGGTCGAATGAAGTTGATACGCACATGCACATGAATGAAGCCTTATCAGCTGCATGCCGCTGACTCAGCATGCAAATGGCGGTGCAAACCGTTCCGCCCAGCGTCGGTCCACGGCGACCGCCGAGCTTAGCCGCATTTTCTGACAAGTTTGTCCCTTGCATTGGGGACTTGGGGGCATTGTTTGCTACTCTTTTAGCGCTTCCCCCAAATCCTAATCCCGGGCGCCCATGGGGGGAATCTTTGGGGGCTTGGGGAATCTATTTAAGAGCCCGGCGGAGAAGCTTCTCTGGGAGTTTGTGTCTTTGCTTTTGCTGGATTTTGCGGAATTGAAGGTTGATTAGCTGACGGTAAGTATTGCGTGTTATTGCTTGTACTTGATTGCAGTAACATACAATCGAAGTGCATCTGCGGCTGTGGGGCTTGCTGACGTCTTTTGGTCCCCTATTAGCGGTACAGTGTTGAAGGGAGGCTGATAAACTAGATTCATAGCTTCATCATCACAAGGAGATAAGAGAACTAGAACGAGATTGAGGCCATCTTGAGGTATCAGAAAGAGAGGGAGTACGAGAGAAGAGCGGGGGAAGAGTGAGAGAGAGTGTGTCTCTGTGTAACAGAGAGTAACGAAAAACACACAACATCACATTCACATCTGAATCAAACATGTCACCACAGAGAAAGCTGCTGCTGCTGGGCACCTTTGTCCACTCCAAGACGCAGCAGGACCTGGATTTCCTGCACAAGGCGGGAATCGCCGTCGACGTCCACGGCAAGATTGCGGCCATTGAGCGGGATGCGCACGATTTGAGCGAGGTCAAGGCTCGGCTATTGGCCAAGCTCGGCTGGGACGAGGCAGAGGTAGACATGACGGAGGCGGCCGAGGGACAGTTTTTCTTTCCGGGCTTTGTCGGTGAGTTTGATTTTGAAGGATACCATCATGATCATTGCCATTGCTGCTGGTGGACGTTCATGCTGACAAGAGTCACCACAGACACACACATCCACGCTTCTCAGTATGCCAATGCCGGCATCTTTGGCAAGTCAAGTCTCCTGGAATGGCTCGAGACATACACTTTCCCCCTCGAAGCCAGCCTCAAGGATCTCTCTAAAGCGCGCCGCGTGTATGCCAGATGCATCCGCCGCACGCTCTCCCACGGAACCACAACGGCAACCTATTTCGCCACCCGCGATGTCGCCGCGACGAACCTCCTCGCGGACTTATGTCTGTCCATGGGCCAGCGAGCGTTTGTCGGCCGCGTATGCATGGACAGGCCTGACATGAATCCCGCTTACTACCGCGATGCCTCTGCGAGCGACAGCGTGGAGGCGACGCAGCAAGTGATTGACCACATACGCCGCATCGACCCGGGCTTCGACGTCGTCTCGCCCATTCTGACGCCTCGCTTCGCCCCTTCGTGCTCGGCCGAGGCCATGAAGGGCCTGGCAGAGCTACATCGCCAGACGGGCCTCCCCATCCAGACTCACGTCTCGGAGAACCCCGGCGAGATCCAGCTCGTGGCGCAGCTGTTCCCAGAGAGCAATTCATACACCGACCTCTACGACAAGTGTGGCCTGCTCACGCCGCGGACGGTGCTGGCCCATGCGGTGCACATCTCTGAGGAAGAGGCAGACCTCATTGCGCAAAAGAAGTCCAAGGTCTCTCACTGCCCATGCAGTAACACGTGCTTGACCAGTGGACCTGCGAGGGTGCGGTGGATGTGGGATAAGGGCATCGATGTTGGGCTAGGGACGGACGTCAGCGGCGGATACAGCCCTTCGATCCTAGAAGCCGCCAGACAAGCCGCAATGGTGAGCCGGCACGTAGCCATGGCCATTGAGGAAGAGAAAGAAAGGGAGAGAGCCAAGTTGACGGTCGAAGAGGTGCTGTATCTCGCCACGAGGGGAGGAGCTCGATGTGTAGGGCTGGAAGACAAGATTGGGCGTTTCGAAGTAGGCATGGAGTGGGACGCGCAGCTGGTGACTTTAAACGAAGTCAATGACGATGGGGAGGTGCACGATGAAGATGACGACCATGGCTTCGTTGACATGTTTGGGTGGGAGACTTGGGGTGATAGAGTGGCCAAGTGGGTGTACAATGGAGACGACCGGAACACGAAGCGGGTTTGGGTCAAGGGCAGGCTGGTGCATAGACGGAAATGACGAGCATGACGATCAAATCTTATCAAGAGCGAAAACACAACAATATCATGACGAAGAAATGAAATGAAGAGCGGCTATAGGGCGAAAGATAAGGTATATAGATTCAGGAGGAGGGAACTGTTAGATTTTTGGTTTAGAGAACATTGGATTTCCATTTTCATATATCTAGAGCTTAGAGCAGAATGAAGAAAGCCCATCAACGTTTGATCAGAATGTCAAAAACACCCCTTTTTGCCTCTTTCTCCTTCGATCATGTTTAACAATCCCAGCCCCAGCCCTTTCATATAGCCCACCGGATTCAACAACAAGCTCTCGCTCCTCCAAAGCCAAAGCAATCTCGAAAAAAAAAAAGTCTTTCTCCAACACGTGGTTTCAACCTCCGTCATCCTCCATTCGATTCCAACGCCTCTCCCATCCTTCTCTCACCGTCCATAACAAAGAAATCACTCCATATCCTCGTAATCCTCAAACTCCATGTCGAACAGCCCAAACCCAACACCTTGATCCCCATACCCCTATTCTGAAGACTCTCGATGTTGCTCTTCCCCTTCCTCCCCCTCATCTTCCTTCCTCGCCTCCGCCCTCCGCTTATTCCTATCCGCCCTCTTCTTCGCCTCCTCCCTCTTCTTCGCATCCGCAACCTCCCCCTCAACAACCTTCACCCGTCCATCAATCTCCTTAACAAGCCTCGTCTTGACTCCCGCAGGCACAATGTTCCAGTCCGCCGTGCTTCCCCCCAACGCAAGCACCTTCATCCTAAACCAAGCACACTCCGCCGTCTTCTCATTAAGCAGCACCCTCGTATTATTCAACGCCTCAAGACGAGCCTGTCGAGACTTCTTCGCCGCCTGGTTGTTCCGCTGGCGATCAATCTTTTGGTGCTCAGCGGCAATCTCATTATTACGCATTTCAATCTGCAGACGCTCCGGGTCGCTGATACCATCGGGGAACTTTAGAAAATCCGCTATGAACGGCTTCGGAGGTAAATCTTGGACTTGAGATGGCGGGAGAATCGGCGGATTGCGTTCCTGAAAGGTGATTTCGTGCTGAAGAGCGTCTTTGCGGCGGGTGTGTTCTGCAGAGGCGAGGCCTTGGGGGATGGAGAGGAGCATTTCGTCGAGAGAGCAGCTTCCCATGCGGAGTGATGGCGATGTTCGTGAACGGATTGTCTGTGTTCGAGATGGTGTTTGAGATGCCATGCTTACAACCGACGTTGGAGCTGGACCTGGTGCTTGGAGAGACATTTGTGGGAGATTGTGATATGTCGCCGCTATATCAAACGCTGTAGAAGCTTGAACGTTTATACCCGACTGCGAAGAAGGCGAAGAAGCCTCACCACTGGCAGAGTTGAAACTTGCAGTCAGAGGGCTGGAAGCGGCACCGCGACGTCGCTTCGCCTGCCCCTGAATCGGAGACGAAGGCAAACGAAGCGAGCGTTTGCCGGCAGATGACATTTGAAGTGGTTTTCATATGGTATTGCGTATGTTCTTTGTGTGCGTGCCTCAGTCTTCCTTCAATACAGGAAAACAAGCAAACAACCCGGTTGCTCCCCAAACCGTGGGATGAGAAACAACAACAATGAAGATATATCAAGAGAAGAGTGTAGAATCCTAGCAGAATCCTATTAACAAACAAAGAAGAAGAAGAGCAAAACGAGATTAGCACAAAGCCACAACAAAATCTCGAAAAGAAAAGCCAGTCAAAAAATAAAGAAAGAAGCTGTATGTGTAGGTAGTCAGAGGGAAAAGAAGAAGAAGACGCGTCTCAATCTTTTCTCGTGCCGACTATGTTCTTATTTACCCGTCTTCCAAACGCAGAGAGGAGAGTGGAAGAAGCTCCAAGTCTTGTCTGAGCTTTGTGTAGAGGGCATGGTTCTCGGCTTTATAGACGGAGACTTTTCTCTCTTTCTGGCTGTGTTTGTGTCTGGCACTGCGCGCGAGATAGAGGAAAATTGAAAAGGCTTTTTGTATTTATCGTTCAGGGAAACGAGATTTCGGTAATGTGAGGCGGTCAAACAAGCAGCTTACAATGTCGTCGCTAGAAAAAACGGCGATGATTGCAAAAGATAGAAATCGTAGTCGGAAAAGAGTGAATGAAGCATGCACAAACTTTGGGAGAGGAGGAAGAAAAAAGGGGAAGAGAAGAGAGAGGGAGTGGGGGGTTTTTTACCTGTTGGGGGGGCTTTTTGGAAGAGAGAAACGAACCTCTTCTTTTTTTTAGGGGGTTCACGTTTACTTCACTTCCGCTTCATATCTACCAAATATCTTCGTCTTTCAACATATATACAACAACATTAGAACGAAGGAGGAGATTGATTATAAAAAGAAACTTGAGCAAAGAAAGTAATACAGCCATCTATCCTAAACTTCGAGCATGCTACCAAAAACAAAAGAGAACAATAGAAACAATAAAACCCCATCCGTTACCAGCAGGGTGAATCAATGCCACTCCTCGTCTATTCTCCAACCAAAAAAAAAAAATCGCATTGCTCTCGGTTGAAACTACGGCATGTACCACCAACAAACGCATTTTCCTCTTGTTTTCCTTCTTTGCTAAGCTCTTTGCTTCGACAAATAGGCGTATCAAACTACCCTATTGTTGCTGTGAATCTAACCGCCCCCTTTCTCATCTGACTACCGCTTCTGCTGCCTAGCTGCTTCATATTGTGTTTGAACATGGGGCCACAACTGCAGTGAATAAGTCACAGTCCATTTGCTGCCAGCTATCTCCATAATCTACATCGCCTCAGCAAAATTACTTCAAGCTGTACAAGCAATCACTTCGACACTCCCATTTCACTACTTCGTCATCATGCAAAAAGAGGAACTGCACAGTCACTTCTAATTCTCGAGCCAAAAGCTTGTCATCGCCTAGACATACAATTTGAATTCGTGCGCTCAGCAAATAGCCCACCATCACCAAGATGGGGGAAGTAACCAAAATAACCTATACCAATATACAGATAACATGTTCTTGACCAATACACAGATAAAAATGTCATCCTAGAACCAATGTCTGCAATACACACCATCACAGGGATATCTTTTCCATCATAACCATAATGTCGCTCATAATTCTTTGCCAGCCTAACCAGGCGCCTCAATCCGCCCAGACTATCCGTCACAGTATCCAAGAAATGAAAATATCCTCCCAACACCATAGAACCAATTAACCTTAACAGATATTTGCTAACAAATCGAAACGAATATTCATCTGTGCCACAATGTTGAAATGTTGAAACAGAGGCGACCATGACTGGGTCGCCCTCTTTGTTACTTGTTTTTTTCCCCCTCGTTGGTATTGCTCATCTCGTCCGGTTCTTTCGGTACTATTGAGTCACGCCTTCAAAGGGCGAGGCCGGTTCCGTTACCCGTCCATCGGTACAACGCAAGGAGTTCGCGTCGTCGTTGCTGCTGCTCAGCTAGATCCTCTGGCACACGACCCCGAATCAGTGCAAGCGCGCTTCGCATGACCTTGCTAAAGTTTCGCTGATATAACTGTTAGTCCTTGATTCACACAAAATTGTTCCTTTGAGGATGGTAAGACTTACTTGATACTCTGTGCTCAGAGTCACCACACAAGCTTCGTGTGCTCGCACAATGGTCTCACATGCCTTGATGACACTTGGAGACGCTTCAGCTTGCAGCTTGTCGGCGATCAAGAGGAGGAGGAAAGATCCCTGGAGGAGGTAGACGCCGTAAAAGAATGGCATAAACTCCAAGCCGGGGTCGAATTCAAGAATCTGGTTGATGGCTTCGGCAGCCGATACCGCGTGGCTCGTTGCCGTCACGAACCCTTCTGATGAAATCCACAGGTCGTCGTCATCCAGAAGATTGATGGGGTCCCATTTATCTGCGAGCAGAATGTGGAGGACATGCATCACATGGGTGCTGTAGGCTACCACGATGCTGGCCTGGATCTCACTCTCCGTCATACGACTGGACGCATTGGTCCGCACCGAGAGCGGAGACTGCATGTCCGGCACGGCTCCGTTGTCGTGAATCTCATGCTGCTCCTTGTCCTTTGGGGCCATTGGAAGATGCTTTCCAGTGAACCGCTTTAGACTCTCTTCATACATGTCCAGGTGTCGGGAAATCTCAGCAACTTGCTCGTCCCAATCCCGCGCAGAGCGGAACCCGACGCCAAATCGCGGGTGGCTCTTTGCGTGATGAACGTCGACAATCTCGCCCAGGATGGTCATCAGAGACAAGAAATAGCCAAAGATGCTGCGGCCACGACACTCGTAATGAGCCCCACGAGCAACACGCGGGCTGTCGCCAAACTCATCTGTCATGGAGCTATCGATATTGCCTCCATCGTGGCTGCGGAATTTGCCCGCTTGCCACTTGATGTCGTCCATGGGGTGGAAGAGGTCGCTGCACTCGCTATCAAGGAGAAACAGGGGGCGGTTATAGCAAAGAGCCAGGTGCCTATCGACAATGTAAACTAGCCACCAAGCTCGCCGCCGCTCCTCCCGCTCCTCTTCTGTCACAAAGCGTGTGTTGTTTCTGTTCAAGTCGTGCTCATCCACTTCTTCGTTGATAGCATCAGCGTCTTCCTGGTTGGCAGGAGGGTTGCCCTGCGGTAGCTCACGGCCAAGCTTAAGCTCCCTGGCGAGAGACCACGCGGCACCCCACCATCGTAGGCTGGCGCCCTTATACTCGCTGGCGGAGATGACTGTGGCAAGATGCACATAGGTAATGACATCGTCGAGGCTTCCTATGGCTCCAAAGGCACCTGTTTCACCGGCCAGGGAATCCAGGTTCAGCGAGCCTGGCATAGCAACGCCAAGAACTCCCAAGGCAGCCGCGCCAACTACCGGGCTGGTCTTGGGGGAAGGGCTGTTTGTGCCGGTGTGGATCAAGGGCTGAAGAAGTCCCACAGTCAGCTCGAGCAGCTTCTGGCAGACCTTGCTCCTTGCGGAGGGGAGGCTCGTCAGGAAAGACGCCTCGCTGGTCTGCGCTGCTACCCACAGCATGCTCGCAAGCAGCGCGGGCTGGCACCTCCTCGGGTTTGTGGGATGTAAAAAGGAGCGCTTTCGGAACACGAAACCCAAAACGTATGGAGACATTGGGTGCATTTGTGCCGATGAAGATGAGGAAAAGTACAGGTCAATCAGATCGCAGGCCAGCGAAAGGGGGAGGATGTTTCCCAAGTGAGGTAGTAGGGGCTCAAGGACGGGGTATCGCAGATCACTCTGCTTGAAGATGGGCTGGGAAAGCTGAAGCTGGAACTGGCCAGAAGGCGAGGCTAGCGAGACTCCCCACGAGGGTGAGCTCCCATTTGCCATGGGGTACTCTTGGATGTGGCCGGCGCTGAGTCGAAAGTTGCCGTCGCTGCTATAAGTCGCCGGACTCGGGGCTTGTGTAGCGTAGTTGATGCCCGAATACCCGGGCATGGTGGTTTGCGTCTGGCCATACGAAGGGGCTACCATTACATGCCCATTCATGCCGGGGCTATCATAGTTGTGGTGAACTTCGCCATATGGACCCAAGCCCATTGCGGACGATGGCTCCAACTGACCTCTGCTCAGGGCAGGGTCAACTCCGACGTGGCCATGGTGATCTTCAAGACCATCCATTGACCCAATCGCAGGATGTTGGGACAGCCCATTGTCGCTGAAGGAGCTGACAGAGCCCTCTATGTGACCATGAGGCTGGTCATGGGCTGCTTGGGGAAGTTCAGTACTGCCACGTGAAGACTCACTCTGCTGGCGTAAAAGTTTGCGATCTTCTTGGCTATCCTGGGCCTGGCCAGGATGCTGTGCCGCCGCGGCAGCTGCCTGCTGAGCAGCAATATCCTTGCGCGAAGCCTTCCCTCGCTTCTTTCTCTCTCGGACATACTCGCAACCGAGGCCGAATTCTAACAAACGGTTAGTACATTTCTATGAAATCTGCTTTGCTTATTGGGAAGGCAGGTATCCTACCTATACAATGGGCACAAGGATGTAAGCCATCGCATTTTGTACGTAGCTGGTTGCACTGGTCACAGGCGCGGCTGATTCTCCTCCTGATTGGCCCAGTAGTCCCTGTGGAATTCTTTCTGGCAACAACAAGAGAACCCTGGCGTTGCTTTGGCTGTGCCGGGTTGGCCCTGATCATACGCGAGTTTGAAAGCTCTGCGTGTTGAGAAAGGTGTTGCATAGGATAGGGGTGACCGTTGTTGTTAAACGTGTTTACGTTTATTGAGTGGAGATGGGATTGAGATCCATGGTAGTTCGGGTCAAAAGACGCCGAGGAGATGTCGGGATACGCAGAATAGCGACGGAGAGGATTGGACAACATTGTGGCGCGTTGTTATTAACTCGAAGATGATGAGGATGATGAACGTATGGTTATTAAGTTGATATTTTTTTGTTGAGGGCGGGTTGGTAGGAAGGGTACGGAGTACAGCGCGTGCCGAAATAGGAGGAGATGGCTGAACTGTGTGGCAACAAAGCACGGTTCGAAAGCAGGACTGGAATACTCAGTCCGAAATGCCTTCAAAGCGGTGGCTGCGCGAAACTTGGGCTGTTGTTGCTAGTGCTGGTTTATCCTTTCGATAAAAGCTGCGTTGAGGAGACGGGGCTGTAGCCCTCAAAGGGGGAGTAAACCACTATACAGGAAAATGCGCAGAAAATGCGCCGGGCTCAAGACCGAGAATTTCCTATGATAATGAAGGCTTCTGCCACAAAAAGAAGGCACCCAATGAAAAATGTTTAGATGAGACGGATTGATTGTTCGTTAGACCGGCATCCTCCAGAGATGATATATTCGGCAGCAAATCAATCGGTCTCTTGACGGAGAACGTGACTCGCGGACGACAGCTCTCACTTGTTGAGCCCGAGGCATAAAGAGGGGAAAGGTAAAAAGGCAAAACCCGGTATCGCGAGCGCGCCTTGACAAGCTACACGGCCGCCAGCCTGGCAATGGCAAGAGCAGCAGGCAATGACACAGACAAAGCAATGATGACAATGCAGTGAGAGAGGTGACAGTCAGGTCAGAGACTGGGGGGTGTCAGTTAAAGAATACAACAAGAGAGCTCCATCATGAAACTAATATATGGGGACGCTCTCAATTTCTATTGCTGTTCGCTTCACGCAATCGACCGGAGGGCCTCCATCAGAACAAGCCTTGTGAGGGCGGCCCCGTAGCCAGGCCTCGCCAGGGTGGGCGAGCAAGGGAAGCCGTCGATGGGGTGTGGAGGCGGAGTTGATGGTGGCCAAGTGATGGTCATGGATTCATGGATGGATGGAGAATGGGATGGGGATGGAGCACCTTGTGGAGGTGGACTTGTGAGTGGAGATGCTGGGGTGCAGTGATGCATTCACAATTGGCGCGCCTCCTTAGGGCGATTGCTATTAGATAGCTAGGGATTTTCGGAGATACTAGTAGCATCATCACACTGGTGCTTGCCAGCAGGTGTTTCCGTCTTTTTCTCAATTCGAGCTTGTTCCTCTCCATGGTTGCCGGGCCCGCCACATCACGATCGAGAAAAGAAGGGTGAGGGGAGCCGCAGAGTCGCGGCATTACAACGTGGTCGTTGTCAGAGGGGAATTGACGGAGTATTATTGCTTCTTAAACAGGAAGAAACGGAAAGGAAAGAAACGGAAAGAAAAGAGAAGAAAAGGGGGGGTTAGACGCGGCACAGAGAGGACTGCCAGGTACTCATCCGCACACCTTCATCGTCCAACACGTACTCGTACAGTACAGTACAGGTATAAACTGCGAACTGCGACGAGAAACGGAGCATTTTTTCAAGCAATCCAGGGTCGGCGAATCGACATACCGTTTCAAGGCGATAGAGCCGCGTCCCTCCGACGTATTTTCCGATGCTCTTCCGTCGGGCAACTTGCGGGTGCCTGTCAGTCTCTCAGTTGTCCCAGGTACATGCATTAGCAGGTTATGGTATGGGCATTGGCAGTCGACGCCACGCGTATCGACCAAGTTTATTGCCGTGGTAAGGGCCGGTTTCAGCAGCGAACCATTATGCGGGGTTAGTCGTCGGCCGTGGAGGCGGCTGGAAGATGGTCAGTGTCCAGTTTGCCAGTACCGTCCTCGTTACCGTACCGTACCAGCAGGCACTGGCGGCATCGTGGCGGCCATTTTGGCCTGCTAGGCTGGTTGGCCTGGTTCTCGTGCCAGCCTCTTTGTGGGCAGTGGCTTTTGCCTCTGCCGTCCATCAACCGTGGCCTCGGACCTGAGCTCAGCAAGATGGGCAAGTCGGAGGCGTTTCCCAATGGGTCGAGCCATCTAAGCGTTTCTGGAAAGGCGTGCAGGGGGGCCATGCGACGGATATGGGGTCGTCCAAGTGGCGCCACGGTTTTTTGGGCTCGCTGCCCCAACCAGACGAACGAAGAACAGGGCGTGCCGGGAAATGACAACCGGGCAAGGGGAGCAAAAGCAGAGGGAGTCGGCGCTCGGAAATGGTCTCCGTTGGGGCTAAGCGAGGAAAAATTTTTGGCATCCCCTCATCTGACTGCATGTTTGATTAGATTGTTGGCATGGCGATCGAAAAGGAATCGAGCAGAAGGAAGAAGATGAAGCAGCATCGATCAGAGGTTACGATGAAAAAACAGAGAAGAAAACGGTTCACCAAGTTGAGTGACCGGAATTGAAGACCGAAAAAAACTGATAAGATTGGGCGAGGAGGTAAAAAAAAAAGCACGGACCTGCGAGGCGCGGAATACGATACGATGTACGAAGCGCACGGCAGTAGGTCAGACTCAACCCTGAGTGTCTCTTGCGCGGAGAACAAAGCCGTGGTGCAAAGAGCAGGAACGCTCACGGGAAGTAGCCAAGTAGCTCGCACCTGCCTGCACCGTTGGGGAGCAAGCATGAGAGGCATGAGCCAACCAGATGGCGCGGCAGACAGCTTTAATTCGCATGAATGGCCCGTGATTGGGCGGGCGGGCTTTTAGTGCCTGACCATGGCCGCTTTAAAAATCTGCGGTGGCTTGACCTGTTGCTTCGTTACTTGCTGAAGAAAGCGCAAGTTGCAACAAGTGCAAAGTGCAAGTGCAGGTGCAAAGTGGATTGTGGATGTGGAAAGCGCCAAGGACGCACGCAGGCCCGTGTCATCGCAGGCCCACCTGCCCTGGTTCGGTACCGTTTCTGCATCGCTGCTTTTTAGTTAGTTTAGTACCGTTGTTACTGGTTTACCAGCCCGTGTCATAGGGGCAAATCCATGCCATTATCACCGGTATCAAATCCGATACAGCGGGTTTCGGTATGTGCCTTGTGTAGGTATTTAGTATCGATTCTAGGCACTAAAGCAAGTGGCCAGCTGCTAAGAGGTACTAAGCTAGGACAATACTCGTACTTGTGCCTTGTAAGCCGCCTTCTCGGGCCGTCAAGAAGATGCAAATACAAAGACGTCAGGGTGCGGATAGCAAGGGGCAATGGTAACCTGTGCGCGTCCGTCCATCGAAATCGCCAAAACGATGGCCATCGCCATGACCGGCGAGTCACAAGATGTATGGCAATGTAGCAGTAGTAGTAATATACATGACGAATTCGCATATATACATGCATGAACAAAAGATCCCCGTCCCGTCCGCCGATCCCCACACTCTGGTCTTGTACAGGCATGTTTCTTTGTTTCCCCGTCGTGTCTTGCCTTGTATTGTCTTGGCTCTGGGTCTGTTCTGTCTGCCTTTGAATCGCCTCCCGTCTACCGTTTCAGCCGTGGAGGATACGGTCGCCATCGCCATCGCCACCCCCATTCTTGGGGTCGTAATAGACGGAGTCGGGACAGGTGCTTTTGGCGCCGTCCGGTGCTGAGGCGACAAACTGGCCATCCTGCAAAGAGCCCTTGACGTTGAAGTGATACCAGACCTGGTTCAACGTCTTGCCCTCGCAGCCCAGGGTCACGTCTGCGCCGTGCTGCTGGGAGAGCGCTGACTGGATGTCCTCCAGGGCATAAGATTTTGAGCCGTCAGGGGTGATGCCGGCATCAGCCAGCCACTGGTAGGTAGGCAGCGTCTTGAACAACGACACGGTCCTGGAGAAGAAATCGGCAGCTTCCTCGGTGGGGACGTAGTCATCGTAGCAGCCGGGATCCAGCGTGGTGATACAAGTGCCATGTTTCCCCCATTCGTGCTCCCAGAAAGATTCGTCATTGCCTTGGTAGTCCTTCCAGTAGGTCTGCATGTAGTGGAGGGTGTCATCGGCACCCATGGCAGTCAAAATGTCAGTGATGTTGGAATATGCCCGGCTGGCATCGCACGTCTGGGGAAATGAACCATCGCAATTGTCCGGCCAGAGCCCATGGATGGTCCAGGAATCTAGCAAGCACCATTAAGCATTCATCCCCACTTTGGGAGGTAATATTGAGTTGCATCGTGCTAGGCTACAGGAAACTACTTACCAGCAGGGCCGGTGGAGGGGTCGGTATCCCAGAATTGAGTCTGAAGCAGCTGACCAGATGGGATGAAGCAGCAAGTGTCGTCGACGGCGGTAGTGTTGTGGCATGAGAGTGGAGTGTTGCTGGCACAAATCCTAGAGGCTGCGGCTGCAACGGAAGCCAGCATGCTCGTAGCCAAAAGAGAAATGGACTTGTGAGAAGGCATTTTGACTGCGGTTCTACGGAAAAGAGCCCCCGGCTTCTGCCACGATGAGTTGCTTTTCTGTCCCTTTTTTTTTTGGTCTCTCGCCTCTCTGGTTCCCTAGTTACGCTCTGCCCGATGAGTTGGGTATCCGATAGACTTGACAAGCAAAACAACGACGTTGGCGAGTCCTATTTAACGTTGAAATGCTCCAAAGATCAGCAAGTATACATTTACAGCAGAGAAGCGCTGAGGCGATCATTGGACGGGGCTTGTGACGAAAATGGTAGGTGTCATGATTTTTGTCAATCATTGGCGGATGATCGGAAGATCTACCAGGGTAGGTGCCGATTCACATGCAAGCGGTAGACGAAAGAGGCGATTCCGCAAAGGAGAGACTCACTTTGATATAGGTAAATCCGGCAGATGTAGGTTGACTCAATATTGTAGGTAGACATAGGGAGAGTAAAAAACGGAGAGTGCTTCTCACGAGCTTTATAATGTCCAGTATAGATAGACGTATATCATGCTAACGTTTTAGCAATTTGCAGTCCAGCTTGATTCGCAAGGAAAGCACCATGAAGAGCTGGTGATTGAAATCGTCTTTGTCAGAGCACGACGAGCAATTGGCTTCTTGCCCGTCCTGGTGAAACAAACTCTAGCCATGGGCACGTTATGCACCGACTTTGAGTCTTGTCAATGGCCAAAATCCTGTGACCTAGCGCCCGGAAGAAGCTCCCATTTCAGAAGGTTAATTGGCAGCATATAATGAGATCTGCGGATCGGCTGCGTGTTGTTAGAAAAAGCGTCGCTTGATCTCCCTTTAGCGGCCCAAAGTCGGCAGCTGCGCAGGTTCATTCGCTGGCTGCGCGCCGAGGCATTTCAACAGGATGCGGCCAATTGCAATGCATGATGGCAGCAGAGTTTCAGCCCATCTGGCTGCTTTGAAGTCGGCGGAATCACATTGGCAGTCGTTGAAATTGACCGTGTTTCACGGTGGATAAGGTGGGTTTTTCGATAGTTGAGGCGCACCGCAACATGGTGTCATGTGGGAGAAATCGGATCCTGGAGCAGAGCAGGCCAGGTCAAGTTGTGTGTGTGATGTGATGGATGGGCTGACGGTTTCTCCAGCTCCGACGATTTTCAGCGGCCAATTCAATTCACGCTAGGGCGGTTGTGAAGCGAGCTATCCGGAGTTTTTGAGATGTGAAAGATGACGGGAAATAAATTCCAGTAGCCGATCTGTTAGCAACGTGATTGCGGAGATGCTTATACTTGGCTAAGCATCGAGGTCGAGGTTGACGGCCGAGAGACAAACAAGCAGCAGAAGTAAAGAGGATTGATTCTTCATGTGGTTGGAGCAAGGACGCATTGGACAGCCAACAAACAGCACTCATGTCACGTGCTACATATTTGCCATCTGGCATGTTCTATATCAGGCAACACGACGTTTTGACAGTACCGAGTAACTCGTACGAGTATCACCAGCATCTTCCATCCGGCTTCTATTGGAGTTGTATTGGATTGGGTAGTTGGGTACAAGCACATCAGATAACCTCAGCTCAGGGTTGCAACACAGCGCTGCGGGATATATTACATAACCAATTTGCTAGGTTAATTCTCCGTCCGTTTCTCAACGGACCCTCGCAACCGTTTCCACCTCAGACTTACACCAACGCCGGCTCGCTACCATTTAGCGCTTGTTCCCCAGTAAAGCTAAGCTAGAACGGCAGAATGGGAGCAGGGATTGCCACAGTGAGGCCAGGCCCAAAGCAGAGTTTTGATGAGTTTTAGCACTTGGGCTTTGGTAGCATCGCGTGTGCTAAATCTCCCCTCTCCAACTCCAAAGTCGGGGTTGTTGAAAAAATAAATTGCGTTGCGGCGATACACCCTCAACACCTCTCGGGACCTGATTCAATGTTTCCTGCAGGCGGGCCAGCGGCATCACACTTGGACACAATGTCATCGGGAAAAAAGACGACAGATGATGCTACCTTGAAGCCGCCGACGGACACTTGTACACATGGAGGAGGTCTGAATGCATCAACTCCCCAACCCAGTAAGAGCTGCGTGATGACAAGCAAGAGGAATCGCCTAGTAGCTTCAGTAGTTGATGTTATGTTTAGTAGACTCTAGGATTAATAGACTATAGGATAATATAGCTAGTTGAGGGTTAGTTTTCAACTTATAACTTGATCACTTGATGATGAAAGAAGAGGAGAAGGAGGAGGCAGAGGAGGAGGAGGAGAAGTGCTAGAACATGTCATCATTTAACGCGAACAACTACCCTGGAACTCAATACGAAGACTCGGACAATAACACGAGGTTTGTACAGTACGAGAGCCGTATTACTGTTAGATACTCCTACTACTACTGTTAATATTCCTAAATCATATGGGCTCTGCTCGTATGCTATCACGTACAGTATGAAACAGGTACTCGGCAGCGTGTAAGCGCGATCAGTCGCCCCCCCTGACCCGCGAATACCGGTGACGATAACCGCCACCGCATCACTGCCACGACTGAAATTAAGACGGGCAGTTAAGATTGGCAAAGAGGGTGCTGTCGATGCCGCCGTGAACACGCAGATACCTCGCAGGGGACCCTGTCCATGCCTGTCCATGCCTCCTCCGCGCGGTACTCGATACATGACGATGCCCACCTCCCCCGGACTTACACAGACTTCACACACAAGCCTTTCGGAGGCTCACGATCCCCCCCAGACCCGCGTACCTCGTAACCAAACGGCTTCCCGCAAGGCACCGGACGGCCCAAAAGTCACTGCCACACCTTCAAATGCAAATAGCGCCGAAATGGGACGCTGGGCTTTTGCCCCTGTTTTCAAGCTCGAGCGAGACCTGCATGTGGCCAGCGGTACTCGGGCCGAACCCCGGAGTTTTGCAGCCAGTGACAAGGCCCCCGACAAAGGCCAAGTCCACCAGCTATTGATCCGCTGCCTATAATGAATTGAGCCTGGAGGGTTGAGTTTATGCATCAAACAAACCCAACGATGCGACGATGCTACGGCCGAGCAGCCTTTATATTGTTCCCAATGCGACCCTGATTTCCCCATGTCTCAACACCCCAGCCTTGTCGAGTGCGAGATCTGTCAAAAAGCTGTCACTCCGGAGTATATTTCGTACATCCATCTCCAGGTTTTCCCCATTTCCCCATTTCCCCGTTTCCCCGCCATATGTTCAAAACCCGGTTCACGCCCTGCTTCATGTTCCCAAAGGTGCAAAACAAACGGGATATCGTCCGATGTTGCGGAATATGCCAGAGCGCGTGAAATAGAAACGCCGACGAGGCAGACTTTTTTTGCCCAAATCTTACCTGTATCATGTAACTCGTATCATGACAATTTGCCGTTCCAGCCCAATTGAAACCAAACCATCCAGCTTGGCTTCCTTTTTTTTTCTCCAGGTCCCCAGAAACGCCACCGCGGGGGAGACGAACCTGGATCGACAAGGAACAAATGCCCGGCATCCCGAAAAAGGGAACGCACAAACAACCTTCATGGGCAGACTCCAGCTTTTGGAGAACCATCGGCAGCTCCTCCGTTACGTCGCTCGTAAGAACAGGAGAATCGGTCGACTGGCGGACCAAAAGGAAAAAAAACCATCTTTTGTTGTTTTGGGCAGTTCAAACTCGTTTCGTATTTTTGCAAAAAAGAGTCCATCGACATGGTTCTAGACTTAGGCTTTCCCGGCAATTGGCAAAAGGTTAAAGTCAGAAAACAGGCTTAAAACTCCGATTACAAACCAAGGCAGTTGAAAGTGTCCTGATCATCCCGACGAAGATGGAGATGTGATATTATTAAACTTGTTAACCCGACAATTGATACTCCGTAGAGCTCGCGCCCTTCCCTCCCACACGGAGGAGAGGAGAGGAGGAGAGAGGAGGAGGAGGAGCAGCAGCGAGAGGGAGATCGTCACTCCCAGAGCTGAAAACCAATTGAAGCTAATCTACAAAGTACTTGGGGATCAGGCCATGCAATATCGTGAAGTGGTCCATTGGCAATCAAGGGTAAGTCAATGGTCTGCTCATCCCAAGCTGAAGACGAAAAACGCTCATCCTCACCACAATCACCCCATGTTGTTTTGTCGTTGCAATTGTCGACGCCGGCGCAATCCGCACGGCAGACAAACAAAAAAGGGGACAGAGCAAGAAGAGAGAGAGAGAGAGAGAGAGAGAGAGAGAGAGACGACACAGAAAGTTGTGTGGGTGTGCTAATTGACGAGATACTAACCAATTGCCTCTTCTCACAGTCAATCAATCAACCAGCATCCTCCCTTGGTCCGTCCCCAGACGCAGCGAAACCCCACGAACGGCCGAATGAATATTCAAGGACAAACCGTGACGCTCAAGCTGGAGCTAGACCTGGAGCTCAATGGCAATGGCAATGGCATTGACAACGGCAATTCCCCCCCTCTCTCTCCCTCTTATGCGCACGAGTCCATGTGCTTGCTTGCTTGCACCGCTACTGTACGGCAGACATAACTCCGGCGGGCATGTGGCCATCTCACAAACAAGATTTATCTCCTGCGGCCGACAGACTGGGGGTGTGTGAGTCTCTTCCAAGTTCCCCCTGTCCGTCCGTGGCCCGTCCTGCTGCTTGTGAGGGGACGCGGACGCCCCCCATAATCTCACCTCTCTTGGGAACGACTCTAATCCACGCCAATCTTTTGCTTGCAGCTCGAAAGCCGCTTGGGCATGCTCATGCTCTCAGACCCACGACGATGTGCTTCTGTTGTTTTGCGGAGAACCATCTCCATCTCCACGGCTCGGCGGCAAAACACAACGAACTGTCCCATTGTCCAGTTCCAGGTAGGCTGAATAACGAGCATGAATATGACATGTAACCCAAGCGAATCTTCGGCTGCTGCTTCTAACCCGCCCGTTTGCCAGGTTTCTCCCTGTCTGTTGCCCCATGGGCCGTCTTTTTAGCCTGCTGGTGCCGCTGCTCCGCTTCTTTTCGCAAGGCATGGCAATACTAATACTAGCTCTGCCTGGGGAACCTCTTTTGGCTTTCTCGACGAGAAGCTCAGCGATTTCGGCCCATGGCAATGGCTTCTCAATTTCCCTCTGGTTTTATAAGATAAGCAAGAGGCCCAACGAGCAGCAGTTTTAGCAGCGGTCTACCGTTTTTTACTCTGTTTTGCGGTATGTCATCTTACAAGCCCTTTTTAATCTCAATGGCCCCCTTGTCCAGAAAAAAAAAGTCCGTCATCGTTCTTGTTGCTCTACGGTACTGTAAGTTGCAAGGGTGGGGAGTACACATACGCAGAGACGCCACGAAAAACACCACAGAAGCGAGCCAATTCCCTCTTCTCCTCCCCTTCTACCCGTTCCCGTTTCCCGTTCTTTCGAAAGAGAAACAAATTGAGGGGAAGAAGACAACAAACACCCCCGAAGCCGAGAGAGAGAGAAAAGAGACGAATGACCTACTGACCCCATTCTCTCCAGGCCCAGACAGGCAAAACGGTCCCTCCCCTGCCTGTTCACGTGTGACTCGGAATGGCCCGCTTCAAACGAGAAAGACACCTCCCTCCTTTCCACTAGCAGTACGACGGCGTGGACACATTTGCGGCGGTCCAAAATTACCCCAACATCGCAAGAACCCTTCTCCCCCCGGGCCTCCTTCGGCGTCTGGAACCGAGCCCGATATTGGAAGAGACCAAGTGACGATGAGAATACATACAAGGGCCGAAAAAAAAGAGGGGAGAGAGAGAAGGGCGGCAAGCCAGCCGAAAAGACGGCGTCACGTCAGACATTTCGCTTCTTTTTTTTCTCTGTCTTCTAAACAAACACCAAGAAGAAGAAAACGTTGCGTTTGTCTGTTTTCCGCTTGGCGTCTTTCTTTCTCTCTTTTAAAAGGGCCAGGGGACGATGACGAAATTGAAGACAAAAAAAAAAAGAAGCGAGCTAAGGAAGGGGGCGAGCGAAGCGGGCGCATCAAGATCGATAAAGTGAGTCCTTTTTTTTTCTTTTTCCTTGCAAGGATTGCTGCGATGGCCCCCTGTCTCGATGGGCCGGATCGTCCATTGCCCAAAAACCAAAAGACAAACCGGCGAGATAAAACGACACAGACGACGAAAAGAGGCTCTGAAATCAAAAGGTAAGGCCAATTGTAATTGTTTTCGAGTCGCGTACCTCAAACTGTAGAAACCCTCTCCATCTTCTCTCTCTCTTTTACCTACCCCAATTGAGCGAGCACGTAATCTAGCTGGTCAATTCTACTTTTCCTTCCTCGCAATTCATCCCTTATCATGCCATTCCAAGTCTCAGTGACATGCTCACACACGACACCATCCTCCCTAGTGCCCCTATAGTAGATAGATAGAAAGGGGAATCAATGCTTTAGACTACATCTGCTACATGTAAGATAACGGCACTACTTTCTCCGCCGCTGTCAGCTAAAACGTTACATGGACCGCAAAAGGCCAGCATTGCGACAAAAAACAGGGTATCCAGAGTTTACATGGCTTGGTCCTACAAACTACCACTAATTCACCCAAAATGAAATCATTATCATAATCATACGGGTACGCCTTGATGTATTCCCCCATTTCCTGCTAACCAGAGCTCGCAATCCAAATCAAGTACAACCACAAAGTAGTATGTAAGTAAACATTACACTTTTGGTGAATTAATGCAGAAAGAGAGAAGGGGAAAATAAATCCCGATTCTTCTACTCCAGTCCAGACGGCAACCACGCATTAAGCGTCGTCAGAGACTCAGTAAGTGAGTCAAAGGAGCTCAAATCCGGATTCTCAACCCCTACACCATCTCCCCGACCATTATTAAACATAAAGATTTGGTTTCCAGGTCCTGCCTGCTGTCTCATATCCCAGCTTCCAAAGCTCTGGTGTAGCCGCGCCGAGTCACTCAACAGCCACTCGCGACTGTCCATGTTGCCTACGTTTGAGGTCTGGGCTTGGGGTTGGTGATGGCCCATGTCCGACGAGATGTGGCTCTGGGCTGCCGGTGACTGCGAGTTCAACGGAATCCCCAATTGCTGCGACCATCCCAGTATATCTTGCAAATCTATTTGTGTGGGATCCATGGCCATACCTCGCTGATCCGGAAGCGGGTTATTGTTGCCCAGGGACATGGGTGAGTCCATCGTCAGCCGCTCCTCGATAGACGTCTGTACTGCCGGCTGAGCTATAGGCTCTGAAGTTGGGTGCCTCGTAAGCCCATACTCGAGCCTGGGAGCTTGCGCTGCCCCTTCCTCTGAGGTCCCCGGCGAGATGGGAGCCAAGTTGCTCGATCCAGGAGAGGGAACTTCGGACGTGCTATAGTATTCAAATCTCTCATCTGTTCGTTTGAGAATTATGTCGGCATCTTCTGGTAGTTCGCATTTCCATTTTCTTGCCAAGACACTGAGAATGCTTAGCGTCCGTCTCGCGCAGAGCCAATCCTCGGCAATCTCTTCCAGATGCCTTAGACCATGGGTCAAATCTCGCTTCGCTGTCTTTTCGGGAAGATTGAGTAGATGGACTGTACATGCGCTGTGTATCATGTAAACTGCAATGTTGCATATCTGTCGGAGATTCCAAGACTTTTTATATAGTCTCATCAGCTTGGAAATCGCACCGGCATTTGCAGTGCATATTCGCCTTGGTGATATATGTGATGGCAGAGGTGATGAGGCTGGGGCGTATTTTAAGAATGGTCTGAAGAGATGAATGTATTGAAGGTGGAAGAATGAGCTAATGGGGAATCAAGTCAGCGCTTCCCATATTCTCTTCATGGTTTTATTTGTAAACAGAACGGGCAATTTGTAAACAGAACGGGCAAACTTACAGCATCAATATCACGTTTGGCAGCAAGCCTTCTTTTGGTTCAAACTCCTTGGGCAGGTTCTTCCGCCATTCCTCAAGTCGTTGGTGGAGCTCGCCGAGCTTCTTCAGCTCAAGAGATTTGCTGCTAGCCCTCTTTATGTGGCTTGGGTGGTAGAAGAAGACGAGTATGTCGCTGCTGATTTCACATAGCTTGGACAAATGGAGAGCAACCGCGCGTGTCCTCGAGGGCTGAGCAAGAGACTCGTCGAACCCTTTATCTGTAAAAGGCGCCCACAGCGCCGCATCTTCGTCAGGGAAGACGTCAATTTTGGAAACGGTAAAGGAGTTCCTTGGGAGCTGTGGCAGCCGGCCCAGGTAGTTGGACCAGGTTTTGTCGAATAGGAAACACCCCCAAAAGGTGATGCGCCGGGCATCTATTTCTTCCTCCGACATGTGCTCCTTATCCAAGCCCTCTACTTCAAGGTTGAGGCCGATGTCGAGGGCCATTCGGAAGCTCATGCCGCTATAGACCCAGCCCTTGGCTTCTCTTGCGCAGCCCGCTTCTCTCACAGACATGAGTGCCAAAGCTTGCACGGTCACAAGCCGCGGCTTCTCATATTCATCATTATCGACGATGAGTCGCTTGGCCTCAGCAAAGAAATGGTCTCCTTTGGTCCTGCTGTCGCCGGGGATGCCAAAAGCACCTGGGATATCGGTGAAGTGGCAGCCGAGCGCCAACATTGCGTTTACTAATAGCGAGGAACAGTATGCCGTGCCTTGCGCCAAGCCCGCCTTGCCCCTCATGAAGTCACGCCAAAATAGCTTGCGTGAGAGTGTGGTGAAGTATGGGTAGTGATAATTAAAGTACATATTCATAAGATGCATGATGAGTCGTGGGTCGGTGGTCACTCGGGTCCATGACGTGATGGGGTTTTCGCAGATGCCGGGCTCAGAAGGTGAATCGTAATCAATGCCACCGTGGTGAGGATCTCCTAGATAGATGAGATGAGAGGTGCCGCCAATGAAGCGTACTGAGCCATTTTCGAGCCGCAGCTCTCCCATCTTGCCAGCGAGCTCTTGTTCTCCTGAGATGGGTAGGAAAGCCATGGATCCTTCGTCCAAATTCTCCTCAAATTCTTCTTCCTTGGGTTCCTCTTCACCCATTTTTAAGAGCTCCTGGGCTACCGTGTCGAGATTGTCGCATGTTCGGATTTTGTTTACGACGGCTGGCACCTCTTCTTCGGTGGCATTCAAAATGGCCTCGACAATGATTTGCAGCGTCGAGCTCTGGGCTTTCATGCTGTCCACCTTTTCTCGATACACTCCCTTGCGGCGGTGATCTGAGTTTGGGTTGTAGATACACTCAGTGCCATAGACGCTGGAGCAAGCGGCGCAGCTGGGTAGTTGGCCATCGCATTTCGATTTGCGTCGCCTACAAGCGACGCAGGCGGTGCTGATGCATCTTCGCTTCTGGTTGGTCGGATCGGTTCCTCGACGAGACTTTTTCTTAGTCTGTGCAGCAGGCGTCGAGCCGGCCGAGGAAGAGGCGGCAGTCAGATCCATGCCCTCCATGGCGGGCGAGGGATGAGGTTCCGGCTATGGCTGGGGAGTCGAGATGTGAATTGTGTTGTGTAAGGTGGAATCGTCAAATCGAGCGCTAGCATTAGATGTGCCGGCGCGCGGCGTCACATTGACTCTTGGGTGAGTTTGCAGGGGGTGAAATGCAGGGCGGAATGACTCCGGGACGAATGTCTTGGTTAAATCACCCGTGGCTGGTGATTCAGCCGGAAGACGTCGTGATGAGGAGTCGCCCAGCCTTTGAGGTCTCTGGGCAAAGGTCTCGTCGATGGCCTTCTAGTGATTTGTCATGATACGCCCTGCAGCTGCGATGTTGAATCAATCCAGCAGTCGGTTGCTGGTCTCGGCGCTTCCGGAGGTCGGGAGGCTGTCCGCAGAGTAATGCGGGGAGACTCCAGATCAGATTGACTCTGCGCAACGGGCGAGATGGCGGCGCAACAGGGGGACAGCTTCTTATATGCAATGGCGAAAATCGCGCTCAATTTGAGGGTGTGACTATGGGGATGGAGTAGAAGAGAAGAAGAGGAAAAGGCCGGCAAGGGTGTGATGACGAGAATTGAATTGAGGTTCCGGGAGCGTGACTGGATTGACTGACGACATGCGCCTCGAGATTGAACCGGCTTCCATTGCTCCATACGGAGCTCAGCCGCCGCAATTCAGCTTCGCAGCCAATCCGGCATCTGACATTGGTGCTTTGTCAGAGCCTTTCCTGATACCCTTCATGCCCTGCCCGGGCGGCTCGCCGTAACTCTAGTGGCGAGTTCCGCTAGGTCGGAATGCGGCCGCTGGATCGGCAGAACGGGGGTTTAAGGCTGGAGCGGCTTCTGGAGGCTCGCCCTCTTTTGCCTGATTTAGACCCTCAATTGTCTGCAGGTCTCGCGGGAGGGCAAAAACACTCAATCGTACTTCGTATTGTTCAAGCTACCAACTTACCTCTGGTGCCAGGTATGATCCATCGTGGTAAAGTGGTTACATATAGTACCTGGCCCAGCAAAAGCGCTCACTCATTCCACACATCGTGGGCGGTTGTCGGCGTGCGTGCCGGCATCCATTCATTCCAAATTCTTGATTTTCTCTCCCGTAATAACAAACGTAAAAAGTGGACAAATCCAGGGCCTCGACCAAAGCTCGGGATTGGCCAGAACAAGTCAAGAGGGATAAAAAAACAAAAAACTTGATGGACTGATGCAAAATGTAGCACGATTATAAAGCAGGGTCTCGTTCTTTCCCCATATTTCGACGCGGAGAATTTAATGCCATCGGCCAGCGAGTAACCGAAGCGAGCGAGGCAGGCGAAACCGAGCACACCTTGCCGGAATTGTACCACAAACTACAGCTTTGATGCCCGGTTGGGACTAGCGATGAGGACTTTTTGCGATTTCCCTGAGCTTTTAACGATGATTTTCAAGGTTAATATTTAAATGGCTATCCATTGACCGCTTACGGAGAAGAGGAAGCAACATGTGAGCAACACTGGGATGGTGTGTGAAATATTATAGGCGCTATGACTTACGCGCTTGAATTATAGTTAATATGGAACACAAATAGCGCAAGACAGAGAGGTAAATCAACGTCGAAAGGAGAGATTCAAGTTGCCAAAGGCCTTAATTGGAGGGATAAAACTAACAAGGCACCCAATACAAGACCATAGTCTATATTTGCCAGGAGAGAAAATGAGACTTTCGTAGTGTTTTACCTATTTGAAACACACACAATCGGTGTTCTAGCGCGCCTCTGTGACAATTGCCTAGTTTGTTTAAACACTCCGCTATGCGAGTGTAAGAACATAGAGTTAGCAACTTCTGTTAATAGCTTGCTCATGTGATGACGCATTTGTAGCTCGGCAGCTGCCGGGCCAATGGCAAATTTGCCTCGCTGTCTGTTGTTGGTAACTCTCCTCGGGCTTTGAGTTCTGACAAGAGTGTTCATAGCTGCCATGGTGAATAAACCACTCAATTAATAATACCTTCCTGATGACCCATCACGTTCTCCGCCTCAGGTACTAGGCATTGATCGAGAAAACATTCGCAATCGGGGCTCAGATCTATTCAAACTCTCATATCATAGTTCCTTTGTATATACTATTACATTGTCGAAGTCTGGGAGGAAACCCAACCCAGCCTCAACTTTTTATCATCATACATAGCCTACATGGACTGTAATCTTTCTCCTTTTCGCACTCTTTCGCAGAGTTATACATCATATACACGCCACCCCTCCCCTCCCAAACACTTCTAAACGCCTTCTCCTTAGCCTCGCTCAAGGTACCAATTATGGGTAAGTTGACTAGTCAGGTAGCTGAAAGGTGTCGGCACCTCGGCCATGCCCTTTCGAGCGACCGGGTGTCTCAAGTAGACGGCAGCGCAAATGTTGGGGTTGACTTCGAGGTAACGGGGGATAAAGGCAAACGCCGACATGTAGGGTCGGGGCCTCCACGGGGTAGCGTATGGTTTCGAGTCGTCAACGGGATTCTCTTCATCCATTTGAAGCAGCCGGGCGAGCTTTCTCATCTCCTCTTTGGATAGCTTAGCATCGCCAATTATCTTCTTGGCCTTGGTCTTTTGCTCATCTGATAGGCCCTCCAGACCCTTCTCAACCTCTCGTTCTCTGTTGACTGCTGGCTGCGCTTCGCCCTCCGGTGAGGTGGCTTGGACAGCCTCGGCCTCGGTTCCGTCCTCAACCTGGCTTAGAGCCTGGCCTTCTTTCAGGTCAAGCTTCTCAAAGCTCTCTCGCATCAGTTCGTGGCTCTTCATCTGTAATTGCAACTCGTCAATTAGTTCCACAACATCCGCCTCGCTCTTCTCAGGATGTGAGAGGAAGCGCTTAGCATCTGCACGGAAAAGACGGAGTTGCTTCTTCTCCTTGGCGCTGAGTTCCTTGGGGTTGTTCTTCAGAATCTTCTTGACATCCTTCAACAGAAACTTCAGGGCCCTGTTGTTCAACTTCCATTGGGCCTCGGGGGTCAATGATCCGGCGTCTTCGCTTGTGGCGGCCTCACCCTCGGCGGCCTCAGCATCAGCTTCGGGCTTCTCGCCTTCAGTCTCCCCCTCAGCAGCGGCCTGCTCAGCGGTAGCATTGCCGCCCAGCTTCTTCACAGCATTCTGCAATGCTTTATCTGCCTTCTTTTGTCTTGCCTCAAGGTTCTCGTGAAGTCGCTTGTGCGCATCTGCTGCCTTCTGCACGCCGGTGCCGTACATGACCTTTTCAATGTCCACTTGAAACATGTCGCCGGGGTTCAGCTGGTAAGAGGGGTGAACCATCTGCGTAATTACGTCAGTAAATGTGATGTTCAAATACGCACGTCGTAAATATAGCTGTAACAAACCTTTTTTCCATTGACAGTGACGGCTCCGTGGATGACGAACTGGCGTGCTTGTCGGACACTGCTGGCGAAGAGAGCCCGAAAAACTGCGGTGTCCAGCCTCCTCTCCAAAGGCGCAAATGTCATCTGCATGTAAGGCGTCATATTGTTGAATTGATCCGACAGCAGTTTGTTCACGTCGCCAAAGAGCGGTCTCCTCCTTGAGCGTTCCTGAGTGCTGAGTGCGGGAACCTTGGAGAATGTCTCGGCCGTGACATTTGACGTTGTCAGGCCAGAACCACGACCGGCAGCCTGCTCGGAACCATCATGCGCCGCCAAATACTCCGGTGGCATGTCCACAGCAGAGAGGAGTCGACGGGAGAAGAGCCGCACCCATTTCTTCTCGGGGATGTGCTCTCCGTGATACGATCGAGTCTTGGCCTTGGCCGCCCATTTCTGCTGGAAGAAGGTAGGGGTGCCTCGAATTTGGGGTTCTCGGCCTGTCTGGCGGTACAGGTTATACAGGTTGTACTTGTTCCATGATTGTCGCAGTTTCTGTAGGGTTTTCAACATCAGTAACCAGGATCCCCGCCATCACACGAGCTCAATCCCCGTACTGTTGACCGTCGCTCTGGCAGTACGACCAATGACAAGGTATCTCTAGACTTACAGGGCGAGCTAAACTGTAGAAACGGTACGGCTTTCTCATCTTGGCGAGCCGACCTGTGACAATTGCGGCTTGACAAGATCACTGAGGCCGTTGTTTAGAGCTCGATATGTGGGTGTCATTTTTTCTGGTGGTGCCACGCAGCCGACATTCTGCCGAACGGTGTGACGCTCCCGCACCGGCTCACCGAGACCACCGAGCAGCCACCGAAAGCGGGGCCACTCAACGCGTCCCAGCCCACTTCCCTTAATGAGACGCGTCGAGAGTTTTCTACGTATAACAGAGTGGTGTAAATTGTAAGCCAATCACTACCAATACCAGCATTGGATTTTGCTGGTGACATTCTCAATTTCTTTCCTTCTTTTCGTGTATATTTTGAGCGCCTTTTATTTTCCACAGCATTAAGCCAATAACCTCACCAAAATGCTGTCTGCATCCTCACCAATTACCTTTCCTAGCGACCCCCCGTCTCCTCCAACAAAACGCGCCAAACCTCATGATGTTCAATATCCTACACAGAAGCCTCGCGTCACCGGGCCATTTGTCGACTCTGACTCTGAATCAGACACAGAGAATAGACCCAGAGCAAGCTCCAGATCTCCTTCCAAGAGGCGTAAAGTAGAGATCCAACACGAGCAGAGGCCACAGATCCCCGTATTGGGTGTTCGAGATGCGAATGGAGATGGCAGTAGCAACGTCCTGCCCCTGGAGCACCCAGAAGGCGACCACACAACAATTCATACGATTCCTACCGAAGATACACGGAACACTGCGGCACAGCCAGGGCCTCGTTGGTCCCAACCAAACTCACTGCTTACTGCGCCAATCTTTGGAAGCCGGTCAAAAACTACTTACAAACTAAAGACATGTGGAGGTAGTGAGATTACAATTAGGGAGCGCAAAGAGGTTGTTGCGCAGTCTTATGAATCTATGGTGGCGGCCAGGTCGAAAACCAAGGAAGGGCGAGCGAAACGAGACTACTATGGCGTCGATATACACAACCTCATCAACGCAGCCACCAGCGAATTGGCCGAGAAGCAGCAAAACCCTCCATCTCCAAATACCAATCAGGCTATTCGATCTATGGAGGCTACATCTATATCCGAAAAGAAACCCAAAAAGACGATGCTATGGACCGAGAAATACCGCGCGAGAAACTTTATGGATCTATGCGGAGACGACAGCACAAATAGACTGGTCCTACGCTGGCTGAAGAAATGGGATCCGTTAGTTTTCCCAGGAACAGCTAAAGCAAGACCTAAGATCCAGAGACGCAATGGCCCACAATCTCAAACTGAAGAGGAGAAACCCCATCGAAAGATCTTGATGTTGACAGGACCGCCTGGATTGGGGAAAACAACACTGGCTCACGTCTGCGCCAAACAGGCGGGCTATGAAGTGATAGAAGTCAATGCCAGCGATGACCGCAGTCGTGACGTCGTCAAGAATCGAATTCGCACCAGTCTTGGAACGGAGAGTGTCAAAAATGTAAGCAATCAAAGGGCTCTCAACGGGTCTCAGAAAGTTGCCAAGCCCGCTTGCGTTGTGGTTGACGAGGTTGACGGCGTGGTAACGGGATCTGGCGCTTCAGGAGAGGGCGGCTTCATCAAGGCCCTGATTGACCTGGTCCTCATTGATCAAAAGAACTCTTCAGGGGTAAACAAGTCTTATGATGGGAAAAAGAAAAAAGGAGACGATTTCCGTCTGATGCGTCCTCTGATTCTTATATGCAACGACGTCTATCATCCTTCTCTGAGGCCTCTCAGGCAGTCAAACCTGGCGGAGATCATTCACGTCGGTCGACCAACACTGGACACTGTAGTTGGTCGCTTAAAGACGGTATTTGAAAAGGAGGGCATTCCATGTGACAAGGACGCAGCACGCAAACTGTGTGAATCGGCGTGGGGTATGGCCAGCGGCATTGACGCGAGAAGGGGACAAGAAAGCACCGTGCAAGGCGATCTTCGAGGTGTCATGGTCGTGGGCGAATGGGTAGCTTTCCGGTTCAAGGTCTCAAGTCTGAATGACAACCAACGCCTCACCAGGGACTGGATTGAACGAAACATCCTCCAGGAGCTTGCCAACGGCTCAGCGGGAACCCGAGGGCTTGGGCGAGGCAGCGTCAAGGATATCATCTCTCGCCTCTTTCAAGAAGGCGGCGGCTTTCCTAAGCAAGCGCTCAACTTGGCCAAGTCCAAGACGCATCACGAACAGCCAAAAACGGAGCTTGGTTTTGGAGAGCATCAAAAGAAGTATGCCATGGAGTGTCTTCGACAGATGGTTGATTCCAGTGGTGAAATCAGTCACATTGTGACGGAGATATTCGCAGAGTACCCGAATCGCGAGTTCAACGACGATTCCTATCTCTCGAAGCCGAACCAAGCTTATGACTGGCTGTACTTTCATGATGCTTGTCAATCCAAACTGTACGCCAGCCAGGAATGGGAACTTGCACCCTACCTAGCGCAGCCTGTCCTAGCCTGCCATCATCTATTTGCGTCACCCATTCGACATTTTGCCAACGGCATGGGGTCAAACCAGAACCAGCGATCTGGCCTTCCGGGAGAAGAAGAAGCCGGCCCTACGATTCCTTTTTCCGGCCCACGTGCCGACTATCAGGCCTTTGAAGCAGAGAAGCAAACCCGTGCACAACTGCAGGCACTCCAAGCTCAGCTCAGCCCAACCATGATGCGACTCTTCCGCAGCGCAGAGGACGTGTCAACGGAATTCATGCCCTACCTGGCCCGCATGCTGTCGCCCGATGTGAAACCTGTTGTCGTCGGCGGCAGCCAGGGCACCACGGCAAGTGTGCGCAAGGAGAGCGAGCGAGCGATGGTCAAGCGTGCGTCGGAAGTGCTCGCCGAGGTGGGCATTGCCCTGCATAAAGGCAAGATTGAGAGCGACGTCGTGTCTAGTCGAGGCCCGCAGTTTGTCTACCGCATGGAACCGTAAGTTTAGCCCCTATTCCAGTGTCTCACCAAGCCTGTGTATAGAGGTGAACAAGCTAACCACCCAACTTATAGTGACATTGATTCCCTAGCCACCTATGAAACAGCCTCTCTTTTGACATCCCAGCCTCCCACCCGTTTCGCTGTTCGCCAGGTCCTCGACCAAGAACTCCGTCGCACACTCGCCCTCCGCGAAACGCATGCTCGCCAAGCACGCTTCCAAGCCGGACGCACCACCGGCGAGAGCGAGCTGCAGCAACCGCTCACTCAGTTAACTCAGAGCCAGAAGAATGATTCGGTGGTGGTGGAAGACGGGTTAGTGGTGAAAAAGGACTTCTTTGGGCGCATCATTCAGGCACAGCCGCTGGCGGAGGTGACGGGTGGGTTGGCGGAGAAGAAGGCGGCGGGCCAGGAGAAGGTGTGGGTGACGTTTCATGAAGGGTTGAATAATGCGGTGAGGAAGCCGATGACGCTGCGAGAGTTTTTGAGTGGTTTGTGATTTGAGATAGGGGGAGATGCTGTAGATGGATGAAGTTTTTTATGATATTGGACATTTATTATATGATGAGGAACATACCAAGTGCTGATTAATGCGAGAGGGTTGGATCAAATAGATTAGACTTGTGTTTATGGAATATATTTGCTCGTTTATATCATACACCGTCTCGCTCTTTGTCTCCGGCTCTACGATTATATATCGAAACATCTTCTCCCCTTTCAAATACCCCTACTTTACAGCTTCGCTTTGAGTCTCTGGCTGGGAACAACCAGCGGATCGTACGTAATATGTGACAGCGAATCCACCGGCGTCGAGTTGCTATGCACAAACAGGCCCCTCGTATCCAGCAATCCGGGGTGCAAGTCCTCAATCTTGGCACACCCGATTAATCGCATGTTCATCTCCATCTCGTCCTTGAGTAGCTGCATCACTCGCTCCACGCCAGCTTGCCCGTACGTGCTCATAGCGTACAAGAACGGCCGTCCGATACCAACGCCCTTTGCGCCCAGACACATTGCCTTGATGATGTCCGTGCCGCGCCTCACGCCGCCGTCGACAAAGACGTCAATCTTCTTGTCCAGGCCGTGCTGGCGCAGGATAGGCATCGTCTCGGCGAGAATCTCAATGCCGGAGCGCGCAAAGTCGAGCTGGCGACCGCCGTGGTTGGACAGCACGACACCCTGGACGCCGGCCTCAACGGCGCGGAGGACATCTTCGACGCGCTGGACGCCCTTGAGGATGATGGGCATCTTGGTGATGCTCTGGAACCAGGGGATGTCGGCCCAGCTCAGGGAAGGGTCGATGAAGGACGAGATGGCACGCGCGGCGCCCTGGGTGTTGTCCGTCTTGGTGCCCTTTTGCACATTGCTCCCGGAATCAGTGAACTTGAGACGCATGTCCTTCTCGCGACGGCCCAGCTGGGGCGCATCGACAGTGATGAAGAGGCCCTTGCAGCCGCGGCGCTCGGCATTCTGGACGATGCGCTTGGTGATGTCGCGGTCCTTGTTGACGTAGAGCTGCAGCCACTGGACCTGGTCACCTTGCCGGGCGTCGACGAGCTCGTCAAAGGAGCATGAGGCGAGCGTGGGGATCATCTGGATGACGTTGTGGCTGCGGGCGGCGCGGGTGAGTAGGACCTCGCCCTCTGGGTGGCCGAGCTTGCCCAGCGCCGTGGCGGTCACGTAGAAGGGGGCGTCGACTTTGGTGCCGAGCATGGTGGTGGAGAGGTCGATGTTGGCGACGTCGACGAGGATCTGGGGGCGGAACCAGATTCTGTGGTAGGCGCTGTGGTTCTCACGCAGGGTCTAAAGGGATTAGCATGATTGGAGATGAGAGCGGGAAGAAGAAGAAGCAGGCCGTACAATCTCATCGTCGGCTGCGCTGGAGTAGTACCCCCACGCGCCCTTCTTCATGGTCCTCCGCGCAATGGCCTCAAAGTCGTGCAGGTTGAAGCATTCCGACAGCAGCGGCATCTCCGCTATCCTCTTCTGCCGCTCAACCTCCTCGGGGTCCTCTCTTTTGGCCTCTTGGGCAACGGTGGACATGTCCACGGGTCCTAGGTGCAGAGACTTGTCGAGATACTTGTCGAGAGTGTCCCGGGGGTGAATCGGGTCAAACTCTTCTGTCGCGTCCTTGCCCTGGATGTTGATGTTAGTTAAAGTAGGCCCCCATGACATGAGGGGGTTCAAAAGTGAGTGTGCATACGGCATATTTGAGAATGATTTCTTCACCTCCAGGGTGCTCTGATGTTGAGATTCCACGTCAGTAAGAGTTGGATCAACAAATGCTTCATCCGGGATTATTTCATGAGCACTCACCTGGTAAGAACTCTGTGACATCGTATGCTTTGCCCTAATGAGAGAGATCAAGAGAGTCAGAGTCAGTCCACCAGCTTCATTCATTCATTCGTCCGTCTATCCATCCCATCTTAACCAGCAATCGAGTGAGCGACTCACATGAATAATCACCCAACATGACTTTTCGTCATTGTGCTTCGCGACGTCGCTTCCCGTGAGCACCATCTTCTCTCTGTTTGCCCTTTAAATCGAACAAACTCTTGTTTCTGCTGAAGAGCGAAGATGCCGATGACGTCCCAAAGCCGGTCGGTATTAACGGGAATCCCCAAGCTCGAACCCTGAAAACGAAAAGCAAGCACGCCAATTGAAAACTATCCAATCGCCAGATCCGTTCCCTTCAAAGAATACAATTGATATCCCGCCAGATGATAATCAAGATGAAGAATGAAGAAGGGAGAAAGCCGGTCCTCGCGCGTCGCCTATCGGTTGTCGTCGCAAGATATAGATTAGGTAGCCTGGATGGACGATTTTATTTGGAGATACATCATTGGCCGTCGGCTAATAATATAGCCACATAGCGAGTCGCTGCTTGCGGGGGTGGCTTCCATTGCTCCGCTAACATGAAGGTCCAGCGGCTGGCTCTTCAGGGCCTCGCTCACTAACATGAAGCCTAATAACCCCAGGCCCAGCGATACAGCATCAATTTCTACTCTCCCTCCCGACGGATATTTACATCAGTTCGAGACATTAAGCTATTCAAGAGCATTGACCTAAACCACTCATATACCAGCTTACAGGCATTCAATAATCCTCCACCGGCCATCTAAGCTCACCAAAAAGATCCATTACTCGTCAACACCCATAAAAGCGGATGCCAAACCCCCCAGCCCGTCTCGTCTCCATTCCCCCTTGTTCGCCCCTCAAAAGCCAATGGAAGCGAATACTTTTTGCTTGTTATGGGCTCCCCTTTAGCGGTCGAATTAGACGCCTCCCACCGGCTATTAATATTCCGGGGGACCGAGTTTTTGCGGGGGGAGGCCAAGTACGGTAGCAACAGTAGTTTCGGTCTACGCTTGGCTGCTCCGCAGTTTTCTCCAACTTCGGGTCCAAGCTTCACAATTCTTCTTCTTCATGGGGGAATCTTGGTCCGGTTTTCGGTCTGCTCCATTTAAACTATGGGAATAAAGCACATTGTTTACTGCCTCTTTTACCCAGCCTTTGGCCAATGACTGTCTGTGAAGTGCAATGACAAGGTAAGCTGCTGGAGCTTTTGCTCGGTGTACAACCATCTCCTAAACTCGGAGTTCAGATGGTCGCTCTTCCGTGGTGGCTGGATCACAAGAAGAGTCTGGAACGCGGACACTTACTGGCAATCTCCAGACATTTGTGTAATTTTTGGGTGTCTTATAAAATCGTCAGCGTACATACTACATGTATGTAGTACGCACATTCTCATTGCGCCAAGCTCTCTATGCTAGTGTTCTTGTTTTCCTTATGTAGACACACATTTGTTTTGGAGTGCATTTTGGAAACAGGCATAGTACAATATCCATGTCGTTCTCTATTGTAAAACACCAACTCGCAAGCCTCCCTTATGTAGCCTCGATCAGCAGATTCAACACTCGCTGTACGGGAATATATATATAGTCCAGCACAACCAATGCGGCGGGCACAGGCGTTTAACCCGCCTAATGCACTCGTTCTCTCAGGCATTGCCGTCCATGTGCGGCATCTATGCGAATATCAACAGAAAATGCAACGTAAATCAATCCAACTGAGCTTTGGGAATATCCGTCTAATGAATGAGCAGGATCATCGTTGCCTGTGGTTGTGCTTGATGACGCCCCGTTTATCCCGTGATATTAATTATCCTTATTATATACAAGACCACTTCTTTCTCTCTCTTCTTTCATGCTATAGCATATCTAAAGCGTCGCTTCCATATCATATTATTGATCACGGCACATGAACCCAAGCTTCAGTTCTCGGAGTTCAAATTACAGTTCCATAATCGTTGTGATACAGTTGAGTTCAGGCACCTTCACCCAATAATGTCAAAGAGGGCCCCCCAAAAAGTGGGTTCCACGGCACCATCAACATTCGTGTCTTTCTGGCGTGTCTCGATTAGGCGATTCATCACTCGACAGCAAATCATCATCACCATCTTTTTTCCTTTTTCTTCTTCTTTTCGTGCCATTGAAGGAGGAATCTCAGGCTGCTCGACGCAATGGCTCGTAGTAGCGCCTTCAGGACTTTGGCTGCGTCATGCGTCTTCATGCTGGCGGCCTGCGCAGCGGCATCGCAGATCAAGGGGACCCCGGCAGCCATCGAGAGTCTAAGCTTGGAGGAGCTTGATGGCCAGCTTCAGGTAAGTTTGGCAAGATAGGGTAGCTTCACCCTCAGCTGTTTACGTGGAGGAAACCACAACATCTATTGCAATGCTGACTCAAACCTTCTCCTCTTGCGCGTCTAGACATGTCCAGTCATCCAGGAACTCAACGCCGCCAAACGGGCGCATTTCGAGACCGCGCCGTCCTCCTTCACGACAAAGCTCTTCTCCGTGCTGTTCCCCGGCTCGCCCGCCGTCAACGCCCTCCTCGCCACGCTGTACATCTCCGGCCCGCCCAACTTCCTACTCGCCCTCGTCCCGACCAACATCGACCCCTCCTCGCTGTCCGTCATGGTGGCCTTTGCCGTGGGAGGCCTGCTGGGAGACACACTCTTCCACTTGCTGCCCGAGATCTTTGTCGGCGAGGACGAGCCGGACAGGGCAAGGTTTGTGCTCGTCGAGCCGAACCGCAACCTCATTCTCGGATTGGGCATCTTGGTCGGCTTCATGACGTTTGTGGCCATGGACAAGGGCTTGCGGATTGCGACTGGTGGCGCTGGACATGATCACTCACATGGACATTCGCATGATGAGGGACATGCTGTGAATACGGATGTCGGCATTTCCACTGGGGCAAACACGCTCAAGAACGAGGCCAAGTCGCGAAAGACAAAGAAGGGCGACAAGCAGGCCCCAGTTGACGAGTCGAAACAGCTCAAGGAGATTAACCCCAGCGTAAAGCTAGGAGGTTACCTCAACCTCATGTGAGCAATCTCAATACTCTTTATCAGAATATTACTCAATATTAACCCCCTCTCCAGCGCTGACTTCACCCACAACATCACCGACGGCCTCGCCATGTCCGCCAGCTTCTACGCCTCCCCCACCATCGGCGCGACAACCACCGTCGCCGTCTTCTTCCACGAGATCCCCCACGAGGTCGGCGACTTTGCGCTCCTCGTCCAGTCCGGCTTCTCCAAGCGCGCCGCCATGGCCTCCCAGTTCGTCACCGCCATCGGTGCCTTCATGGGCACCCTCATCGGCATCGCCGTCCAGGAGTTTGGGTCTGGCGCCGGCGGAGATGGTGAGAGCATGGCGAGGAACGCGGGGCTGTGGGGGACGAGCCTTGTAAGTTTTCCCCTTTTTATCTTTTTTTTCTCTCCACGAGAATTAGGTACTTTCTTTGAGGTTGGCTCTAATATTAACGTGTGTGTGTGTTTTGTTAGACATGGGGCGACATGTTGCTGCCTTTTACTGCCGGAACCTTTTTATACGTCGGCACCGTCGCCGTCATCCCGGAACTCCTAGAGACTGGCCCCAACAAGATGCTGGAACTACGCAAGACGCTGACCCAATTCACAGCAGTTGCTGTAGGCGCGGGTATCATGCTGTACATTTCATGGCACGAGTAAAGAAATCGACACTAGAGAGGGCATATATAGAATAGAGACACTAGATATGTCAAGCCGAAATGGCTTATCACCATTTAGACCCATGACCATATCAAACAAGATTCTGACTTAGTTCTAATATATCATGTACGATAAGAATATTAAAATGGCGTCAACTTGGAGAATCGGGCTCAATAACTGTGCATCATATCCTATTCATCAAATGTAATGAAAAATAAAAACTACTCATAACCAATGTTTAGGCCTATTCCTCCTCCTAATCCAGTATACCATCCAACAATGAAACAGTCCACCATCCCATCTATACAAATAGCCTCATGCCCATCCCATCAGTGAAGAAGAAATAAAAAGAGCAAAACGTCGGTATCTTGGAGAAAAAAAGAAAGCAAAACAATGAATATCATGCACAATCCTCAACAGTAGTCCCTCCATCTCTCCCGTATGCCATGCAAAGCAGCCAGCCTTCATTCAAACTCCACAAGTCTCCTTTCAATAGACATGGTAACTTTGTTTTTAGGTATGCTTCTTTGTGATTGTTTTTCGAGTTTGGGTTTATCATTGTGAGCTTTTGGTGGTATCATTTGGTATCATTTCTTTCATGCGAGCATCCCTTAATCCTGGAAAAACTTGATGACTTGCTGCAAATCTCTCAAGCCGACGCCGTGCTTGGGGTAGCAAATGTAAACCTCTTCACCGAGGGCACCAAACTTGGATCGGAATCCAGCCTTTCTGCGCAGGCCAAGACTCTCGACAATGGAACGGTAGGTGGTGGCAAGGAACTTGGCCCGGATGCCGTGAAGGTGCTCGCCAGGAGTCAGCTTCTCCGACACACCAACACCAAACGTCACCTGTCCGGTGACGCACGACAGCGCGTGCTCAATGAGGACCTCGATGGCGCCGTTGACGGCTCCGGGGAAGTCCAGAGCCCACTTGACCTGCCAGCCGTGGCGAGGAGACAGCTTGGCCAAGACAACCATGGCGTGCACCTTGCCGTCCTTCTCGGCGGCGAAGTAGCGACGGTGCTCCGGGTCGACCCAGGGGCGCACCTCAGTCAAGTGCACCTGCTTGCCCTTGCGGTTGGCCTTCCAGGCCTCAATGGCCGGGTCGGCGCGCGAGATAAAGTCCTCGTCGGGCTTGACTTCGTGAATCTTGACGCCTTCACGCTCGACTCTGCGGGCCTTGGGTCCGCCAGCCGGGCTCTGATGTCTCGCCGTATCGACACGCTGCTCCTCGGTACAAGACAGGGTTCGCCAGCCCATGTCGTGTGCCAGAATCCTCTGCACGTCGTACGAGACAAGCATCCACATGGGTACAAGGCGGAGCTCAGTCACGACGTACTTGACAAACGACGAGATGACGTCCTTGTACTGCGACTTATCGCAGAGAGGGTCGCCAGTGATCATGGCAAACTTTTCCTGCTTGACGAATCCAATGGCGGCGCCAGACTTGTGTCTCCAAATCTCGAATCGCTCGTCGAGCCAAGAGGTGTTGGAAGCATCGCCATAGTTGGCAATGAGCTTCTCGACCGGGGGAGTATGGAGTGCGGCATACTGCTTGGTGGTATCGGCCTCGGGATGGGGCAGGCCGGGCTTGCGGTCGGGGAGGGACTTGGGGTCGCGGTAGAAGAGCGAGGCGTTTCGCACATCTCCGAGCTCGAGCATCCAGGTCACGATACGCTCGAGACCAAGACCGGCTCCAGCGTGGGGCGGCGCGCCGAGGTCGAAGCCGGCCAAGTACTCCTCCATGCCCTCTTCGGCAATGCCGGCGGCAGACATGTTGGCACGCAGCTCTCCGGCATCGTGGATACGCTGACCACCGGAGCAAATCTCCTGGCCGCGGATGAAGATGTCAAAGGATCGGGTCCACTTGGGGTCTTCGGGGTCTTTGTGGGTATAGAAGGGGCGGGCGTTTGTGGGGAAGCGGTCCAGCACGTAGTAATCGGTGTTGTACTTCTCCCTAACAAGCTCGCCCAGTCGGATCTCGTCAGAAGTAGAAAGATCCTCCTCGGGAGCCTCACGGCCGTCGTCTCGGAGCATCTGGAGACCGTCGCGGAAGTCGAGAATGAGCGTCTCGTCCAGATACTTGAACTCGGTGCTAGGCCATCGCTGCTTGAGGACCTCGACCTCGGGCATGGCGTAGACGGCCTTGAAGACGTTCTTGAGGAACTCATCAAGCACCTGGATGACCTCGTGGTAGTCATGCTCAATAGCCATTTCAATGTCCAGACCGGTGTACTCGGTAAGATGGCGATGAGTGTTTGAGTTTTCGGCACGGAAAACAGGACCAATCTCATAGACACGACCAAAGTCGGCAGAGACAGACATTTGCTTGGCGAGCTGGGGGCTCTGGGCCAAAAAGGCCTTGCGACCAAAGTAGTTGACCTTGAAGACGGAGGCGCCGCTCTCAGTGGCAGCGGGCTGGAGCTTGGGGGTGTTGATTTCTACAAAGCCGTAGCCCTCGAGGGTGTCACGGAACTGGCGAGAGACCATGGATCGGATGCGGAACAGGGCCTGGTTGGCCGGGTGTCGCAGATCAAGAATACGCGAAGACATGCGGTTGCGCATGGCCTCGGGGGGTCTGTAGACGCTGAAAGGGGCGCTCTGGGCCGGGTTCACAAGCCACAGGCCATGAATATCAACCTCGGCGTGGGAGACGGTGGCGGATCGGACAGGCTCGGGAGGTGCCTTGAGCACACCGTTGATTTGAAGCAGCGATTCAGCAGGAAGTTTCTGCACCCATTGGACCATTTCCATGTTTTCTCTAGAAAGGACACCCTGGATGGAAAAGGTCTGGTCGCGGAGAAGGAGGAAATCGAGGGCCTTGGAAAGCTGACGCTGGGTGTGAATGCGGCCACGGAAGTTGACCTCGGTGCCGATGGGCAGCGAGTCCAGCTCGGCGATGGTGTTGAGCTCATAGGGGTGGGTTGGCCAGTCAGAGCCGCTGCTGCGCACGCTGTCAAACGACGTGGTCGAGTTGTCCATGCTGGATCGTGGAGAGCCCTGGGCCGACCTACGACCGCCTCCCTCGTTCATCGACGCCAGGATCTGGCGCGTAGCCTCGCTGTGGACGGCCGGAGCAACGGGCGAGCTGGGGATGGACAGTGACGAAGCCACCGGAGTGGCAGAAGTGGGCGTGGCATTCATCATGTACTGATGGTAGCTGTTGCGGTTAGAGCTGGTGCCGCCATACGCCTTGGGGAGATGATCGCGAGGCACGGAACGGTCAGGGCTTGCCCGTCTGCTGCTTCTTGTGCTGTTGGAGCGCAAGGGGAGGCCAAAGGCCGATAGAATAGGGGAGTTTCTCCCGCTGTCGGTGCCCGGCATGGTGATGTATAAATATAGAGGAAGATGACGGGCTGGTTTCGAGCGTCTCTTGGACTGAGGGACTTGAGTTCCGTTGGTGACGGAAGTACTAATAAGACGTAGCCCCTGGGGTTATCGCCGCCGAAAACCCGCAGAATCGCTGAATTGATTGGCTGCACTGGTGATTTGCAGGTTTGCGCAAGGAACGAAGGAACTGCAAGTGTGGCAACGGGCAACTGAAGTGTGACTGGGTGGGCAGCAGTTCCAGTTCCGCTTGTGCTTGTTCGCCGTCCGGAGCTCGCGGGGTTGCTTGGCGGGGTCGCAATCAGTCAAAAATCAAACCAGCAGATGCTTGCAGCTGACTGGGGCTCTCTAATTGGTGCGGCGCTACGGTTCCCCTTCTGGACTGATGATGTTATCGAAGCCCCTGCCCTGACAGCTTTTGCGTCGTTTTTTCGCCTTCGCTGTGATCGCTTCACGGGAATGACGTTGGACTGAATCACGACAAGACTTCGAGGCGACAGCTGTCAAGTGGTTGGTTGCTGGCAGATTTGATTTGATTCGCCCGCGGGAGCTATTTTTGGTTGTTCTGGGAATATTAACCGGTAGTTGATATCTTCGAGGGAGGGGTGGCTAGCACCAAGAAGAGTAGAAGAGTGGGAGCAGAAGCAAGTTGAAATTTGCCTTTATGCTTGGAAAATGGATCTGTTTCCTAATGCTCTAGGGTATTTCATGCGCGAGTCAACGGCAGGATGGAGAGATGGAAAGAGAGGAGGGGAGGCGACAATGGCTCTTACTGAGGCTGCTCAAGCCTTATATAATACAGACAGCAACTTCAGAGAGGCTCTAGGGGGGTGCAAGTGTCTCTGACCAGGGTGACAAGACAGGAAAAAACTCGAATCCATCGATACAGCTAAGCAATACCAAATCACAGACTCAGCAACGACCAGAACGCAAATGGCCGGGTGCCGAACCGAGCTACGAGGCCTCGACTTGCCCACTCCTCGGCAACGCTCGTGAAGCACTCAGTCCAGCCTCTGCCCGTACAGTAACCCAGATCTCCACCCCTCGACTTTAGACTCCGCCCGAACCCGACAGCCTATCCGCCTAGCACGTTGGACGCGGAATTATCAGTGTCATTGGGTGGCAGCTGAGAGGGGGGGCCGTGTTAATTCGCTGTTGGAGGCCATTAGTTAGCCATTATCTAAGCGCATGCATGCAGGATTCTGGCGTCCCATCCACAGTAAGGTTCCCAGGCAAGCCAGGGATCCATGGATCTCTTCTTTTTTAGGCCCTGGTTGGCGCTGGGCTGGCCTGTGAAATTCTCCTCCGTTAGCTCGCGCTTTCGGCCGGCACTGCTGCTAGGCACTTTCTATCCCGGCGTCACACGACGGATTCAATGCTGCTTAGGCGACAATCGGGCAGCCGCATTCAGCGCGCGGGCGACGGACTCTAGATAGGGCGCGAGAGGGCAGAGTAGAAACCGGCCTGGGGTGCCCCAGCTGAAACCGCTTGCACATGATGAATAATAGTTTAGTAGGGGTATCAGCGCATATGCAGGTGAAATTCTACAGTCCTGCATGGCCCAATGATGTAATTGAGTCTTCTGCCTCTTCAGTCCTACAGTACCAACATGGGAATTCAGTAATCTATTACGAAGGAACTCGGTGATGGCAGCCATGGATCGCTCTCATGGGTACCTTTGCAGTGTGTACGCGTACCTGGGAAGACGCCGCGGCTGTGAATTGCATTGCTAGTGCCTGCAATTAGTGGTCGAGCGAGTGACATTTTGCAGAATTTTCTTCGGTTGCCGCCTAATATTCGTACACATACAGTGCACTATGAAGCACTCACACACCAACTTTGGAATGCTGACATGAGAGATTTGCGAGCTAGCCAACCACAGGCCACTCAGAGGGCTCAGAACATCTACCGGGCGTCCTCGATCTCTGCGCTACTCACTTGCAGCGCAACAGGAGAATCCTCTCAAGGGCTGCCTATGCCTTATCTGGGCGTTGCTAGCACAGCGAGGTACTACTGTATTGGGCAGATGCTGCTGGGACTGCAGGATTGCCGTGCTGTAGAGCCGCCGAGGTCGGGCACCTTGGTAGTCTATCGCGTGGGATGAATACTCGTCCATTGATGTCAATATTCACCCATCCAATGTGTTACAGCATACGACAATCATTCAAGCAACGCACTCAACTGTATTCAATGTTTAGTAAAAAATGCCACTGTTCCTTATGCAATGACGTCAAGCTCTGTAATTGTCTACTACTCGTAAGGCTCTCAAGGCCAAGACGGGACCACAACAAAAGACACATGGGAATCTGCATCGATGCACGGGCCCGGCATCGTGCGATCAGGTCGCCAAGCACTCCATCATATGAGCAGCGTCCAGGTCCAGGATCTTTGTCTGCAGCTCCCAACCCATCCGACGTCATGGCAGGTCTGTGCTCTCTTTCTCTTTCCAGCTTCTTCTACGGAGACCGCTGCCGGACCCATGCAAGAATTACGGAGTAGCCTCTCCGTTGCAGTTACAAGGGGTTGCTGCACTACGACTGCACGTAGTATCGAATGCTGATGGCGTCTGTTGCCCAGCTTTCTAGAAGTTCGTATCTCGTACTTGGAAGACAACTAAAACAACTTACAATGGACCGTGGCCCAACAAATCTGAACCAAATTGCCTCGTCCATCCATGGCCCAGCGCCAGATCACAACCACCAACATCCATCTCCTCTTCAGCCCATCCAAACCATCCAAATAGTGTCCCCCAAAGAAGCTTTTCGCCGATCCCATTGAACTCTGCTAGCGCCAGTCCCGACGCTGCCGAACCCGCTTCCGTCTCTCGTTGCAGCGTCTCCACGAAATAGATCAAACCATCCCACCAGCTATTAGCCCGTTGTTCCATTGGCATGGGCACTGCAGCCATTGTTGGGGGTTCCATGCAAGCCATTTTCCTTTTTCTTATTCTGTCTCTACTCCGTACTCCGTACTGTAAGTTAGGCTCTGTTTTTGCATCTCGCGATGGCCATCCTCACACACCTTGGCATACTGTATTAGGCCGTTAGATAACAACTTAGTAATAAGCCCTAAAGGGGGAGCCACTTGGACTCGTAGAAACAGGGCAAAAACGATACGGTACCTGGACTCCGCATTCCCCAAGGTATATCAACGACCTCGGGGTACCGATGACGCGTTATCCAGACTGTAGAAGAACAACCGCAACGTGGCAAAACACAGCACAGTCGGTTCATCATCGCCATCGCACTCAAGTATTCGCCTAGTACCTCATCTCATCTTGCCTCTTCCATCTAAGCCGTACCTTTTCCGTGCCTCGTCTCGTGCGCCACCCCTCATCTGATCAAAACTTTTTTTTTCCCTCCTCCTTTTCCATCTTTCCATCTCACTGGCTTCGCTCCACGCCCCTCTCTCCTCCATTCACCCCGCCAGTCTCATCTCATCCCCAGCACAGCCAATCCGCGTTCGCCCAGCCTTTCCGCAAGTCTGGCTGTATAGCAACCCAAATCGTCCATTCTCTTGAAATAGAATCGAGGCGGATGACCCTGAGCGCGCCTCCCACATGGAGATCGTCCCGGAACACATCAGGAAACCGACAGTCCCGGAGCCGGATGACTATGTCAACCCCTTGGAGGCAAGTTCCCGCTGGACCCTGAATGCGCGTGCTCAGGCCATCCGCTATGCGTCCAGCCTCGGCTTCAGCATCGCCAACCGCACTGAGCCTGCGGCACCTACGCCGTCCACCGAGTTCTGGGTTGACTCGACGCTCGCCGAAGCCAAGGGCCCCAAGAAGATCCGCGTCGAGGTATGGACGCCGCCGCGCCTGGCCATCGGGCCTCGTGCCTGTGTCGTGGCCCTCCATGGAGGCGGATGGATTCTGGGTCAGGGCACCGACAATGCGCGCTGGGCATGCGCCGTCATGACCTCGCTGGATGCCGTCGTCTTCACTGTCAACTATCGCCTGGCCCCCAATTACCCGTTCCCGACGCCCATTGAGGACTGCGTCGATGCCATCCTGGCGATTGCGAAACGTGCCGCGCAGTTTGGCATCGACCCCAATCGTATGATTCTCTCGGGCTTCTCCGCAGGGGCCACCACGGCCCTCTCCAGCTGGCTCATTCTGAAAGAGCCGGCGCGCTGGAACTACACGCTGCCATTCGCCGTCCCTCGCATCACCGGTCTCGTGCTCTTCTATCCCGGCCTGGACTGGACAATCAACAGGGCAGACAAGAGGCTTAGTTGCGCCCGTCCCGATCTCACCTTGTCCAAGGGCCTGACAGACCTCATCGATGCCTCATACGTCTATCCTCCCATTCCTCGTCCTGATCGCGCCGACTTGAGGCTCTCTCCGGGCCTAATGCCGGATGAGCTCATGAAGAATTTGCCGCCCATCCACTTGTGCTTATGCGAATATGACATGCTTCTCGCCGAGGGTCTCCGCTTCGCAGAAAGACTAAAGGCCCTGAAGAAGACGGTAACCGTCCGTGTCGTCGCAAAGGAAAAGCATGCATGGGACTGCCCCCCGCCAATGGTGCAAAAGGAGAGCGTCGAGGTCGAATATGGAGAGGCAACTCAGGCCATCGCCAATTGGCTAGGTCAGGAGCACGACACGGACAGGGAGTCGATGCGGTCTATGAAGACGAAGCGCCTGCGGATCCCCCGGCCTAGCTTCCTGGCCCTCAGGTCGAAATCAACAATAGGGCCCTTTTGAGTACGCTCCCTTGATTTCATTTTTCCTTGATTGGAAGCCTGTAGCGTTCCGGTTTTTTCCTTTATTTTCCTTTATTTTTCGCCATCGTCTCTGATTACCTCAGCTATTCCGCATGCTGGGTAGACAAGAATTAGTAGACAAGACAAGACAAGAGATGCGTGCATGGGGCAAGGTTACACCCAGGAGAATGCTACTGTATTTAGCGAATGGTTATTTCTGGCGTTGGGGCATGCATAGAAGCGGCGAACTGGAGAAACCCGTGTTTATACGATATAAACGGGAAATGTCTGACAAGATATCAATGTTGAATTTTACTTTCATCTTATCTACAAAAGCTGAATATACTCGATTATCTTATGTCATCACTAGCCGTTCTTTAATCAACTCAAAAAAGTCTATAACAATGAAACCTCCTAACAAGTAAGAAGAGAGATGGAGCAGCTTCATTTCTCACGCCTCTCATCCCTCACCCCCCCTCATCACATCTTTTCCTCATGCAAGCTACCGGCGGTCACATCCGCGGCGTTAAGCATGAATAGCCATTGGATCAATACTTGACATGCCTTAGTCCTTTCACTTCCAATTCTATTCCACGGGAGCCGGAAGTCAAAGTGGATTTGGATGATGCGGGTCAAGCACGTGGATCAAAGGTCCAATGCCGGGCGTGAGCCATGTGCCGGGATCGATTGGGTATTTTGCCTGGCACGATCCGCCGAAAGGGCGCCCAATGACAAAAAAAAATAGTCGTGAATATATGGAGTGTTGCTATTCGTTGCAGCACAGTATGATATAGATAGAGGGGGGGTGGGATTTTCTGGTTTAGAAGCTATCGGCTCGGAAGGTTCGGATAGGCTATCGGGATCACGGGCCCATGAGCACGAGGTGGCTTGAAGAGAGAGATGTGTGATTTAGAAGTCAAGTTAAGAAGTTTAGGTATTTGAGGGATGGAATGCGGGTTAATTAGAATGCTGACAAGGGGATGGCTTGAAGGGAAGATGTGCCGGAGGATGAAGGGGGGTGTTGTTTAAATTGTTGATGGAGGGGGGTGATTTTGGTGTTTTGTGGTTGGCATTGCTTTGAGATGCCTTCACGTGGGGGAGGGGATATAGACATGTGATGTTGTTTGAGGAGGTTGATGGTTGAGATGGCGTTGTTTTGGGGAGGGATTCCTAGATGGGCGATTGCTTTGGGTGAGATGGCTGAGATGGGTGCTAACCTGGAGGATGGTGATGGTGGAGATGGTTGCATTTCGATGACCGGCATTCAAGAGATGAGCGTGGATATTTTTATTGTGACTTGATTGCAGTTATTTGTTGATGACTGAATAATTTTTATTACATTTCCTCTATTCCGTAGCGGTTCATGTGTCAATTCTTGTATCAATAGCAAGTATATCCTTGCAATGTTTCATCGATGTAATTGACCAAGCAATTGCTACCTCCCGTTACATCTTTTATATTGAACAGATAATTACAGGCTTGGGTCCAATTTGTGATCAAGATTAATATTTTAAAAAGATTGTTAATAATCTCCATCATAAAATACTATGTTTCCACGCTTCCCGGTATCTGAGTTTCTTGGACTATGACCATTAATGTTGGATTCTACGAGATACAAAAAGTGCCTGCCATCGAGTCCAAGACTTTTTAACACTAGAATAATGTGAAAAATGAACGCTACTCGTTCGACATCGACTTGCAGTTTCTTGGCCTACATTAGTATAATACCGAGGCAGAGCTTGCTTAGTTAAAGCTGCACGATCAAGACTCTTGCACGACAGAACACTAATCCACCACCAGGTACTTGCTATGTGTTACAACATCAAACGTAATAAGTTTTCTGGGTAACAGACACCTAGATATTCAAATTATACTTCTCCAATGTGTTATATCAAAGGGCACGCAGCTTTCAATTCATCTTCAAGACGCTAGTATATTTGACCCAGCTAATAATAAGATATACTCGCCTCATGTCGTTCCTTCGTAAAATTACTAATATGTACTAGAACGTGCTAACAAGGCCGCTTGAATATGCCAGCCAAATTTACCACTTAGCCTCCTTGCTCTCAACAAAGCCCTTCAGAATGCCAACAATCTTATCCAGAGCGGCCAGGTAGACCCTCAGGTCAGTGGAGACCTTGTCCTGATCAGCTCCGAGCTTGGTATAGAAGTCGTTGCGGTAAGGGCAGGCGCTCATGGCAGCGCTGAAGACGGGCTTGATCAAGAAGCTGTGGTGAGGCTTGAGGGTCGAGCCGTAGGCGTTTCGGAAGGAGTCGGCAAGCTCCTCGGAGGGGTTGGCGACGTTGGCGCTGAGGGCAAGGCAAGTAAACTCGAGACCACTGATTCGGGAGTATATGGTTAGTGACACGATTCTTCGAATGGAAGGGACAAGGTTAGGTTACATACCGGACAAGCCACAGGAGACCCTCGGTGGCAGTGTGCTTCTTGGTCTTGAGCTCGTTGCGGACGAGGTCCTGGATGTTCTCAGACTCGGCGGGAGCGGCGAGCTGACGCTCACGGAGTTTCTAAGCGTGAAACCAAACGCGTCAGCTACTGAAGACGCATCCAATTGACCAACTACTTTCTAAGCTTGCCACTTACCTTGACGTTGCCAAGCATATCGTTCTTGACAGGAGAGAAGGCAACAGAGCCCAGAACATCTAGACGGGCAGAACAGTTAGACACAAAGCTCTCCCCGGTGCATTGGAGCGTATGGACGCAGCAGCAACCTACCAAACATGGTGGTCAGGGACTCGGCAGCATCGAGGAACTGGGTGGTAGCAATGGCATTGCCCTTTTCGGCATCAATGGGCACGTCGACAAAGGACTGCTTGAAGGTGTGGACGATGGTGGCGCCCTCGGGGATGGCAAGAGCAGACATGATGAATTAATTTTTTGCGTTTCTTTTCTGTTGGAATTCTTCTAGATTGTTTGGCAAAACAGGACAGAGACGAATTGAAGCTGGGGAGAGGGAAGAGAAGTTGAAGTATCAGGTCGTAAGTCGGTGAATGCTCGACATTGTGCTTGGGAGCTGGTGGGGGCAAGAGGCTCAGGTGGGGTTTTGGCCAGGTGTCTCAGGAGAATGCGAGAAAGGGGTCAAGGGTCAGGGAGTTTTATGGGGCAGGTTCGGATGTACCTTTCCGTGGCTGTACCGGCAAAGAGGTACCTACGTGCTAAGTACGAGTACATGCAACCATTCGATATACGAGGTTTGGGCTGCTTGAAGTCAATTCAGTGACCTGTTATAAAGACGGTGAAGATTGAGGAGATTGGTAATTGGTAATTGTAGATGTACAGAGTAGGTACATGCACGTCACTTGGTGGAAGCAATACCGTTAAAGTATTCTGCCGTCAATGCTTGGGTGAAGATACTTTGGTCACGATGGGTCGCCAATTGGAACACGTCCGTCCTGCTGCATGTGCATGTACTCCGCATTTATCGAGGCATGGCATTGGTTTCACCAGATCGCTACCAGTGTTTGGAGGCTTACATAAGGCAGTTCAATGCAGTGGTGTCAGGCTCATGGCAAGGCCTCAGTGGATCTTCTTACGCGTCAGTTGAACGCATGCGAATCATGATCAAACCCGTAGTCGTATATGTCACCACATAGTTCATCGCTTGTGTCGATGCATTCTGTCCCTGGAATTGAATCCAGCGGCATAGAGATCGCCTCTTTTCCCCTTTCCTTTGATCTGTTTTTTAAAGTTGGAAGATTTACAGTAAATCTCCATCCAATCTTGACTCCATCCACACGTGCCTTGCGCATGGCTTGAGGCATCTTGCTTCTATGCAGCTAGCTCAGATCTTCCGAGATTCAGCATTCAAACAATGAGATCCATTCGTACACTCTAACATTATTCATATCCATTAGTTTAATACTAAATCAACAGCCGACACGAGGGGAACAAAACAATCGATCGCATTGATGGCTACGTCACCTTGTCCAGCTGCTTTTCTTTTAGGTAACCTCCAGGGTCCTTGATAGTCATGACGTCACTATTCCTCTGCCGCAATAAGGCAGCCCCTCCGACTCAATCAGCCTCCGAAACCCGCCAAATAATATTATTCAGTGTCACACAACCGAAAAAAACTTGAATAGTTAGCCAAGGCCATATCAATGCAGCCAAATAGACGTAGCTGATAGAAATTGGCTTTGCATTAGCTGCCCATTTCACCAATCTGGAGCCACGAATCTCTGCTTTCATTCGATATCAGCCCCGTGGCGCCGCCAACATCTGCCCCCAGCTGCTCCCCCCCTCAAAGAAAGCTGTGCTACCCGATGATGTGCAGGGTTGGTTCAGCTAGCTCTCTTCGGGTCGATCCTTCGTCATGGTCTCATCTTGTCAAAGTCTGCTGAGCTTGGACCCCCGCTTCCTTGATGGCTTCGTCTTGGCATAGCTAGCATTCCAGCTATATAAACCTCCGTATATTGTGCTTTATTATAAGTTCTCCATGTCGTCATGCCCTCGTGAAACCATTGAATTGCTTTATGACCTTTTAATCGTCTTTTCTACGGCCACTTCCTCAAACCGTGACGTTCATTTCCAACTCGTGTTCTTGCAACAAAGCCCCTACGGCCGAACCAGTAGATTTATTCCATCATTTTCAGCAATCGAGATGGCTGCCCCAAAGCCCGCACAGCATAGTGGACATGGCTTCCACGGCTTCATGGACAACTTGAAGGGCAAGCTCCATGATTCCAAGCTAAAAGACGCCAAAGTAGCTGTATCAAACAAGAAACATCAGATTGGAAAGTTTGGCAACCTGTTCAACAGGGACCACCGACACGACGAGGCGCACGAGATTCGCTGCGATAACAAGAGAACCAAGATCTGTGCCTCTCACCGTTTCCAGTCATACTTCCCCGAGCGCGAAGGAAACCTTGTCAAGTGGTATGTGGACGGACGGGATTATTTCTGGGCGGTATCCGTCGCTTTGGAACAGGCCAAAGAAACAATCTACATTGAAGACTGGTGGCTCTCGCCAGAGCTCTTCCTGAGACGGCCTCCACATCAGAAACAAGAATACAGGCTCGACCAGATTCTGAAAAGAAAAGCAGAACAGGGAGTCAAGATCTATGTCATTGTTTACAAAGAGGTCGAAGCAGCGCTTACATGCAATTCCGAACACACCAAACATGCCCTGCAAGCGCTCTGCCCGAAAGGCACTCCAGGATACAACAACATCAATATTATGCGGCATCCGGATCACAATGTGCTCGAAAACGCAGCAGATATGACAATGTACTGGGCTCACCACGAAAAGTTCATCGTCATCGACTATGCGATTGCTTTCATCGGCGGTCTCGATCTCTGTTTTGGGCGATGGGATGCTCACCATCACCCGCTGTCAGATATCCACCCAGATGAGGTGAAATCAGAGGTTTGGCCCGGTCAGGACTTTAACAACAATCGAGTCATGGACTTCAAAAAGGTCCAAGATTGGCAAGACAACGAACTCAGCAAGGCAGATTACGGCCGGATGCCCTGGCATGACGTCTCCATGGCCGTCATCGGCCCTTGTGTATATGATATCGCCGAGCATTTCGTTTTGCGGTGGAACTTTGTCAAACGTGACAAGTATAAACGTGACGAGAGATTCGACTGGATTATACTAGAGGGCCGTGAAGGTGAGGACGAGGATTTGATCGGAGTACAACGGCCAAAGTATCCACAGGGTGACTATCTCAGACACCCCCTGAACCCTCTGAGCACCAAGAATCTGCTCGGTCGAGGTACTGTTAATGCCCAGGTCGTCAGATCCAGCGCCGACTGGTCCAGTGGAATCCTGACAGATCGATCCATTCAAAACGCATATGCAGAGGTTATTGCTACCGCGGAACATTACGTCTATATTGAGAATCAATTCTTCATCACTGCTACCGGCGAGCACCAATCCCCAATCCGCAATACCATTGGCGCGGCCATTGTTGAGGCTGTGGTTCGAGCAGGAAAAGAAGGCCGGAAGTTCAGGGTCATTATTATCATCCCTGCCGTTCCGGGGTTTGCAGGCGATCTTCGAGACGATGCAGCCTCTGGCACAAGAGCCATCATGGATTACCAGTACAAGTCAATATGTCGAGGAGAGCACTCCATCTTTGAGCAGGTCAAGGCTCAGGGAGTCGACCCCACCAAACACATCTTCTTCTTCAACTTGAGATCATATGACCGCTTGAATAAGACTCCGGCCATAGCTGAAGCGGAGCAGAAGACGGGCATCAAGTACCAGAAAGTCCAGCGAGCTCTTGCCGAAGAGATTATGGGCGAGGGAATCCACGGGACGTCTGATCCTATAGAAAACGAGAGAGACAACCATATGGGACAGGAAAGTGAAAAGGAGAAAGGCCGTAACGAGGCACTGCAAGCCAAGGAGATTTTTGAAAAGGCCAAGCCCAAGGAAGAGGTCCAGACGTCGACTTCTGTCTCACACCACGCCATGGCCGACCAAGAACCTTTAGAAGACGAGCCATGGGCAGATCCAGAGTCCGAAATCAAGAACTGGATCCAGGAGGAGCTCTACGTGCATGCCAAGCTGCTGATTGCCGATGATCGAGTCGTGATTTGCGGCTCGAGTAACCTCAACGATCGCAGTCAGATGGGAAATCACGACAGCGAGCTGAGTATTGTCATGGAAGACACCAATATTGTCAGAACGACGATGGACGGAAGGCCGTTTGAAGCAGGATACCATGCGACGACCTTAAGACGATTCCTTTGGCGAGAGCATCTCGGTCTTTTGCCCCCTCAGGACTTTGATGCCAAGGACGATATCAACGCCCAGCCCCCTAGTGTCGAGCCCGAGAATAACGTCTACGATAATGATGAGAGTTGGAAGTTTGTAGAGGATCCGCTGGGTGACGAGTTGTGGGATCTGTGGACAAGTCGAGCAGACAAGAACACGGAGCTCTTCCGCCACCTCTTTCACGCTGATCCAGACGACCACAGTAAGTTCACACTTCCCACATCTTTTTTAGGAGTAAGTAGCACAAGCTAACCACAAGGGCTAGTCAAAACATTTGACGATTACGATCGATATTTGCCGCCTAGGGGCGTCAAGTCGGGGCACATTTTCGACCAGTTCATGCCGCCCGAGGAGGCGAAGAAGAAGCTGGCGCAGATCAAGGGGCATCTGGTGTGGATGCCGATGGACTTTTTGAAGGATGCAGAGATGGCGGAGCGGGGACTCCAGGTGAATTCGTGGACGGAGAGTGTGTATACTTGATTGCGTATATGTGAAGAGTTGTCTTTGCTTTTCTTTTCATTGTTCTTCCTTAATAGGGCCGCTGAGAGGGAAGCACTTGAATACCTAATGAGTAAAAGACTGGAGCTGTAATGAATGAATGGGTACATGTATTGATTAACCGTCCATCCATCCATCCATCCATTCATGAAATTTATGCACCGCGGCGCCTAAACCGTAGCTTCAGCCACATCGATGCATCATCGACCAATGCTTGCGAATCTCGTGCATCTACCAGAAACTCCGTTGCCGAAGCGCGGCCGCATAGTCGGTCGCATCAAGCAGGGGGGACAAGCGAACGTAGCCCTACGCGAGAAACTCCTAAAGTAAGTAAAGTAGCAGCAGAAGCCCTTTTTTGCCTCTGTTTGTGTCACAGCTCGATGGGCGTGAAAAACAAGAGGACACGAGATTTGGGACACAGTTAGCGGGTTGCGCTTGTGGACTGGAAGCGCCGCGGTGGTGGCCAATGGTAGGGGCGAGATGGTCAATCACACGCATAAGCTTGGGTGACATGAGGGTTGATATGGGTGATGGAAAGGAAAGGAAAGGTGTTGACTCAGAGGGTGATTTCGCTTCCCCTCTTCGGATATGTGAATGGATCTTGGTTTTTGGTTAGTGGTTGGTTTTGGCAGGAGGTGAGAGTTGATGCAGTTGTTGTGTGATGAGAATGAGGTTGAGTCGGTGAAGGTTGAGGGGAGACGGCGAAGTTGAAACTGCCCCTGGAGATTAAGAAGCTGAGTAGTACTAGGAAGATATCAGCTGGTGTCTTTGGGAGACGGCATCAAAGGTTGACAAAGAGGAAGAGGTAGAAGAAGAAGTAAAAGTATAGCGCATCCTCTGGCGCTATTGCTGGATTGGCTGTTGCCATCGTCGAGTCTAGGATCTTCATAGTTGAGGCTATACTCGTAACATCCTTGTATTTGAACCCTTGTTTCTTTGATGCCCAAGTTTCGTTGGCAGGATTTGACAGCGGCAACTCGCCCAGACCCGTCAAACTCAGTTTACGAGAGTGCATCCAACAACATGCCATCCATATATATATATATATATATATATATAAGTAATATGCTTCTTTTTCTGTTTCAGCCTCTCCATCCCGTGCATGTCGGCCCGTCGATGTGGTGTCTTCAGCAACCTGCAAGAAATGCTTGATTCATGCTGGTCCAGGGGCCCCCCGCCAGCCACCAGCCGCTGTAGGCGCCCCGCAGTGGCTCTTATTACAGCGGTCCAGCAGTACCTAACAGTACCTAACAGGCGCCGAGCCCCACGTTGGTTGCCCAAACCCAATCCAGCGGCTATTCCTGAGCCGTCAATGGCATCACCAGAGCAGCCCGGCAAATCACCAATCGTCCATGCCAAAAGCCCTGGTATGTTGCTTTAAGCTTTTTTGTCTTTTCTTCTTTTTTCGCAACCTTGATTTTAATTTCGTCCACCGTGCATCAAGCAATTACGCACATCTCCATCGATTCATCTCGATCCGATTACTGCTCTGTGTTCTGTCGTTGTCGCAGCTATCAAGCAGAGACCCCGCTTCAGAAGCCAAATCCAACGACCACGAGATACAAAGGCAGAGGTGTCACCAAGCTTAGGTAGCAGCTACGAACTAATCTTACGTTGCCTCCACACAACACACGCAGCTCGAGACACGCAAGGCTACTACGCAAGCCTCTTCGCCTTCGACCTCGGGCTCGATCCTTCGACTTCGACCCAGCTGGGCATACAAACGGCACCGCTGCTTACAGCTCCCACTCGTTCGTTCTCTCCGCCACTTGTGCCGCTACTCGTACTCTTCTCCCCATCTTGCGAGCAACCAGCATCTCAATATCCCTCTCGTCAAGCTTTGTCATCGCACCGCACTGCTGCATCCCGCTGGCCGTCTCTGTCCTCCGCGCCGCCGACGCGCATGCGACCTGCTGGCCGTCTCAGCCTTGGCCATTGAGTCTCCCGCCAGTCGCACAAGATGACACAGTCCCCCATGATAGCCGCGCCGCCCAAGGCCACCAACGAGATCGACTGGGTCACGCCCTTGAAGTCCTACATCCGCGACACCTACGGCGATGACCCCGAACGATATGCCGAGGAGTGCGCGACGCTCAACCGCCTGAGGCAGGACATGCGAGGTGCGGGCAAGGAGAGCATCACCGGGAGGGACATGCTCTACCGGTACTATGGACAGCTGGAGCTGCTGGACCTACGCTTCCCTGTGGATGAGCAGCACATTAAGATTTCCTTCACATGGTGAGTCGCCACGCTGCAACATATTCGATATCCGTCATCCATCTGAGAGATTCTATGCTAATAACAATTCTGCTCAACAGGTTCGACGCATTCACCCACAAGCCTACAACGCAGTACTCGCTCGCATTCGAAAAGGCGTCCGTCATCTTCAACATCTCGGCTGTTCTTTCCGGCCACGCTGCCATACAGAACCGAGAAGACGATTCCGCACTCAAAGTGGCCTACCACTCGTTTCAAGCGTCGGCCGGCATGTTTACATATATAAACGAAAACTTTCTACATGCTCCTTCATTCGACCTGAGCCGAGAGACTGTCAAGACGTTGATCCATCTCATGCTTGCTCAGGCGCAGGAGATCTTTTTGGAAAAGCAGGTCAAGGACCAGAAAAAGGCCGGCTTGCTGGCTAAACTGGCATCGCAGGCGGGATATCTTTATGGGCAGGCCGTTGAAGGCGTGCAGGAAAACGTCACAAAGGCCATATTTGAAAAAGTCTGGCTGGCAATGGTCCAGGTAAGCTGCACAATTGAGGGGGAAATAGTTACCCTGCATTCCGCATTCTTCTCTGAGTCGAGTATGCAACGAGATGGCTAATCCAAGAGACAAAATCGCATAATTACAGATCAAAGCCAATCTTCTCAACTCCATAGCGCAGTACTATCAGGCAATGGCAGACGATGAGGGTGGCCAACATGGTGTGGCGCTATCACGACTCCAGGTCGCTGACGCCCTGGCCAAGGAAGCTGACCGATTAGCAAAGAGCTTCCCCAGCACTGTTCCGTCCAATGCCAATCTCGGTGCTGACTGTAGTACCCATCTACAAGAAATCACAAAGCGACAGTGCTCCGCGGTGCAGGAGCGGCTACGAGAGGCTATCAAGGACAATGATTACATCTACCACCAGACAGTTCCCCCGGAAGCGAGCTTGCCCCAGATTGCCAAGCTACCCGCCGCGAAGCCGATTCCCGTATCTGAGCTCTACGCAGGCCAGGACATCCAGCGCATCACCGGACACGACCTGTTCTCCAAGATTGTGCCCATGGCGGTGACTGAATCTGCGAGCTTATACGATGAAGAAAAGGCGAAGCTGGTTCGGGCCGAGACAGAAAAGGTGGACACTGCAAACGGCGAAATGGCAGCCAGTCTGGATTATCTACGACTTCCGGGGGCGTTGCAAGTGTTGAAGGGCGGTTTCGATCAAGATATTCTTCCCGACGAAGACTTCCGGCAGTGGTGTGAAGACGTAGCCAATCACGAAAACCCAGTGAGCATCTTTGACTTTTTACGGAGCGAGAAGGAGTCTATAGTGTCTACTCTGGACAAGAGCTCCAAGCAGCTGGATATGGAGGAGAGCGTGTGTGAAAAGATGCGATCCAAGTACGAAAATGACTGGAGCCAGCAGCCCAGCGCACGCCTCACAACGACCTTGCGGGGAGATATTCGCAATTACCGAGAAGCTCTGGAAGAGGCTAGCAGGAGCGACGGCCAGCTAGCAGCGAAGCTACGCCAGAATGAAGCCTGGTTCGATGAAATGCGAGACGCCGTCGCAAACGGGCAAGTTGACCAGCTCTTCTCAAAGGCGGTTTCTCAGGCCAAGGGGAGGGGTAGCAACGCCGTCAGCCCATCCGGAAACGAGCCTAACCTGCTCGATGCCGACTTTGACGAATCTGGGCCGTCGGTCGTGGAACAGATTGCAAGGGTCGAGGATATTCTCAAGAAACTCAATCTCATCAAGAGAGAGAGGAACCAGGTCCTCAAAGATCTTAAGGAGAAGGTAAGAAGATTGTCTCATTAATACCGCCAATGTTGTTTGGAACAATAGACTGATGACAAACGAAAACAGATCCACACCGACGACATTTCACAAGTCCTCATCCTTAACAAAAAGACTATAGCAAACTATGAGCAGCAGCTCTTCAAGCAGGAATTGGAAAAGTTTAGGCCTCATCAGAATCGTTTGCTCCAGGCCAACCACAAACAATCGGCGTTGATGAAGGAACTCACGGCCACATTCAACACTTTACTGCAGGACAAGCGCGTGCGGGCCGAGCAGAGCAAGTATGAATCAATCCAGCGACAGCGGCTATCAGCAATTGGCAAGTATAAGCGTGCCTATCAGGAATTCTTGGATCTGGAAGCTGGCTTGCAGAGCGCAAAGAATTGGTATTCGGAGATGAGGGAGACGGTGGAGAGCCTTGAGAAGAACGTGGATACTTTTGTAAACAACCGGAGGTCAGAGGGTGCACAACTGCTCAACCAAATCGAACAAGAGCGAGCATCGAACAAGACGCAACAGGCAGAGCTGGAGCGAGAGCGGCTACGAGGCCTCATGGAGCGCATGTCGATGGAACCTGGGCAGCCAGCGGCACCACCCAAGCTTCCCTCGCAGAGGCCAACACCTGCACCTCTGATGCAGAAACAAAATTCGGCCTCTCGGTATGGGCAGGGCAGCGGCAGCAATAGCTATCAGGGGCAATTCCAGATGCCTACATCGCCGCCACCAAACCAGCAGAACTTTCCTGGCTACGCCAGCCCTCCTCCTCAAAGCACATTTTCTCAACCTGTATATAACCCGAGCACATACGGCAGAAACCCTGGTCCGACATCACCACCTCCGACCCAGACCTCTTTTGGTATGAACGTCATGAGAGGCCCTCAATCACCGCCGCCAACACAGACATCTTTCGGACAGCACCAGGCTTACAACACATATGGAGCGTTGCCTGCGCAACATCAGCAGCCACTGCAGCAGCAACAGCCCCCTCAAGGATATGTGCCTCCTGGCTTCGTCCCACCACCTCCTCCCCCGGGACCTCCTCCGCTGGGGCCTCAGCAAACTATCCATTTCGGACAGCAGGACTATGATCCCAACCAGAGCGCACAGCCTCGGTCAGCTCAAGCACAGCAGACACATGATCCATGGGCAGGACTGAACGCATGGAAATAACGAACAACGGTGGTGTTGGCAGTGTTATTCGCGCAGTGAATACCGTGGCAGTTGGTTGGATGATAATGTGAATACCTGGTTTAAAAAAACACGCAGAAGAAACAGGGGCAGTTTGAAGGATAATGTCATGCTGCAGGACGGAAACTGACTAGGGGAAGAGGGGTGTAAAAGAGACGGGCAAAAGGATAGAAGTATGTATGCTGATGGCATCAATAATATGTTTCTCTCTTTTCATTCTCTATTCTTGGGTATAGATGGCAACGCGAGAAATTCCAAACGGGCTGGACCAATGGTCTTGATACTTAATTCCTAGTACTAATAGTGGCTGCCATTGTATGCCTAGTTCATCTTCGTTTACGAACATGCGTAAAGATCGTAGCTTAATGCGTATGCCCTTGTTCTGCCGGTCGATCTAGGCAAAGAAGCCGTCAAAGCTACAGCCGAATGTGACTCTAGAGTTATCGAACCATGGCTGGTACGACGACTGCTGGCCCGGCTCAAATTCGTATTGCAATAGCTCAATGGTGCAAATCTCCCAGCAGAAGCTCTGGGAGATTAGCACCATGACCCCTCATGACCTGAATTGGATTTGGGACTTCAACAAGGACATTCCAATGCGTGATGAAGAGCTTGTCCATGACAAGGTCCCGAATTGTTCAAGAACAACCCCGAGGGCCAGCCGTTTGCGCATGGGATGGTGAAGTTGACCTACAGAACTCGAATAGAGCTGTTAGAATCCGTACAGTCACAGCTAGTCGGTATGGAGAGGAAGCGGATTCTTTGGGTTTTGACGAGATAGTCGAGCAACTGTACGGACTGGCCTGCTGGGGTCGACATTTGGCTCAATATTCCAGCAGCAGAACATTGATGAGAACCCTAGAATACGATTTGGAGATGGCGAAGCTCGCCTTGAGATAATTGGAAATTCTCAGATCGTACCTCGGGATATCACTAAACTGGAAAGAATTATTGAGACAATAATTGGTGAGGAGACATCTCTAGAGGCTTTATTGAATTCTCTTAATTAAAAGACTCATGTATATTTCATGAAAGGTCAAGTGTTGGGATCCAAAAACAGGAGAAGGAATGCTATATAATGCCCTCTCTCTCTAGTATCAAGAATCTTGAACAGTCCTCCATAGGTCAGCTAATTAGAGCTTCGTATACAATACGTTAATCATTCCAATCTGTCAGCATCATCAGGTCATCACTTTGGCACGTGGCAGCCGCATATCCGATCTGTCATTCTGCCTCTTACAAAACCCCGTGCCTGGCGCTAAGAAAACGCCGGCTTCGCATCTCCAAGAGAACATTTCCAAGCCAACTCTTATCTCTAGGCGATGGGCTTATCTCGAAGCGACGAGCATTTCAATGGAGACATTCATTGATCGTCATCTTGCATCCCACGTGCTTCTTATAAAGGCATGAATTACTATCAGGAATACTGCAAAGATGTGACGTGACTACGCTCTCAATTGATACATGCCTCTTACAACCACATCCGATTCATTCTCATCTCTTCCAAGTTTCTCAACCCTGCTAGCCACAGATCAACTGGCTTCACATCATCACATCAGCTTATAAGCAACAATGTCCTCCACCACCACATCAACAGTCACCACGACTGTCGTCACGCCTCAACGGCCACTCTATCCCATTGGCATCCCCGAGAAATTCTCAGCCGACGGAGTTGTCCAGCGCTTCCCCGGAAACACCACCGTCTGCCATGTTCCCGCCGACTCTCCTCTCCAGCCCGGCATGAACGCCCTCCACGCCTCGCTCAGTTCCCATCCCGTGCTCTCAAAGCTCGTCCATCTCCTGCCGAAGCCTTCATGGCACATGACCGTCGTCGACGGCGTCCGCGACACGGAATGCGAGCCCGGCATGTGGCCCCCCGGCATGGAAAAGCTTCCCCTGGACGAGTGCACCCGCGAATTCTCCAAGAAGCTGAGGGCAGTCGGCCTGGAGCTGGAAAAGGAGGGGCTCGCACCACCATATAAGATGCGAGTCCGGGGCTTTGATCCCGCTGTTATTGGCATCGGGCTTGAGATTGAGGGAGCGACCCCGGAAGAGGAGAAGCGCTTGCGACGGCTGCGAGATAGAGTCAGTGATACCTTGGGCTTCAGGGCGCCGAACCACGAGACGTACGGCTTTCACATCACCATGGCGTATCTGATGAGGCACATTGATGGCGAGAACCGGGATGCGCTGAACGAGGTGTTTGCGCAGCATTTGCCGGCGCTGCAGCGAGAGTTTGACCTTGGGCCGCTGGAGTTTTGCACGTTTGAGAACATGTATGCCTTTCACAGGCTGTTTTATCTTGGAGAAAAAAGTAAATAGTTGTTGAAGGCTGCTTGTTGTACAAATAGTTGCATATACACATAGAATCTAATATGCTCTTTGAATGTACCCATAAACCTGATCACGTCTGGTATACATATTTCAACTACAGCTCTCCAAGTATCAATTGTCTGCCTTAGCCAAATAAACACCCCGTTTATCTCATCACTCATTAAATTTACTCCCCATCTCTTTGGTGAAACTCAGTTCCATAGTTTTCAACAACCAGCTCATAAAAAACACATGTTAACTACCACCAAAGAGTTGCAACATTGTCTTACACGACCCCGAGTCATGTTAGCTTCCACCAACACAATTTACCCGCCAACTCTAAAACCATAGACAAAACAAGTCCCCCAAAAGTCCCTTTGCCTAAATAGCCCCCCCGGCGTGCTTCTTAACCGTATCCTCTTTGGCCGCTCGGCACCAGATAAGTGCCTCGCCTGCAGATAAGCAAGACACCCTTCCAACAACTGCCTCAACTCGCCTCTTCGGCAATTATACCGAGCATCGTTTCTCTGTTCTCCAGAAATATATGGATTTCCCTGGTTTAAAGTAGTGACGAGATTTACCACGCCGTCAGATCTGCCGCTGTGACTGGCTTGCTGAAGCACAGACTATTCAATTGGCATGGATTAGAGGCTGGGATTAGCATTGCTAGGGTCGCTGGTCTAGACTCTATTTCCCCAGGTTTTCGTCTTACTTCGTGTCATTGAACGCTTGTTTTGGTGTTTTGGCACTACAGTGATTTGTACTACATTGTTTGTGTACATGGGGAGTTGAGAGGTATTAGACGAATTCTTATAAGAGGCGCTGAATGCCAATTGCAACAATGACAGCACAGCATCACAGGATCTCTAGCTCTTCCTGAATCTTGTCTTCATCTGCTCAATCGCAAAGATATAGAGGAGAAAAACAGGAAGATTTAATCTTAGAATTACTCCATCAGTCTCTTGTTATCATCCTCCTCCTCCTCTCCATCACAATGGGCCGCCCATCTCAAGAAGAACCCCCCGTGGAAACCCTCAAACCACAAGCCTACGACATCTCAGACGCCCAAGACGCCAACACCCAAGAACACGACCTGACCTTCTTCCAGGCCCTCTCGCTCTACCCAACCGGCGTCTTCTGGAGCATCGTCATGTCCACCGCCGTCGTCATGGAGGGCTACGACACCAAGCTCATCGGCACGCTCTTCGCCCAGCCGACCTTCCAAAGGGCCTTTGGCCAAGAGGTCAAGCCAGGCTCGTACCAGATCTCGGCGCCGTGGCAGACGGGCCTGAGCAATGGTTCGTCGGCGGGCCAGTTGCTGGGGCTCTTGCTGGCGGGTTATGTGAGCGAGAAGTTTGGGTTTCGCAAGACGATGCTTGCGGGCATGATGGGTGTTATTGGGCTCATCTTTATTACTTTTTTTGCTCCCAGTTTGGCTGTTCTCGAAGTTGGACAAGTCTTGTTCGGTAAGCAGCGTATTCCTGTTTGTTGGATTGAGTCAATTGCTCACTTATATGGCCACTAGGTATCCCTCTTGGACTGTTTCAGACAATCCCCGTTGTCTATGCTCTTGAAATATCGCCTCTTTGCCTTCGTGCCTATCTCACCAACTATGTCAACTTTTGCTGGGTATGACCACTAATAATCCCAAGAAACATGTCAAAAGATTTCAAGCTAACATCTCAAAAGGCCTTTGGTCAACTCATCGCCACCGGAATCCTCCGCGGCGTCCTCCCCATGACAACCCACTGGGCCTACAGAATCCCATTCGCAGTCCAGTAAATCAAACCCCAAACCCCAACCCCATCTCCTCCATCATCATCATTCAAACAAACCACTAACACGCTCCCCCATCTAGATGGGTCTGGCCCGTCATCCTCATCCCCGCCATCTTCTTCGCCCCCGAATCCCCCTGGTGGCTCGTCCGCAAAGGCCGCCTCCAAGACGCCAGAGCCGTCGTCAAGCGTCTCACGTCTGACAAGAACGTCAACTTTGACATTGACAAGAACATCGCCCTCATGGTCGTCACCACAGAGCGCGAGCGCTCAATCAACGCCGAGACGACGTACCTCGCATGCTTCCAGGGGACAAATCTTCGGCGAACACTCATTGTTATCGGTATTTACTGTATTCAGACGCTTAATGGTAACCCTCTCCGCGGATACTCGACGTATTTCTATCAACAAGCCGGTCTGCCCACCACGCAAGCCTTTAACATGACAATCGCAGGCTTTGCAGTCGCCATTGTCGGCGGCTTCTTTTCCGTAAGAACTACTACCCCTATCTCACCCTCTTATATCTTACCGTATAATTATTAACCAAAATCTTTCAAAAACAACAGTGGGTTCTGCTCCCCCTCTTCGGCCGCCGCACAATCTACTTCTGGAGTCTCGTCCTCATGTTCATCATCATGATCCTCGTCGGCGCCCTCGGCGTCCCGCAATCCAAATCCCCCACGCCCGCCTTCGCCTGGACAATCGGCTCCCTCCTCATCGTCTCCTCGTTCCTCTACAATTGCTCCATCGGACCCCTGACCAACACGCTCTGCTCCGAGATCCCCTCTTCTCTGCTCCGCAGCAAGTCCGTCGTTCTCGCTCGCTGGACATACGCTGTTACTACCATCATCGCCGGTGTTCTCACTCCGTACCAGCTCAATCCCACTGCTTGGAACTGGGGTGCTAAGACGGGCTTGTTTTGGGCTGGTGGTTGTCTTATTTCCATTATTTTCACTTACTTCTGCGTTCCTGAGCCCAAGGATCGGACGACGGCTGAGTTGGATATTCTGTTTGAGAGAAGAGTTCCGCCTCGACACTTTTCCAAGACGCCGGTTGATTTGACCGAGGCTATTTACGGCGATGACGAGAAGAAGATTTAAGGTGACTCGACAGAAAAATAAGGATTGAATGATGGCAGAGCATGATGGGACATATATAAAACGGTGAATAGGTAGTGAATAAATCAATGATGATCCTTGAACTTCCTCTAAACAGAAACTATTTTCCGATCTTTGTATCAATTAGATAGTTGCGTGTATCAGTGCACATACCTAAGTACACAATGAATGATAAGTATTGAAAATAGCTACTATTCCTCTGTCCACCAACGCCTCCCACTTATGTCAAGTGCCCATTACCCAGCTAAACACATAGATTTCGCATTCCGATATTTCCCATTAGCCCTGCAACCTGATATTTGCACCTTGAAATTTCATTTTTGCTCAAGAACCCATCACTCCACGCCACGTCCTCACAGAAACGGAGGTGGCACCCCAAAATACCACATACAGAAAAACTTGGACGTAACCCTCCTCTCCTTTCTCAGCTGTGCCTCTGACAGCTCTCTGCCAAACGCAGCGAAAAAGTCGCTCCGGCAGATGGGATTCTTGATCTTCTCTAGCCGTTCCACAGCCCACTGATTCTCCTCTTTGTCCATGCATTCAATGGCGTATAAGAACAATGGACGGAGATAGCCCGTCTTCAAAACGCCTCCCTCCTGAGCATTCCAATCTCCGTCAACGATTTCTCGTAGATGGTGCATCGCTTGTCTGGACTCTGCAGATTTGGAAATGGGATCTCCTAAGACGCGACCGATTTCGATAAACTCCGCATGGTACGCCGCATTGGCCATTCCGACCAGTGCAATGATAGGGTCAGCAACCTTTGGTGCAAGGTGAGCACGCAGGTCCTCGGGGGTTTGGCGCTGGGTGGCACAACGATTGCCCCAAAGAGTGTGCAGTCGAGCACTGACGTGTGACATTTGTTCGACGACATCTTTTTGGTCCACGCCAGTGGTGCGTGAGCGGTGGTAATGGGTCATTTGCGCAATTTCACCAGATATCATCTGAAGCCGGAAATAAAAGTCGAATATTGGAGTTGTGAGCATCTCATATATATGTGTCGAAGTATCTGGAGGGTCGTTCAATGGCGCAGCAATGTTGGGCATGCTCTCGCCGCAACTGGAGAAGAGTTCATAAACATCATCTGAGACAAGTCCCGTACCTCCACCGCGAATTGTTGTTGTATGAAGTAGCCTCAGCCAAGCTACAATTCTAATTGCAAGCGGGCTTGATGGAAGTTGGTCTTGCGTCCACGCCCTTAGCCCCGTGAGAAACACCTCGCCTGGCTCTCTGAGGAGAGGGACCGTTTCGTAATACTGTACAATGTCGAATAAAGACAAAAGAAACACTGTGATCAAGACGACGTCAAAATCTTGGTAACTATCGGCCAAGAGCTCTTCGTATCTCGACCTGGCAGACTGATAGAGGTACATAGCCTTAGACAGTGGCAGACCATATATCTGCCCCTTGTAAAGCGTAGCAAGAGCTACAATCGCCTCGGCCACGGCATCATTGCGTATGCCAACTTCGGCAACTTGAGCCTTCATGCGCCGCCAATTGACGGCATCAAAGGGAGTAATGGCGGGGCAATCGACGCTCTCAACGAAGAATGACACCGACGGCTGCAGAGGCACCTCGCGAATAGCTAAAACATCGATGGTGGTTGTGAGCTCTATATCACGGGATATCAATGTTGTTGGTGAAGCTGGCTCGAACTCAGCATCATCTGTGGCGCCGGATATGGCATCTTGCCGCAACGCCTTCTCCAGACGAGCGGTAATATCCACGATGGAGCTATCAGGCGATTGAAACGGATTCGTTGCGGCGCCATCCGCAATGCTGAACTCGCCATCAAGCGAGATCCCCTGTATAAATCCAACTTCCTTTCCTTCAGACAACGGACTTGGATACTGTTGTGAGGCCAGTTCCACTTCTGCAGTCTGCCCCAAACCGGGAGTAGTAGCTGTGATATCGGCAGATCCGTCCGGTGTGAGCTGCTCCGGGGTCTGAGGTGCCGCGCCGCTGGCCTGCTGATTCTTCCTCGGCTTATATACGCAGCGCCGCTTCAGCCTCGTGCAATTATGACAGACGGGCCGGAGCTCGTCACATTTGACTTTTCTCGACCGGCAGGTGAGGCAGCCGCTCCGGACTCGGCCCCGATAGGGCTGCTGCTGCGCTCCGGAGCTCCTTGGCTCTAGGGTCTGCATAATAGCGGATCCGGCTCCGATCCGGCCTCACGATGCATCTGAAGCGGGAGGAATCTCGGTGACTGGAATAGGTATGTAGGAAGGGGATAAAGCGAGGTTTGGATTACATACTGAAGTCCATCTCCGGCTTAGCAGAGGGAGAAACTGTAGCTGTATACGGGTATTGCTACCTGTGTAAGTAGGTACAATCACGTGGGGCTGTACATTTGGGGGAGGGGGCAATTGGGCAATTAGCCTGGTCAGCACTTGCCTGAAGCCATTCTGCACGTTCTGAGGAAGGAGGGGCCCCGATGAGACGGTGAGGGGAAGCTTCCTGGGGGAAACGCGAGTCAAAAACGTGCTTGATTTAGGCGTTGCAACTTGCTAGCGAGATGGAACGATTCCCACTGCCGTTTCGGGCAAGAATGGCGCCTTATCTCTAGCCGAGGACGGGGCTTATCTGCTGCCGACGAACCTTGATGGCCTTACTTACACGGCTGAATGTCAATGTTAAGATTCATCTTTTGTGAGAAAACCAAGTGTTCATTATTCTGGAGATTTATATCAATCTGTATGACAAAAACACAGAAAATGGTTAAAATGGAATCCACTCGAAATGTGTATATGATGCTCAAAACACGCCCCTTTACTCCCTCTCCTCGTCCTAGTTCTCTGCTTCAGGCACAAGATCCAATGCCAATCGATCCAAAATGGAGTCCACTACAAATTCAAGCAGTAATTTGACATTACAAGACCTCCAAACTCTCCGTAGCCGCCTCATAGCCATCGCCAAAGAAGCCGGCACCATTATCCTCTCCGCCAACCCAACACCCCTCACAACCTCTTCCAAGAAAAACAGTCCGTCCACTCACCATCCACTTTGTCCTTTCACTAAACACCACTAACCCATAAAACGAATCTGCTTTTCACAGCCGCCGACATAGTCACCCAAACAGACAAAGCAGTCGAGTCCCTCATCCGCACAGACCTCGCCTCCCACTACCCTTCCTTCGCCTTCATCGGCGAAGAGACGTACCATCCCGGCCAAACCATCACCGACGATCCAACCTTCATCGTCGACCCCATCGACGGCACATCCAACTTCGTCCACGGCTTCCCCGACGTCGCCGTCTCCATCGCCCTCGTCGTGAACAAAGTTCCCACTGTAGGCGTCGTCTACAACCCCTTTCGCGACGAGCTCTGGTCCGCCATCAAAGGCCACGGCGCATATCACACCACACAAGCCAGCAACATCATCAACACCACCACTACCAACAACAATGACATCTCTAGCTTTGAAAATCAGCTCTCTCCCAAATCTTCCCTCTTAGGCCTCTCCCCCGCCTGCATCGCCATCGAGTTCGGCTCAGACCGTCAAGGCCCCAACTTCGCCCTCAACCTCAAAGTCTTCACCACCCTCCTCCGCACCGCCTCCGACGGCGGCCGCTTCGTGAACTCCCTGCGCTGCTCCGGCTCCGCCGCCATCGCAATTTGCCGCGTCGCCGCCGGCCAGCAGGACGCCTTCTGGGAGTGCGGCTCCTGGGCCTGGGACGTTGCCGCCGCTTGGTGCGTCCTCGTCGAGGCGGGCGGTGTCATGGTCGATGGGCATCCCGGGGGCTGGAATCCTCCCGTCGACAATCGGAGGTATCTCGCTGTGAGGCCGGCTACGGCAGGGCAGAGGGAGTTTGTGGAGGAGTTTTGGGACGTAATTGGCGATGACCGCTCGACGTATGGGCCTCCTTGATGGCTGCGTTCTACTTTCATAGTTGTGATAGTCCATCATGTGCAAGTATTCAAGTATATAAATAATATTATCATATATTTCAATCCTGATCTTTATATCATCCATCATAAAAGGAGCGTGTTCATTCATCCTTGTGATCCGTTAACCCCCTTTATCCAAAAATCCAATGCCCTTCATTAAGCAGTCTATAGGATATCATCCAAACAAGACATGCAAGACATTAAAAAGAAACCAAACAACCATTCTACCGAGGACTCTCTAGGTAGATGTACCAAAAAGGCATCAAAACTCATTAAAGACATCATTTCTCCCACAATATATGCATCTCCTCAAGACCAATCAAATCGGCGCTCTTTTGCTCCTAATTCATCGAAAGAGCCCATATTTTACACCAAAGAATTCAAACTGTTTTGTTTGTCTTTTTACAGAGCAAAAGCGGCGACAGCAATAGCGGCAGCGGCAGCTCCGAAAGAGCTCAGCTTGTTGCCATTGCTTCCAGGAACATTAGTCGAGGAAGCAGTGGCGCTTGATCCAGGACCAGTGGGAGAGCCTCCAGTACCAGTGGTCACAGTGACGTTAGAACTGGGGAAGGGGACAGAAGTAGAAAGGGTGGTAGCAGGGGCGGAAGTGACTGAAGCACCGCCAGTGGGCTGCTGCTCAGAAGCAGAGGTCTGAGAGCCCGAGGAACCAGTAGTTTGAGCCTCCGAGGTCGTGGTCTGCTGCTCTTCCGAGGTAGTAGACTGCGGCGGGGGAGCAGCAGTAGTCGTCGACTGAGAGCCAGAGTCGGTGGTGGTGGTCTGAGAGTCGGAGGAGCTAGTAGACTGAGAGTCGGAGCTGGTAGACTGAGGCTCTGAGTTAGTAGTTGAAGAGACAGGGGTGGAGCTGGAGCTGGAGCTGGAGCTGGACTCGGAGGTGGGAGTGGTAGCGGGAGTAGTAACCTTGGTGGACGAAGCAGCAGCAGAGGAAGTAGCGGGCTTGCTAGAGGCTGCAGAAGACGAAGCCGGGTTGCCTGGGTTGGTATCGACGTTCTTACAAGAAAGATCGAACAGGGGCGTCTCGGTCAGCGTGCTGCCGATGAGGCCAAAGCTGGGGTTGGGAGCGTCGGGAGCGGCATCCTGGAGGGTGTACCACCAGACGTTGGTCTTGCCAAAGTTGGGGCAGCCAACTTGCTCCCAGTAGCTACGGGCGTTGGCCGTAGAGGCAATGGCAGCACCAGAGCTCACGCCGTTGACGGGCCAGCCAGTCTCAGTGACCCAGACCTCCTTGCCGGGGCCGGCGTTCTGGATCTTTTGCAGAGCGGCCTCATACAGGGACTTGGCGTTGGAAATGCTGTTGGCATTGGTGTTCTCATAGTAAGGGTATGTGTCCATGCCGAGCCAGTCAACGGCATCGACGACGGGCTTGTTCGAGTCCAGCACCCAGGCGTTCCAAGTATCGACGTGGCCGATGGGGACGTCAGACAAACAAGAGCCCTTGATGGTGTCGCGGACCTGGTTGATGTAGTTGACCAGAGTTCCGGGCTGAGCTCCAGGGCCGGCATTGGAGGCAACACCAGTGGGAGTGATTCGGTACAGATCCTCGCTACCAATGGAGATACCAGCAACAAGGCCGTCAAGCTTGCCGCAGTACTGGCTAATGGTGGCCTTGAGAGCAGCAATCTCGTTGGCAAAGGCAGCATCACCGCCAGACGCCCACAGACCAAAGAGCAGGCTGGTCTTTGTGTTGATGGCAGCGGGAATAGCAGAAATTGGCGAGTTGGGAGTGCCGCCCTGGATCATGGTGTACAGACGGGCACTGGTGAAGGCGCCATCAGTGCCATCGAGACCAGCAGCGGTCTTGAACTCGGCCTCGAAATCAGTCTGGGCCTTGGGCGCACCGTTGGTAAAGGTCGAGCCGTAGTTGAAGCCCTGGTAAGCGGCGTTGACGGCCGAAATGGCCGTAGCCAGAGTGAGAAGAGTGGATGAAGAAGGCATTTTTCTTTTACTCAAATCCAGTAAAATATCTCAAGTCGATAATATATGCTTTCTGATTCCTCTCTATACGGCGGGAGATCCGGATTAAACGAGACGGAAACCCGGAGTTTGAGGTGGCGATATCAGGCGTCGTCGGTTCCCAAAAAAGCGAACGAGATGGAAGCCGAGGCAGAAACAAGCGAATGTCCTTGCAAGAATATAGCTTGACGATGTTACTCGTTGCTATATCACAGGTCAAAAGCGAAGGGACGAGGTCAGCAGCCACGAGGGGATGGAGAGACCAAGAAACAACGAAGGATGAGATGGTATAAGAAGAAGAAAAAGAGCGGGAAAGAAAAAAAAAGAAAAAAAAGGAGAAGCCAGCCTTGAAAAGGAAAGCCAGAGAACAACGTCAGCCAGCGGGAGAGCGGAGTTGACTGGAGTTGGGATACGAGATTCTGGCGTGGATGCCGAAAAAAGCAAGGCACCGATGCACAAATGCACCCACTCCAGCTGGCACCACCACGTTGCCACACCACCGCCTCTTGTTTCTTTTCAACTTTTCTTCTTTCGTCAGCTCGTCTCCGTCTTTGTGTGGTGCTCCATTGCTCCATTGCTCGATTTTTCTCAAAAGCCTACGTACGTCGATCGTCTCTAGTTGCTCTAAATCAAGCCACAGGGGTTCAAGCGTCACAGGTTTCTTCAATTCCGTTTTTCTTTTCTTTCTCTCTTTCTCTCTCTCCCTTTTATTTTTATTTTTCATTTATTCTTTAAGAATATTAATTCGTACGCCTTCCCTTCCCAACGCAAGATATGTCATCATCGCCAACAGCAAGAGGTTTCTAATGGCGTGCAAACTTGGGAGAATCACAAGCACAAGCAGTGACAGCACGATGGAGGCTACTAACTCGAATAGTTAGTGTCTCCATGCAGGTACGGCTAAAAAAGCCTGTGGCCCCCGAGCCTTTGGACTTTTTCTTTGTGCGTTAGCGGGAGCCACAGCGCGGGATTCCGAAGAGCCGGAAGGATGGTAATGTAGCAAGGACGGTATGTACAAAGATGAGAATTCCAACGTTGACAGCCTTTGTCGAGATAGGGTTGTGTTTACTTGATAGTAAATAGTAGCAGTATAGGCCTAGATGCCAGCGTTTTTAGGTGGCCATGCAACTTGTTTGGTGCTGGCGGCTAAATGGAATACGATGCTTGACTGCCCTTTTGGTGAACACGAGGTCACGAGGGGGCATTTGTATGGAGTACTGAGGTCTGCGGTGGTTGGTCTTTCGGAGTATTTTTCTCTGCTAGTTGAGCTGAGTGGCCTTGTGATGACAGCGAGGATGAGAGTTATGCTGTGCCTAGATGGTAGACTATTATGCTCGGTGTTCACTATGTTTGGGATACTCGTACACACAAGGCGGCATCTTGCATCTAAGACGGGCGAGAGACAGACTCGTACAGGCATCTGTCAGTGAGTGTTAGCGCCCACGAGTGAACCGGGGGGATGCCGGGCAGCCGCTGTGGCGTTTTTTGTTTGGGCTGTGCTATTTTCTCTCTCTTTGCAGGGGATCGAGAGAGATGACGTGGTGGGTGAATTTGGGTGTCACGTTGTTGGTATCGTATTGATCCCTGGCGGCCTCGTTCCATCGACGATCTACAGCATCGACGATGGGTCATGACATGATTGCTATGGCATGGACAATGACGTCGTTTTCGCCATTCCGTCTTGGCAGAGTATGGCATGAGCTGAATCCAGTACTAGGCCAACTGCAGAGAGGCATTTTCTTTTCGCGTGTGTCTTCGTCTTCTTCCCTCTTCCGTGGGCCGCTCCACCGCGACCAGCAAACCGGCTTGCTCCATCCTGGGTTTCCACTGCTTCGGTGGGCCGAGTTACGGCCGTTGCCAATGAGTTGCAGCCATGGTTGGAGCATAACGACTGCAGCTTGCTTGCAGACTGAGCACTTTAGCATACCCTGTAGCTTGTACGCGTGGAGTGTTTTTGTGTGCTAATCATTCCTCCAGTCTCGGTTCCTTTGCAGACCACTTGCCAGGAAACCTTGATCGGAACGGGATGAACTTGATCCAACTAGCTGACTGCGGTCGAACCGGATGAACTTGATCAATCTGGGCGGCCCTGATCAAATAAGCTGAGTTTAAATGACATGTACATGTAGACTAGATAGGTCAGTAAACAGAGCGGTTTGCAAAGAAAAAAGAAGGGAATCGACAAATGACCAACACACAGAATCAAACGATCCGCACACGCTTATCACTCTAAACTCATGTAGAGCAGTGCTCTTATTCTCCTCACGTAGGTACTGGTATGCACATATTCATTTTGCGGTCACCTCTTTACTTGACACATCACGTGACCAGCAAGGGTTAGGTACTTCGACTTACTTAATACTGCTTGCCGGTCTCGGCCCCTCCATAGCTTCGGCCCCTCCAAAGTTTTCCCGTATGACTATTGCACCCCTCCACGCCAATTGACTGTACATCGATATCTTGGAAGCGCGCAGCAACTTCAATCGGCATACCTACGATATTCAATAATCGTGGTCATCATGGCGGCTCCTGGCAATGCGCCCAGCGAGGGCATGCTCTGGGGTGGACGATTCACTGGTTCGTCATGGCATTGGCGGGGCAATTGAAAAGCTCCTGGGTTCCATGTATGTATGCTAACCTCGCGGATCAATCACAGGCGGCATCGATCCCCTCATGCATCAATACAATGCCAGCATTTCCTACGATTCGCGCCTGTACAAAGAAGATATTCTCGGAAGCATCGCCTTTGCCCGCGCCAATGCAAAGTCTGGCATCATTTCCAATGACGATTTTGTTGAAATCGAGCGGGGTTTACATGAGGTCCTGAAAGAGTGGGAGGGGGGTCACTTTGTTATCAAGTCTAATGATGAGGATGTGAGTAAGATACTATTATACTTCACCCCTTCTAGGTTGACTACTTGACCAATTCATGATTATAGCTAACACAATAGATCTAACATCTAGATTCATACCGCCAACGAGCGTCGACTTGGCGAAATCATTGGCAAAAACATTGCCGGCAAATTACATACAGGTCGCAGCCGAAACGAGCAGGTGGTCTGCGATATGCGTATGTGGTTACGCGAACGGATTCGTGAGATTGACAGCCAGCTTGTTGCCTTGGTTAAGGTGATTACCGGCCGTGCTGAGTCTGAAATGTACGTCAGCTTAACAACAACCCTCCCTGCCTCCTTTGACCAAGCGAGCGTATCCCTTCTGACTCTTTTATTTTAGCGACTACCTTATGCCTGGGTATACACACCTACAACGTGCCCAGCCCATCAGGTTCTCGCAATGGTTGATGTCATTTGGCTTCGCCTTTATGAATGATGTCGAGCGACTCCGAGAGTGTCTGAAGAGGGTTAACAAGAGCCCTCTTGGTTGTGGTGCTCTTGCTGGTAATGTCTTTAACATTGATCGCGAGATGATGGCTGAAGAGCTCGGTTTTGACGGTATCCTCTGGAACTCTATGAATGCTGTTTCTGATCGAGACTTCGTGACTGAATTCCTTCAATGGGGCAGTCTATTTATGCAACATATTTCGCGATGGGCCGAAGATCTCATCATCTACAGTACCCAAGAATTTGGCTTTATCTATATTGCCGACGCCTATTCTACGGGTTCATCGCTGATGCCACAAAAGGTTTGAAGAAATCCATATACTATTGTGGTTTCTTCGCTAACAAACTTATGCTAGCACAACCCAGATGGTCTCGAGTTATTACGAGGCAAGGCCGGCCGAGCTTTTGGCCACATGAGTGGATTCATGATGACCCAAAAAGGATTGCCGAGCACATACAACAAAGACCTACAGGAGAGTTGGGAACCCATGCTGGATCACGTCAAAACTATCTCCGATAGTATACAGATTGCAAACGGCATCCTTTCCACACTCACCATTCGGCCAGAGCGGATGCTGGCTGCATTGGACCCCTTTATGCTTGCTACAGATGTAGCTGAGCGACTTACAAAACTCGGCGTGCCATTCCGCGAGACACATCATATCGCTGGACGATGTGTAGCAAAGAGCGAGGAGCTGGGCATCCCGATGAACGAGCTTACGCTCGAGCAACTAAAGGCTATTGATAGCCGATTCCCGGATGATATCAAGGAGATATTCAAGTATGAGTCAAGTGTTGAAGCGAAATCGGCCAGGGGCGGCACCAGCCGATCAAGTATTCTAGAGCAGATCAAGGTCCTTAGGGCCATGTTAGGTTAAGAGTTAATTACTTGCGCAGGGAACGCAGTGTCTCTAACCCATACTGATAACATCAGCCCCCAGATACATGTACACTCCATGCCACTACTCCTATATAATCCGTGCCGGTTTCTATCGTATAATCGCGAGTGGGTAATCGTCCCTGCAGATATGCATACAACTATCCTCGACTTCAACCAAGTAAAAAATTCATCATCTAGAGTCGTAGTACACCCAAATGCCAACTACCTCAACTACTACCAACAAATCCCCGTATCCCCCTTAGGCCCAGTGTTTTCTTCTCCTTCTTGGGCTTGCCAGACTCGTCTTTGGCCTTGTCTTTGCTATCCCTACGAATCATGCTCTGGAGTCCACCTGTATGCATGTATTAGTGCTATCAATCATCAAATATGCATGCGTACATGAGTTACGCGATCAAGATATATCAAACTTACTACCAAAATAACTCCTTTCTGGGCTCATCGACAGATTAGCCGACGACGACTGTCCGTCCGTCCCGCCTGTACCTGCAGAGCTAGTCGGTTGCAGTGGCTGCAGCACAGATGATGTAGGAGTCCCCGGGTTTGATGCGGGAGACGCTGTGATGTTGTACCCTGCTCCTTCAGCTGCTTCTGTCGTTGAGAGAAGTTGAAGGGGCCTTGATTTCATCGGCATTGGCCCCGTAGATGACGACATGTGATCCTCCTCGCCTTCCGCAATACTAGACTTTTCCGTTGTTGTTGATGCTTCCAGTTGCATGTCGAGGAGAGACGACTGCAGCATCGTATATTTGCGCGTCAGCAGGCTGTACTGCTTCTGCATCTCTGCCTGCTTGGCCCGGCTCGCCGCCAAAGCGCTCTCAACTGCAATGTTCACCGTCACCGCGGGCCTGTTGCGCTCCTCGCGGGCTTCTGAAAGCTGTGTCTGAAGCGTTGCCACCTGGGATTGGAAAAGCTTCTTCGTTCGCTGCACCTCCGCCTCCGAAGCCGTCAACTGCAGCTTGAGCGTTTCCAGTTGATTCTGCGCATCCTCAGCTGCGTTGACAGACGCCATTCGTTCAACCTCTCTCGCCTGATAGTCCCGTTCCGAAAGCGACAGTCGTTCGACTTCTGCCTTGAGCCGGTCAATCTCTGCACCGTGTATCTCAATCGACTGCATATTTTGCTTTGCGTTCAGCTCTTTCACTTCTGCGTCACATACAAGCTTGCGCAGCTTCTCACATTCCCGCAGGCTCTCCTCGAGCTCTTTCCGAACCGACTCAATCTCCGTCTGCATCTTCTTTGACTCTTCACGCAGATTTTTCAACTTATTTGCAAGGTCTGCTTCCCACTTCTTCGCCATAGCCCTGCTCTTTTCCGACTCCTTGCGAACTTGCATCTCAGCCATTTTGGCCTCTTCGTAGCGGCTCTTGAGGTTTCGATTCATCATGATTAGATTCTGCATTTCCGCCTCGGTGGCTGCCTCCGCCATTTGCCTTCGCCTGAGCTCGCCAATATGGGCCATGTGTTGCTGCTTAAGATATCTCTCAAAACTGAGGTCATTTTGCAACAAGATGAGTTGTCTTTGCAGGTGAGCAATCTGCGCATTGCTACTTTCTCCAGCGGATACAGGCGTATGAGTTTGCGGTGGCAGCGTCATCATTGTCGAGGGCCTATCCACCACAGACTCCTGATGACTTAGAGCAAGAGATGGTACGCTGTCGTTTGCCAAAGATTGGTGAAGACTACTCTTGATTACCTTGTTCGACCTAATAAGATCTTGAAGCTGAGTATGGGAGGCCGACTGGAGGAGTTGTGTGCCAGAAGGGCTATCCACGCCAAATATATCCTTGTTTCGTGCAGCTTCCCCAGAGTCTCTCGCCGAATGGTGACTAGATTGAGAGCCTCGCCGCATCAATGTCGAGGGTGTACGGTCGCTGGTGACGGACTCTGTTGCCGACATATGAGTGTTCCTCCACGAATTCACCTTGGTGACTGAGCTGCTCAGCAATCCAGGGTCTGACCTGACTTGGCTCAACTCGTCGTTGAGAACCTGGCCCGAAGAGTCTGGCAGATGTAACAGTTCGTGGTCTCCAAACATTTGGGATTCTGGTGCAACACACAGCGCCATGCATTCGGCCACGACCTCGGCGGCTTCGCTCTTGATCCACCGCCCAAAATCTGTCTTTTCCGTTTCGATGGTGAGTGTGTAAAAGTTGGGGTGAAGTACATGGCATCTCCTGAATTGTTCTGACTGATGTCGAATCTCCGTCGGCTGTACCTCGATTTCGTCCGCACCGGACACGTTGGCATGGCGCATATATCTTTGGGGCTTGCGAATGTAGTCCATGAAATTAATGGGATAGAGACCGTATAGAATCGTGTAGTAGTTGGACAGGTGTGATATGTTGGTGTCTTCCGTCTCCGGGTCGTATGCAAAAACCTCCCACCGGCTTGCCTGTTCGGAATCGTGAAAGGGCGACTCCATGGTTCCCGCTCTCTCCTTTTCCCAAAAGAGCAGCCTGGTATAGATGTTAAAGAGAGTAGGCAAATGTGGCACCAGAGAGCTAGGCATGTGCGGCAGTAGCATGATGAGTGCGGTCAGCGCAGCCGAAATGACCGTAGTTGACGTATCTTGCTGAAGGCATGTTAAGAGGTCGGTAAATAAGGGGGTTTGAGCCACTTGATGTAGATGAGGCGGTTGTGATTGGATAAATGAACAGAAGAAATTTAGACTGGCTTTTCTAAACTTTTTCTTGACAAGGTAGCCGTCCAACGAAGAGAAGAATTCCTGGATTCTGGTTAGTTCCAGCGATCTTGAAAAGAACAAAAAGAATCCAGAAGAGATGGAAAGACGGCAGTGAGCGTATGACTATACATACCTTTGGTCGCTTCTTCCCAAATTGCCCCAGCGCATCACTTATCATCTTTTCGCTGTGCTCTGACGGCTGGTAGCCCTCGAAACGGGCAGGGTGAAATTCGTCCATCCATATCTCAAACAATCGATCGATGAGGGGGTTCGTCGCCGAGTCCTTGCCGATGCCATCGTGGTAGTCGTCAGAAATGGTGACAATCTCGTTTAGTATCTCCATGGCCTCGGCGACAACGTTCTTGTCGAATCCCGTCTTGTCGAGAATGCCCTTGCAGGCGTCCAACCACACCAGTATTCGCTCGGGAGTCCGCAGCACGGTAAATAGCCGGCGCAAGATGCTCAGCCAAGCGCCAGCCGCGGCAGTGTTGCCCCGGACATTCTTATCAAAGATGAGCAACAGCTCCTCCTGCAGCCGATCAGACGCAGCCTCGTCATACTTCTCGCGCCTCCGCAGGTAGCCAGCGATTGTTTCGGTGAGATCGTCGGGAAGGGGCACGGTTGGCTCGACGATGAAGTCCTTGATGGCTTTGGACAGCTCCTTGAGGGATCTGCCAACGGTGGGGTCAGTTTCACTCAATCCGAGGGGCAGAACCAGTCACCCCGCACAAACCAGGACCCGTTGATGGACGATCAACGATCAACTTACATTGTAGAAGCCATCACGGCAGGATTTGCATCGGGCCACAGCTGAGGCCACCGTGGCCACCGCGAGGATCGTAGATGCTTCCTGCAGGTCTCTCAAGAGCAGGTACAGAAGCAGCAGATGCGCTACAAGCTTCAAGATATCTCGAAATCAGGGACCTCGCGTTTTTGGAGATGGTGTTGCGCGCTGGAGTTGGTGAGGTTTAGCCGGATGGAGAACAAGCTTTTGAGAGGGCGGAGAGCAGCAGCGGATTTGCAGAGGCCAAGGCAGGAAACGGAGACGCGCTAGACCCGGATGCGGCCTTACGGTACTGTAGCTCCGCTATTGGCGTCACAGCAGAGCAGGCAAGCAGGGGACAGAAAAAGCGAGATCAAGAAGATTTCGAACATCACGAGTTAAATCATACGCCTACTTTTGGGGTATCTGCTACTATAGCTATATTTCGCCAAAATTTACTACTATATCTACATTTCTCTAGTAGCTACCATTATATCTATATTTTCCTAGTAACTGCTATTATAATGATACTTTCTCTAGTGAATGCTATCGTAGATATATTGTGAAACTTAGGTGCTGGCTGAATATTGGGCATTTCCCTACAAAGCACCACTTAATGAGCTAGTCGGGTGCTTATATTACTGAATATATGCACTTATTCACTTTGTAGTCTCGCTTTTTCTGTCCCCTGCTTGGCAGGTTCTCTTGCTACCCCGCAATCCATCACTGGATGCTGGACCCGTTGGACCCGTTGGCTACTTAGCGCAGCAAGCCCCGGGCAACGGATCATCAGTAGATGTTGCGAGCCAATCAGCCCACCAACGGGCTTGGTCCTACGTAAAACGAACGGGAACATCGCAGACAACTCGCCATGTACATGCCACACTGAATCAGGTCAGCATGGTACTCGTAATACCTTGATGAAGCCCTTAAGCTCGAGGGGCTCAAGGGAGGCGATCACGCGATACACTTCAATTGGTCGAGCAGCTTGCCCCTCCTCGCCTCCCCCTCTCTTGGAGCTACGGCCCTATTTCTTCTGCTCCTCGAACTTTGGTTTTTACTTCCTTCTTCCTTCTTTTTTCTCCTCATCCATCTCAATTATACCCTCAGAACATCTCAATTGAAAGCCTCAGAGACGTCCACCTCCCCTCCATTCCTCAATTCGCATCATACGCTGTCGGCTTACACTTCCAAGCCGTCAATTCCACCTGAATCACTCACACTCTTCTTGTCCCCCTCCAACACATAACATCCCCCGCATTTCAAGATGGCTGCGAATAAGACTTCAGCTATTGCTGACCAGGAGCCCATCGACGTCCTTTTTGCTCTGCATCCCAAGTTTGACATGCTTGACTTTGCAGGGCCATTGGCTACTTTCTGCCAAGCCCAGCATGACTTTGGCGATGATTGTACGTACATGCTGCTGTGAGGCCGTCAAGGTTGGGCCCAAATGCTAACCAGCTTTCCCCGCATCTCAAACAGCCACCAAAGCATTTGAAGTGACTCTTGCCGGTAGTGAGCCTCAGGTTCTCTCCGCCCAGGGCCCCATTGTGCAGTCCCAGATCACCTTCCGAGAGGCTCATGATCGCCTCGATGAGTTTGACGTTCTCGTCATCCTCGGCGGAAACACCGATGAGATCATCCAGAAAGAGCTTGAGCCTCTTGGCCTCATCACTGCCTTTTCCGACCTTCAGAAGAAGGATCCGGCCAGAGAACGAACCCTCCTGTCCATCTGCACCGGTTCCCACCTGCTTGCCCGAGAGGGTATCCTCTGCGGTCTCTCTGCCACCACCCACTCCGACTACTTTACCAAATTTGAGAATCTCTGCAGCGATGCTGCTACCCGACTCTTGACTGAGCGCACCGACGTCATCGAGGATGCCCGATATGTCGTCAACAACCTTCGCTTTGAGCTTGGCGAAGATGAAAGCCCATACACACGCCGCGCATCCGACGCTGGACGACCTCACGGCCGGTAAGTCGTTACATTAGTGTGATTCTACTTCTACGAGTGGACTTGTTTGCTAATTTTGCCTTTCTACAACAGCAAGGGAAGCATCTCCTTCAAGGAGTCCAACACACGTCGTGAGTCAATCGTCAGACGTGCGGCGATGCGCCTCGGTGGTCTCCGTGTGATCACCGCGGGGGGTCAGAGCGCTGGCATAGATGCATCTTTGTATCTTGTCAGCGCCCTGGTGGATGATAAGTGTGCGGAAGAGGTGGCCAGGCTCCTGCAGTGGACCTGGAACAAGGGAGTCGTCGTCGACGGCCTCGACGTGTAAACGGTAGCATTACAGGCGCCATATAATCGCCAGCGGAAGCTTGGCTGTGTAGTAAATCTTGCGGGTCGATGTTATAGCATCCGCCGTGTTCATTGAAGAACTAGCTGTAGTATTAGGAAACGAATGGAATGAATCTGGAACTCTTCATGTTTGATTTACTTTTACTTTTGTAGCTTTCTCCCTCTGCATCGCTGTCATCACCACCACCTTTATATCACCTCGTTTGTCTCTATTTCATGAGCTGCCCCAGCACTCACGAGAGAAGCAAAGCAGAGCAAACACTCAAACGTCAAACAAAGCGGGGACAAGCTTTTGCCCCTACTCCGGAGTAATACTTTGAGAAACCCCACTTTGGCTCACCTCGAGCCGGGTCTCGATGAATTTTAGCCAGCGATGCACCGGTATTGATTGAGTTGAAGCGGGGAACCTTGCTAGGCCTGCATTTTGGTTGAAGCGGATCGGATCCTAGTAGGAATCCATGCTCTGCTTGGCTCTCTTTTCCCCCTACTAAGGTACTTTGGCCATGTACAGTACGAGATGCACGAGTATACTTTTCGCAGTGGTTTTTGTCGTTTTCTTGCTTCACGTCATTGGGATCCGCCCAAGAGCCAAACTCAATTGCCAGGCAAGCAAACATCTAACCTGGACCTCACGGGACCAGTAATATGATGCTGCAGTTTCTGATGAAGCCAGTGGTACTGCAAGAAAGGTAGAAGCAGCAGCAAGTACTAATTGAATTCATCGTAAATGACATGTAGTCTATACCTTGGGTACCAGGTAGATAATAGACGCAGTACAAGTGCCTGTGTCGAGGCCCAAAAGCCAAACTAAACAAATGCGGACATGGCAGTGTCGCTCGCAGCAAGTGGTCACGAGGAGATGCAGCGTCCAACCAGCCAGAGCTTCAAGCTACTGCAAAGACAGAAACTGAAGCTGCCTGCAGGAAATGGACTACCGAGGTGCTACAGTACGTTGTGCAGCCATGCGCCGTAATACAAAACCTTGACGTCTTGTGTAGACTCGAAGCACAAAAGTGAAAAGATACAAAATACAAAGTACAAATGGAAGTGAAATAGAAGTGATATGGATACGCGCTAGGCGTTTATGTAATCACGATTTGGCCCGTCCGCTTGGCCCAAAAAATGCAGCTGAACTGGAGCCCTGCAGGGGCAGCGCATCGAGCTTCACAAGCATTTGACCGTCCAACGCTTTTCGCGACGCGCCTGGCAGCTTTTCTCCCTCAACCGACGGCGAGAAAAAAACAGCTTTTTCAACTCGCATCTGCCTTCACAACTGCGTTTTCCCTCGTCGCATAAGACTTTTATTTCTATCCACATATTCTATTTGGCCCTAGTCAGCTTTGTCATCGCGCATTACCGCATCCAACAGCTCCGCCGCTTGCCGCAATCGCCCCCTTTCGCACAAGCAACTGAAAGAAAGCAACCAAGAAACGGCCGCCCTCCTACTCCCCTTCGAGCCGCCGACAGTAGGTGCCGCGGTGCATCTACTAAATACATCACCATGGTCGACTGGTCGGGACTCAAAGTCGTCGACCTCAAAGCAGAGCTCAAGAGTCGCGGTCTGCCCTATGCTGGCCTCAAGGCAGAGCTAGTTGCGCGACTGGAGGCTGCCGACAAAGAAGCTGCGCAGGAGGGAGGCGAGAACCCACCAGAAGAGCCCAATGAACCGGCAGCTGTCGAAGAAGACAATGTCGAAGCCGCACAGCCCTCTCCCGCGAAGGAACCTACTCCAGCGCTCGAGCAAACGGCCGATGACGGCCAAGAAGCCAAGCCTGCGCAGCCAACCGAGGATCGCATTGCTTCTCCAGCTCCAGCTCCAGCTCCAGCTGAGCCTGAGCCTAAGCCTGAGCCAGCTGAGCCAATTGCTGAGAACCCCCCTGAAGCCCCAGAAGGCGATGCTGGCCAGGGTCGTGAGGCAGCGGTTGACAGTCACCCGCCAGCTGGCAAAGAAGAGCCCCTTGAACGAACTGCTACTCCCGCGTCCAAAGAACCCACACAAGAATCCACACAAGAGCCCTCACAGGTTCCCACCGCAGAGGCTTCTATCGAACCGACGCCGGAAGCTCAGAAGCGCAAGCGACGTTCTCACAGCCCGCTTCCCACCGAAGAAGACATTGCACTAAAACGTGCACGCGTCGATAGCACCACACACGAAGATAATGCCCCCATCGCAGACAAACCGAATGAGGCGGATATTGACATGACGAGTGCTTCGCACGAAGAACAGCCCTCTGCCATGGAAGACGTTCAGCCCGTCGAGACGGAGAGAAGCGTGGAGCCGGCACAGCACTTCCCTACTACCGCAATATACATTAGCAATCTGATGCGCCCATTGCGCCCCGATGATCTGCAGAACCATCTCGTCAGCCTTGCAGCCACGAATGATTCTGACGCCGCAAAGGACCCCATTGCAAGATTTTACCTAGATCAGATCCGTACTCATGCCTTTGTCGCCTTTGACTCGGTGGCCACCGCCCAACGAGTTCGCAAAGCACTGCACGACACCGTCTGGCCGAATGAGAGCAACCGCAAGGCGCTGTCGGTAGACTTTATTCCCTCCGAAAAAGTCGACGAATGGATCGAGACGGAAGAGGCTGGCGGTAGACGGTCGTCGATTCGTTGGCAGGTGGTATATACGGATGGGCCTGATGTCCAAGCCTCTTTGGTGGAATCTACATTTGCGTCGAGAGCGGGACAACCAGAACAGCCTGCTGCTGCTAGACCGCCGCTGCCCCAGTTTGGGCCTGGAAGTTCCAATGCTATGCCCATTGGTCCTCGGGCGCAACGTGGCCGCGACCAGTATCGTGAGGATGAGGGAGAGGGGGATCGCTCTCGAGGAAGGGATGTTGAGGGTGATCGCAGCCGACAGTGGGATTCTGAGACGATGCGCCCGCCACCCACCGGGCCACGAGGCAGGCGAGCAGGTCCGCGATCTACTGCCAGCTCTCTGGACCATGTTGTTGAAAGGACCAAAGCCCGTCCTCACATTCCATATCAGGCGGTAGCCGAAAGTGTTGCCCGCCGCCGTCTGGACAACATATCAGTCTACAGCAATGAGGACCCGAGTCCTGGTTTCAACTCCAACCGCTACTCCTTTGAAGGCGGCGACAACTTCGTGGATCGCGGCAGGGAGATTTTCGAAGGCATTCGACCTCCCCATCGTGAAGCTGAACGCCGTGGAGGACGTGGAAGCGGCCCTCGGCAACGAAGAGGAACGCCGCCTTTCCGGTCCCGAGGCGACCGATATGTCCCCAGCGGTCCAGGCCCCAGCCGACGCGCTGGTGGTGGGTATCCTACGAGTAGCTGGGACTAAAACGATCCGGCCATGGGAAATCGTGCTGTGTGACGTGTGATAATGGAATTTTATCAAATCTTGATGGCGTTTAAGGGGAAGGGGATAATATAAAGGGTTATAATAATAGGGTGGCAACACGGAGGGTTTCTTACGAGGGAAGATGGATGGATATGATGTTTTTGCGATATTTGGCCCTTGAGGCTTTTGCATTGGATCCCGGTTGAGGATCTATATGCGTGTATGAATTAATGTAGGATACCTATGTATAAACATGTATGAGTCTTGTTTATGTTGAGATGATCCGATTGTGCTTTGAGAGAAGTGTTACACATTGTTTTTCTACATATGTTGACATTTAGTATGTCCATGGTTGTCTACATTTCTCGGTGACATTTGTTTACTTTGTTTGATCTTGTGTTAAGAGGACTTAGACTTGTGTCGATTACAATTCTACAGCAAGTCAAGCACTTTTGAGATCTCGCTTACTTGATCTACTACTGGAGGGATCCTTAAGAAACAATCACAAGCGATGTTTGTTTGTAAGTGATATAAAGTATTGTAATTCTTTTTAGTTAAAAGTAACTAGACTTAAAGCAAAAACCATCAAGCAATCTGAAGTTCCCTATTACTTTAAAACGCCCGAAACGCACACCCCTCGAGATCCAAATCGACCACTCCTAAAGCCCAGCACTGCTCTAAGCAAGGCCGACAAGAGGAACAGGCTCGACACCGACACGCTCCTTGCTCAGGACATCCAGGATGTACTGGCTAGGTCGGTTGTCCTTGTAGACTTGCTGGGCGCTCTTGGCAGCGCGGACGTTCTCGAGGTACTTCTCAAACAGGTACGAGCTGTCCATGGGGCCGCCCTTGGCCTCGGGGTGGAACTGGGTCGAGAAGATGGGGCGGGTGCGATGCATCATTCCCTCGTTGCTGCCGTCGTTGAGGTTGACAAAGTACTCCTTGAAGTCGTTGGGCAGGGTGCTGGAGTCGACGGCGTATCCGTGGTTCTGGCTGGTGATGTGGCACTGGCCGGTGCTCAAGTCGAGGGCGGGGATGTTGTGGGCTCGGTTGCCGTACTTCATTTTGATGGTCTTGGCGCCGACGGCCATGGCCAGGAGCTGGTGGCCGAGACAGATGCCCATGATGGGGACGTTGGAGGTCTCCATCAGGCGGGCAAGGTTGTAGACGGTCTCCTGGCAGTGGATTGGGTCACCGGGGCCGTTGGAGATGAAGACGCCGTCAAAGTGCTGAGCGACCTTGTGGATCGGGTAGTTGTAGGGGAAGACGGTGAGCGAGGCGCCTCGGCTGACCAAGCTGCGGAGGATGTTCTCCTTGACACCGCAGTCGATGAGGGCGATGTGGAGGTCGGCACCGGGGGACTCAACCACGAAGGGAGCCTTGGTGCTGACACGCTTGACCAGGTTGATCTGGCCAGGGTCGACGAAGCTCTCGTCCTCATCAGCATCGTACTCGTCACCAATGGAGATCCTAGCGAGGGAAGAACCCTGCTCTCGGAGGTGGGTGACAATGGCTCGAGTGTCGACGCCGGAGATGGCGGGGACGCCCTCACGGGCACACCACTCGCTCAGACTCTCGACAGCAGTCCAGTGGCTGTAGTTGAGGGCGACATCGGAGACGACAACACCGGCACACTGGATGTGGGGAGACTCAAAGTACTTGAGGAGGTTGTACTCGTCGCGCTCGTTGGAGGGAACGCCATAGTTGCCAATCAGGGGCTGGGTGAAGACGAGAATCTGGCCACGGTACGAAGGGTCCGTCATGGACTCGGGGTAGCCAACCAGAGACGTGGTAAAGACGGCTTCGCCAGAGATGTTAGCATTGGCGCCGAAGGCTTTGCCGCGGAAGAGGGGGCCATCCTGTTGAGACAATCATGTTAGTACATGGTTTATATGGACGATGTATATGTTGTGAAAGAACATATATGGCGCATCTTACTCGAATGGTGAATGTAGCGGGCACAGACCCAGCAGGCTGAGTTGCCAATGGCTGCGCGAAAGGCATGTTCCTGCCCTTGCTGCCATTGGCAAGCGTCTGGCTGGACGAGAATCGGGTCTGGAAAGCCACTCGGCGAGAGGCGCTCGTGGCAGAGCCAGCCGCTCGTTGGGCGAAATTAGCTGCCAGCTTGGAGAACATGGCAGCGGCGAGTTCGGATTAGGTTCGGTATTTGGTTTTCTTTGGTAAATGACAGGTGGTGGGAGGCAGATATTTTAAGCTGACAAGGCCCTCCACAGGTGGTCTATGAGAAGCTTGTTAGTTTACATCATGAGGGGTGAGTCACGGTAGCACCAACCAGAGAGATAGTCCTGTTGAACACACAATATTAGCATTTTGAAAGCAATTGATGCAGAATTTAATGATTTAAGCAAACGAGGGCTCTTCCAAAGCTGCCCAATGTGGGGGAGAATGGAGTTGTACGTTAAAGTGCACGTGGGGAGCCGTGGGTGTACATGACAGCACAAAAAGAGATCAAAAAAGAGTCACATACCTGAGAAGTGAATTCCGACGGGCGCCCGTTCATAAGGGCGGATTGAGAAACGGCAAGTCGAAGATATATAAACGAGGCACAAGGCACTCTAGATAGTAGATTGGATTGAGATGATGCGTTGTTTTGCACAAGGTGCGAATTGGACTGTTGACTCTTCTGACAGATGAAGAAAAGAAGAAAGAAAAAGAAGAAGAGAAAAAAGAGGAGAGGGAAGAAAAGGGTGCATCGGAGGGGTCAGATAATAGTTTAGTGCCATCGACTTTTTTTTTTCAGCGCAATGATGAATTTGGAGCAAGAGATTAATTGCTGGCCAATGGTTGGCTGGACTGGCCGGGTTTGGCGTGTTAGTGCCACCTTGACAAGTGCGGCTTGACCTGTTTGGGCGAGCTCTGGGGCGCCGATATCGTTGTGGCTCGTGTGCCCTATTATGACTATGACAATGCAGTCATTGAATTGGGGGTAAGCGGGATTTGCGGTAGAGGAAGAGAAGAGACGAGATTGGAGATGCAGAAGGGCGTGGGATTTTGTGGCATTATCTGGGTTATAGGGCGTGAGTTACATGGTTGTGTACATGCATACGCGAACAACTGCTGTGAAGCCATTGGATCTGAGTTGCGGCATGACATACTAGAGACGGATAGATTGATGATGGCGGGGCAGATCGGAACAACACAGAGGCATTGATTCAGTATGCAGTCAATTGCAGTGCATTTCGATGCAGAATAGACTAGACCTGGCTTGAGTTACTTGAGTTTTCCAAGCTAGGAGACGTCAGATTGATATATCATTTCCTGTGTAATAATAGTCTACCATAGGCGTAAATGCAACGTCGAGTTCATAACCAGCCGTGTAGGTATACCGAATCTACAATGTACGCATTTCCCCCCTTTTACAGAGCGCCCAACTCCTTCAGCTTGCCAATCAGCCCATCGACATCCTCAACCTTGCCGCCACCCTGTCTCTGCGGTGGCTCTGTCCATGATACATCAATTAGCCTCATGTTAAGTTTGGGAAAGAAGACAGCCATGTAGATTGCATCTCAACGTACCTGTAACCTTCAACACCTTCAGCCTCTTGTCATTCGTCAATCCATAGTCCTCGAGCGTCTTCTTATCCAGTTTCTTCTTCTTCGCCTTCATAATATTAGGCAACGTAGCGTACCGCGGCGTATTCAGCCGCAAATCCGTCGTAATCACCATCGGCAACTTCGCCCTCACCGTCTCCACGCCACCATCAATCTCCTTCGTCACCGTCACGGAATCATTCTCTCCAAACTCAATCTTGCTCGCCTGCGTCGCCTGCGGCCAGTTGAGCAAGCCCGCCAGCATCTGCCCAGTCTGCCCCGCGTCGTCGTCGATGCTCTGCTTGCCCAGGATCACCAGGTTGCTCTTCTGCTCCTCCACCGACTTCTTCAGCAGCTTGGCCACCGTCAGCGGCTCCAGCTCCTCGCCGTCCTTGATCTCCACGTGGATACCCCGGTCCGCGCCCATGGCCATGGCCGTCCGCAGGATCTCCTGCGCCTTGGGCGGGCCCGCCGAGAAGGCGCAGATGTCCTCGACGCCGCCGGGCGCGCGCTTCTTTTCGCGGATTCGCACAGACTCCTCGACCGAGAGGTCGTCGAACGGGTTCATCGAGTGCTTGACGCCGGCCGTCTCCACGCCCGTCTGGGCCTTATTGACTCGCGGCTTGACCTGTTTCACCATTTCGGTCAATTGACCTGCTCCTCACAACGAACAGTAGGAATAAGGGCTCCTCTTACAGCATAGTCAATGACTCGCTTCACAGGGACGAGAATCCGCAGAGCAGACATTGTGGTTTCTGGATGTTTGATGGGTTGGATGTGACCAGAATGAGGGACGTTCCCGATCTCGACATGCGAGTATGAAATAGCCGGGCCAAGAGACCGAGACCTACAGCTGCCGGCTAGGGCCGGCTCCCGTGCAACCTCGGATACTCGCTCACGTGACATTTATCCCGGCGTCGGGCCAGAGACAGAAGGACGGGCATTTTCACTTATTGCAACAACAGGCAAGCGGAAGAAGCTATGGAAACAAAATTGAATGATTGAATGGGAAAAATGAATTAATATTTAGATGCATCTTGTATATACATGTGTCTTTCTCCTCCGGCCGCAATCTTCCCCAATAATACCCTCTTATTGTGGTCTGAGCAGCAGGTATACATATAAGATGATGTATACTTTCTTATATAGCAGCAGGCTTGTCTCAGCGGCTTTCATCACGTCGTTGCTCCATCCAGGCTCGTTCAACGCCCTGGATTCGCCTCGAGGCCACTCGTCATAATTGGTATATGGGCCATCGTGTCTTGGATGACGGCTATCGTCTTGTCAATTTATTCCAAACGCTCATATTTCGTCAAAAAAGTGTATCTCTTCAGGCCATAGTACTCCAACGCCAGCAAACATGAAATCATTTTCAACTGTTTACCAATCATCCCACTCGTCGCCAGCCTTGGGCTTCTGGGCTGGGGCTCCCGGGGCTGTCTTCTTGCCCATGCCTATAGCACTTGTGCCGATGGCATTGTTCGGTTTCTGCTGCTCAGCCAAGCTGGAGAAGTCATCCCAAAAGTCCTTGCGGCTAGCATCCAGAGGTGCGTTTCGCTTGGTAGATTCGGGGCCTTCGACAAATCTGGTGAAGCCCTCTTGTGCGTTCTTGCCGGCAAGCTGTGCCTGTTTGGCAAGCTGGGCGGCCGTCAACTGGGCCTGCTTGGCAAACTCACCGTCGGCAATCTGGAAATAGGGAAAACAGAAAGGTTAGCTTATGTATAGAAATTGCTGGTAATCTGGAGGCCGGGACTGATAGAAACATGTGGAGAAAATACTCACGCTCTTCGCGGTTGGCTGAATGTATCCATCATTCACCGTCTTAGCAGTCTTGGACACGGTGGAGGCAAACCAGCCAAACCCTTTGGTGATGGCGCCCATTGGGTCCTTTTGCAAATCGTCAAACCCTGGTATACCTCCCTGGCTGGACTGGGCAGGAGTAGGCATGTTTCCGAAGCCGGCATACTTTCCGCCTTGACTGGGAGGCAGGCCATCGGGCCGTGAGGCATTGTCCGCTCCTAGCTTGGCGAAATACTTGTCGTCCACCTTGACCTTTCCGCCTTGCTGGGGGCTCTGGCTTCGATTTGCGGAGCCGCCGAGGGGGGTAGACGGCTTTGCAGCGGCGGGAGTCGACTGTGTGGTGACGGGCCTCTTCTCGCCGGGAACGTACTCCCGTCCCTCGACCTTGCATGACAGCCTCTCCTTCCACTCCTCGCCAACCTCGCCGCTGTACCGCTCGGCAATGGTGGCATCGTCCCAGGTGAGTCCCCTCATCTTGGTGTCCTCGTGCTCCTCGAAAAACTTCCTCCAGCCCTCGTTGCCGCCCAGGCGCATGCGCTCAATCTCGTTGGCCTTGAAGGCGTCCATGGATATGCTTCGGACAAAGGAGATGTGGACGCCGAGCCCGCGGTGGACGCCGGCGCACGTCAAGCAGATGAAGATGCCGAACTTGGGCGACGCCCACTGTGGCGACGGGGCATTGCAGTCGCAGCAGACATTGTTCTTGGATTCCTTTTGCAGAGCAGCCAACTACAGTAACACAATCAAAATATAAGTCAGTCGTTGTTCATCGGGGCCCCCTGCCAGAGCAGACGATGCGACGGCTCGCGAAAGGGGGGACGAGGTGCAAGTAGGAAGGGAGATGCGCCGTACCTTGGACCGGGTCTCGGGATCGACCTCCCACATGGCCTTGGAAGCCATTGCGTTACTGACGAAGAGCGTTGGTAGAGAGGAGAAGAAAAAAGGAAAAAGGAAAAGCAGCGACTGCGGGTTGTAGCAAAACAAAAGGTGTCGGGTACCTCCAACGACTCGACAGCCCTGGCGCGTGATGTTTGGTCTTGGTGCAGCAGGGAGGTTGTCGCGGCAAGGGGAGCGGGGCCTCTTAACCTTCAATACGTGCTCTGTGCCCCCCCAACATGAAACCCCATAATTTCGCCGTGCGCTGCTGCAGCTGTCCTCTATCCGTGATGGGACGAAGCCGTCCACTATCTTTACCTGTATTCCAATCTTTCAAGATATACAAGGCCTCAGTCAACGTTTATCGATAGAGATAATTGCTATTTCATTAATGTTTTATTTATTTTAATTTATTTCATTTCATTCAAGCTGCCAACATTGATCTTGACTAACCATAGAATATACTGTTCTGCTGGGCTCACAAACTATTGGCCCTTGAGCTTGCCACAGCTCGGCTGCTTGTTATCGCTGCTGCACTGCACCAGTAAATGGATACCTCCACTATCATTTAGCACATGCAACCACTAAATCGCATGGATGGGCCACTGCCGTCTCCATTGCCATGCATTGGATGCCTCTCTCGCCCGTTATCGCCATCATAGCCATCAATGGTATTATCGGGATCCTCAAGCTGAAGCGAGACAATGAGCACGGTGTAATATTCAAAACCCTCGTATGCGGCTTACTTGAAGTGGGCGGCGAGACTCAACTCGAATGCTGCAAACAAGGCAGCCCGGGTGTCCTTGCAAGGGCCCAGGTCGGCATCGTGTTTCAATGCGGACAAGGGACCAAGAATTACATCCACCAAGCCAGAACAACTCTAATAGGTAGGTAGATTACCAGCGTACTTAGAAAAAGGACACCCCATGCATCCGTCGTGCTCTATCTCGTTGTCGTCAACGTTTGATTTACAAAAAATTCCAGGCTGTAGATTAATCCTCCATCACATGCACCAAAGGCAGCCTCACAGTACTTGGCTACACATATACAACGATAGGGATGCAGAGCAAAGGAAAGACTTCAAGAGACAGATCACACAAAAACATCACTTGCAAGAGGCAACACAATCAATCACAGCCAAAAATATACTCTTTTCATTCTCGTGTTCGCTTTCCTTTTTGCCTGCCGCCCTTGGTTTGAGTTACCGCATAGCTAGAAGAAAATAGTAACAAGGAAAGGCATTTACGAAAAATAAGAAAACATTTTGAAGCGGCCTTTTTTTTCGGTTTCAAATCCCATGCTCCATCGGAGGGGAAATATTAACTTGTCAAGAAGTAGCTGGCACGTTATACCATCTTGGGGATAATGAAGACTTGAAGCGATATTCGAATGTAGCTCCCTTCCAGCCCCAAAGAAGATATAAAAGCCAGTCCTGGCGTCATAATTGAAATCGTCCAAATCGCGTGCCATATCATAAAGAGTACTCATCAAACGTAGGCGGCAAGCTGTTCAGCCTGTGAAAAAAAAAATTGCCGCGCTTAAATTTAAGCAGTAGCAGCCGGGGCCTCGGCGGCGACCTCCTCGGTGCCGTTGGCGGCTGCGGGGGCATTGGCCTCCTCGTCGGTCTTGTCGGGGCTATCGATGGCGACCTTGACGGCGATCTCACGTCCTTCAATCTCCTTTCCGTTCATCTCAGTGACAGCCTTCTGCTGGAGCTCCTCGGAAGCCAGGGTAACGAAGCCGAAGCCACGTCCCTTGCGAGCCTCGCCACGAGCCTGGAGCTTCTTGATCATGAAGCGGGGGATAGGGCGGAGAGCAATCTTGGCTGACGAAGGCTCGTAGTCTTTGAAGAGTTCAAGGAGCTTCTCATATCACTTAGCACGCATTCTCGCAAACATGGGCTATACGCAACTCACCTTCTCCTCGGTCAGGTCATATGGCAGGTTGGCGACCATGACCTTGGTCTTGGAAGGAATACCGTCAGCAGGGGGGCCACGCTCGCGGCGCTCCCGCTGAGGGCGGTTCTGGTTCTTCTTGTCGTTCTTGTCGCCCTTGTCGTCCGAGGCTGTGTTGGTAATATCTTTCAGGGGCTCAGCCTCGCCAGAAGCGTCAGCAGAGGCATCCTCCTTCTTCTCGTCGTTCTCCTATGATAATGATGTTAGCACCATGTGGGAGGGTAGCTCAGTATAGGAGACACTTACGCCAGTGGCATTGCGGCCACCGCGGCCACCACGTCCACCGCGACCACGGCCACGGCCACGACCACGGCCAGAAGCTCGGCGGCGGGTTCCCTCAGCGCCAGAACCCTCTCCGTTGGCGCCCTCGGGCTTCTCACCAGCAGGCTCGGGCTTGCGAGCGAGCTGAACAGAAACCTTTCGCTCAAGAATCTCCTTGCCAGAGAGCTCAGCAATGGCACGGTCAGCCTCGTTGGGGGTAGAGAGGTCGACAAAGGCGTAGCCGACAGGGCGGTCAGTGCGGGGGTTCTTGGGGATCGAGACAGACTCGCTGCAAAGATTGGGCTGTCAGCACATGCTCTGTATGATGGAATGCAATAGATCAAAGTAGATGAAACAGTAGAATGATGGAAAACCAAAACACAAGCAAATTGCACACCCTATCAAGGCCTTGCGGGGGTGAGAGATAGGTGAGAGGCTAATCGCGTGATGCAATGCTAGCAACGCCGGGGCGGAGTGACATTCACCGCCAATCAGGACACCGTCGCAAAGTTGGGCCGCCAGAGCGTCCAAGGCGGGATGTGCTTTGTCACCGGCCTTGATAGGACAAAGCAGAAGCGAAGAGGCCGCCAAAAAGACAAAAAGCCGTGGTAGGTAGAGACAAAGCATAGAGAGGCAGGCGTGAATGACGAGGGGCCACTTACACAAGGTAGCTCTTAAAGAAATCCTTCAACTCTCCCTCAGTTGTCGCATATGCCAGGTTGCCAATGTACAGACGGCGACCTTCAGCGGCACTGGCCGAGGCGGCCTCGTTGGCAGCGGCCTTGTCATCGGCAGGCTTGTTGATTGAGAGGTTGCCCAGAGCGTTTGCAGCGTCATTAACGGGGTTGGCGTCGGGGCCTTTCTCCACGTTGGTAGCAGACATGGTGACGAGTCGGATGGAGAGGGGATGTTATAGTCGGCGTATGACGTGTTGTTGTGGAAGAGAGTCGGACTTGAACTCTGGTGCAATGAGGGAGGGAGTTGGGTCAGGGTAGCTTGGTGCCCTAGAAACAAGTTGAGGGAAGACAGACGTCGGTGCGTTGCGCGGAAACACAGGTTGACTGAAGGTGTGTGATGGAGAGAAGAAGGGGAAAAGGAGAGGAGGAGAGGCGAGGCGTGCGATAACTGAAATATTTTTTCGGAGGTGGTGCTTGGGAAGGACCGTGCAGGGGGGCAGGTACGAAGATCGCAGGTGCATTTAGGCTCAGACGGCAGGTACCCCGCGACCCGGCAGGTACAAGCGAGGAGGGGAAGGCAGGCAGCACTCAGGCAGAGGTCAGGCAGAGGTCAAGCAGCGCTGGGGCAAGTCTAGACCCCTCCTGCACAAGTCGTGGCATGTATCCCCCAGCTTTGGGGTACCGAGTGGCGCTACCAGGGAGTACCGGCGTTGCAAGTACCCGGCGGCCCCTGGAGCAGATGCGGTCAAGGTGTATCTTGTTCCTGACATTCTGGAACTCGTGGAAGCTGTGTGCTCAGACAAGGCACTGCAATGCGCCCCTATTCTAAGATGCCAGCCGGATGGCCTAATATCCTGCGACGGAGTACTAATTGTACGAGCACAGGTAACAGGTGCGGAGTTTGGACACGCAAGCTGTAAGTACTTTAGTAATACAGGTACAGGCGGCATTAGGTTCTGGGTACCCCATGGTATAAGGTTCCAGTGCACTGGCACGATTGATGCAATCCAGATGGACGGACGGTACCTGGCAGAAACCGCAGACTGTGTTATCGGTACGTCCAAAGCGATGCATCCAACGTTGGCTGTGCCTGCCGTGCTGCCAGCGGGCAGGTACATACCCTACCGTACTGTCTACGCCGTGAAACTTGCTCCTCCCCATAATTTACTGGAGGACTGAGGCAGCTGCGCGTTGCGAGGGAGCTTTGTTTCAAGGGCAGCTGCCACTGCTTCAGAAGCCCCTATTCACCACATATCCCTACCTTGCCTTTACTGTACATTAGGAGGCGGGCATTGCAATCCAATGGATACTACTAGGTAGGTACGGAGTAATATCATTGAACCTGTTGGAGCCCGTCAATAATCTCATGGGATCAATGGGAAAGGGGATGCATCAGTACCGTGGACGGTGCAAGCATGACGTGACAAAAGCCACGGCTTATTCAGTCGTCTGATGTGGACGTGCAGCTGCCGACAGCTCAGCAGCGCCTATTACTCAGTTTCTCCCATTTCTTACCCAATCCGGCTTATTTGCTGCTGCAAAGGCATAGGCGACAGCAGACACGGCCAACGTGCCTAAAAGACCTGCAAGGGACCACGACGAGACCAATCCATCACGGCTTTGGTCCAGCTTCGCGCATGTACTGTATCCAGCCAGCCAACCCCCAAGTCGCACGGCACAGGGGATCTCGATGCCCTGGTCACCGATCCACCCAGCTAAGGTGGGCAACGTGGCCCGAGCCATGGCCAAACAAGTGCAGCCCTGGAAAGCCTCGGCGCTGTTGATGGCCTCGCTTAAGATCTTATTTCACCGGGCAGACAGTAGCAATAGCTAAATATCTGCCATGCTGCCTTATATATATGCAGGTACTAAGCTTGGGCAGCATCGTCAGAATATTCCTTTCCTCGAGTCATCAGCTCTGCTCTGCTCTGCTCTTATGTTTCCGCTAGCTGCTGAAGCTGTCCGCTGTAGTTCCGTCTAGAGCTTGGCCAAGCTGTTTGCTAGCCCAGCCACAAGAACGGAGCGAGCCCTTCCCCGGATTCCCTGCCGTTGCCGACTAAAAAGCACTGACAAAAAATGTTGTTGAGCGCAAATTGGTTTGCTGAAATGTGCAACGCAAGCATGGAAGTGCACAAAGCATGAAGTGAGGCGTTGTGTTGTGCTCGATCGTAGGTACTTTGGCCTCGTAACCAGATTTGCAAGGCATGCTTATACCTGCAGTGAAATGTTGCTCAGAAAATCTACACATCCCCTTATCCCCAATTTTACTGTATATTTCAGCTCAAATGTGCTCAAGATGCATTCATTCATCAAAATGCCCTCTTCTGTGAATTTAACCTTTTTTTTTCGTCCATTGTATACATCTTTTTTTAACCTTCGTTTGCTTGCATGCCCCGGCACGTGGCCCCATGCCGGGAGAGGCAATTCTGATCAGATAAAGCAGCATGAACCGATAAGATCAGATGGACTCCACCAAACTCGGCTGCAGCCCGGCATCGGACACCCGCTTTTTTTTCTTCCTACATGCAATCTTGCAACTAAGCGCCAACTGAAAATGCCAATGCGATAGAACGGATCTGCTCTTGCTGTGCGCTCCGGAGAAGAAGCGATTCTCTCGACACCATGCGAGTCATACACGTTCCTTGCGAGCACACTTAGCAGCAGCGACAGATCCGATTGGCGTTCGGCAGTTCATCCGCCCCTTGTCGCCATGGCAAGCCAAGAGAGAAGCGTCCTGGTCCTGTATGGGTCGGAAACGGGCAATGCCCAGGATATAGCCGAAGAGCTTGGCCGGCTGTGCCAGAGGCTCCATTTCGAGAGCCATGTCAGTGAGCTCGATGCTACAGATCTTGTACGTTGCCTCTCGCCTATAGCCTATAGTGGCAAACAGAGATGTCTGGATACATGTGATTAACAATGAACCCCCACGTTGCCAGACTGCGCTGCTGCAGCATCAGCTCGTCATTTTTGTCATCTCGACAACCGGCCAGGGTGACATGCCTCACAACTCACTGCTCTTTTGGAAAAAGCTCCTCCGGAAGAAGTTGCCGCCAAACTGCTTGAGTCGGTTAAAGTACACTTGCTTCGGTCTTGGTGACAGCACGTATCTCAAGTATGAGCAAGATCTTTTCATATAATACCTTTCCATCTTAGTTTGAATGCATGAACTAATTGCGTCTGTCTTGTTTCCAGGTTTAATTGGGCTGCGCGAAAGCTTGTGCGCAGACTAGACCAACTTGGCGCTGCCACATTCATTGACGCATATGAAGCAGACGAACAGTTTCCTGATGGGTAAGCTTAGCTACATCCCTCCTCATGGACCAGGCACTTTGTCGGCAAGAAGCTCACACGCTACCTCTCTAGCATCGATGGCAGTTTTGTGAGATGGGCTGAGGACCTGAAAAAGCATCTCTTGGAGCATTATCCACCTCCCTCAGGCTTGGAGCCCATCCCAGACGACACCATCCTCCCTCCTCGCTGGTCTCTGGCTCCGGCTCTTAATGCGCTTTCCGAGAAGATCCAGGAGGTTAATGTATCTTCTCTTTCAATAGACCAGACAAATGCCACACTCACGGAGCCCAACTTGCCGCCTCCAGGTCTCTTGCCGATACCAGCCGGATGGACAGCAACCTTGACAAAGAACGAAAGATTGACGCCGCAGGAACACTGGCAGGATGTCCGCCTTGCGTCATTCGACATACCTGCTCACCCATCTGGCGAAAGAGTTCGATGCGTACCTGGAGACTGCCTCACGCTGTACCCAAAGAACTTCCCTCACGACGTTCAGAAGCTGATTGACCTCATGGACTGGAACGACATCGCTGACCGGCCGCTTGACCTGTCCGCCTGCCCATCTCTTCCTCACAACCTTTACGCTCCGGCATCGTGTACGCTACGCGACCTTCTTCTCAACAATATTGACATAACCGCCATTCCGCGCCGCTCCTTTTTGAAGAACATGTCCTACTTCTCGTCCGACGAATACCATCGGGAGCGGCTGCTCGAATTCAACATGCCCGAATACATGGACGAGTACTTTGACTACGCCACCCGCTCTCGCCGCAGCATCATCGAGGTCCTCGACGAATTCACCTCCGTCAAGATCCCAGCAGAGCGCCTCCTAGACGTCTTCCCGCTCATCCGCGGCCGCGACTTCAGCATCGCCAACGGAGGCACATCCGCAATCCACCCCTCAAAGGCCGGCGCCACCAGAGTCGACCTCTTGGTCGCCATGGTGAAATATCGCACCGTCCTCCGCAAACCCCGAGAGGGACTCTGCTCCCGCTACCTCGCCAGCCTCCTCCCCGGCGCAACCCTCCGCGTCTCCTACAAGGCCGTCCTCTCCCCCATCCACGGCGCCGCCAACGCTCAAAGACCGCTCATCGCCATGGCCACGGGCACCGGCGTCGCTCCCGTGCGCTGTCTCGTCCACGAACGCCTCACGCATCCTTCTCCGGCCCCAATGATCATTTTCTTCGGCAACCGAAACAGTGCGGCCGACTACTTCTTCGAAGCCGAATGGCGTGCACTCGCGGAAGATGCGGCTAAGAAAAACTCCCAGTTGCTTGTCTTTACGGCCTTTTCGAGAGACCAGCGCGAAAAGATTTACGTGCAGGATCTGGTTCGCCGGGAAGCACCCAGGCTGGAAGAGTTGATTCCCCAGAAAGCCATTTTCGCCGTCTGCGGAGGCTCCACGAGGATGGCTGATGCGTGCAAACGCGCTGTCTTCGACCCTTTTACCGAAAATGGGGACGAGGAGGCTCGCAAGGAGATGCTGGGAGCAATAACGTGGTGGCAGGAAATTTGGTAAAGCCGCGCATAGTATTCCATAGAGGCAAGCATGATATTTATAGCGTGCATTAGAAAGGAGCAAGAGTTGTACTACTACTTGGGTATCCGAGGTAGCAGCAAAAAGGTCATGAATCCGATTGATATAATTTCTTCTGTCATTATTGTTTCTATCTAAGCGTGCGACAAGAGAGGCAAAGAGCCATGCGAAGGAGAGTCGCCATCACAGCTCGTAAAATGCCATCCCGAGCCATCTGCCCATACTACTATATAAGTATCCGTCATCTCGGATATTAAAGTTACAAATAGTCCTTTAAGTAAAAAAGAAACCCCCGTACAGCAACGAAAAGGCGGTGCAAAGTGGTGGTATAAAATCCCCCTTAAAACTCCCATGGGTCCATATTTTGTCCAACCGTCTCACCTGTGCAATGCCATTGGCACATAGAGTACACCGATCCCATTCTTCCAAAGGAAACTCCATTGCTGGCTATGTAGCAAACGACAAAAGAGATAAGGAATGATTGTAATGAAGAGTGATAGAAGAGGCAAGTCCAGGAAGGAAGGCGTCAAGATGCGAAAAATCGAGGAGCCTGCTTTGATGGATGGAAATAAGTATTGGTGCGCCAGCGTTCAATCTTCCCAGCTATATCGCTTCTCTGCCATCTGTGGGACATGAATGAGGTCAATTCCATCTATTCGTTCCTCTCCTCGTGAAGAATGGGGACTATTTGTCTCCTGATTGAAAGAGTGGTCTTTCCTGTGTTCTCCTGTAGACTCGACTGAGGATTCCTCCCCTTTTGACCGGGCAAGGGAGAAGGTGGCTTGCCGCGTCATTTCACCCATGATTCGTTCCTCCTCATCAGTATAATTGCTCCCTAGACTCTGCTCGGAAAGATGGAATTCAGCCTTGAAGCGAGGTGTAAAACTACTGATGCTGTCGCGGTTCTCTTGGCTCACGATTTGCGCCAACATGATACTATGTCTGAGCGATTTGAGATTGTCTGGGAGGTTGCCCAAACAGACAATGTTTGTTGGGTCAATTGGAGTCTTTTGGCACGCCATTGAGGAAGAATTGTGCTCCTGAATCTCCACGTGCTGGGAGTTTGACCCATCAGTCTCCAGTTGCGTATCATCCTCGTCATTCTGCACGTCCATATCTCTTGAGCTATCGTCTGAAAGCTGAGCCGCAACAACTGGACTCGCCAGACTATTATATCCCGACCCAGAAGAGATTGGTGAGGGTAGCGATGTTGGAAGCGAGCCGGTTCCCGATCCAGTTTTGATTGGCGAGACAGGAGTTGTTTCTCCGCTCCAGGTCGCATACACTGAGCCAATAGTATGTGAAATCGGCTTTTCTTGAGGCAGCACAATCCCTAGCTGCGGCGGTGAGTATTCAGGGGCAGGCCCCTGAAGTTGTCGGTTAATCTTCCTCTTCGCTACTTCATATGCGCTAAGGCTCCTCATGGTGTCTGTGCCGGGAACAGTGTCGCAAATTATTGAACCGTCGTCTTCTCCATCGCTAGCATCAAGTTCCACGGGAGCCATCGGGGCTGGAAGTTCGTAGATTTCCGAATCTGGAGCCTCCATACAATGAGAGAGAACGGCAGTGGTGGCAGACTTGGTCACGTCGCTTTGTACCCTTTTGCGACGTGTAAATTTGTAGAATAGGGCGGGCTTCGGTATTCTTGGTGTGTCCGGAACTATCGTTGATGCGCTGTCTTTGGTTTCCTTGATTGTTGCCTCTTCGCCCTTCTCCTGCAATTTTCTTCGGCGGCAGAGATAGCAAACGCTCACAAGACAGAATAAGCATAGTAGAATGGCGCCAACGGCAATGCCAACCATTTGTCCGGTGCTCAGCCTGCTACCTGTCTGTTTCGGCGGTCCCGGATAAGGGCTATTATTTGGTTGTTTAATTGGCATCAGATTTGCGCCAGCTATAGGTTCCTGAGGAAATTTGGCCTGATGAACTGAGAATACGGCCTCGTCGTATTTTGTTATCAAATAGGCTTCCTGCAGAAACGATCGGCCGATGATGATTGCGGAATCATTTTCAGACCTCCGCAGCGCAAAATATGGAACAGCAGGGTCTCCATATTTGATGGTCTGGTGCATAAAAGGGTATTGCAAGAGGCTGACGAATGCTCGCATTGGCACAGTGATGTTCACCAAGCCCGGAACATCCAAAGGAGACCCAAAATTGTCATGGTTGTCAAAGCTCGAAAAGCTAAAAACAAAAGTAAAAGAGTCGGACGAGCCGTAGCTGTTGTACTGTTCGTTCGTAAGGGTGTATAGATCAAATGTTTTGTTATACGTCAAGTTGAATGCATTTGCAAACTCGTCACAGACGGCATTGGGTAACCACAAGTATGGAGTGGTGCTATCAATCAGGGCCGTAAATGAGTTATTCCATCCTGAAAGACTTGTTGTTTCTGACGGCCACTTCTTGGGCTTAGCGGCGCTGTTATTCACAGTTGCTTCGATGCCTCTAATTAAGGCGCGAGGCATGTTATCCTGCGGAGTCAAGGTGAAGTCGATGCTGTGTGGCACATATCTAGCTGTGTCATAGCCGCCCAAGGTAATCGATACGGGCATATTTCCTATCCTTTCACGTTAGCACTGACTATTCATAGAAAGAAACAAAGACATACGATATGAGGCACCCGCGGTATAGCCATAGCTATAACTAGGAATCCATCCAAAGGTATGGACAGCTTGTGTTAAAGGTGATTGAGCAACTTCGTGGCCAAAATTGCCCTGTGTAATACCGAGGCCAAAGAAACCCAAATAATAGTCTGTTGTGTTGATGGCGGACATGAGAACGTTGGACATGCCGAATCCAATGTCGGTAATTGTGCTGTATGCATTGACTGTGTCCAACCCATATTGGCCGTTTCCACCATAGCCCAAGTAATCCAAGCCAAGTTGCCAAATTCCCATAGACGACCAATGTTTAGATCCAAACGGAGTGTAAATGCCACCGCGAGCGGCGGTGCAATGCGGTTCCTCTATGAGGCCCGAGTCAGCTGCTTGGTTGATGGATGGACGTTGATGGCCTGCTCCGGGGAGACTTCTTGCGAGTAATGGAGGGACCCGATCAAGTCGAGATGGAGACGTACTTTTCAAACAGCCTCCAGGTCCAACGGCCCAAAATTCGGAAAGTGACGTGCTCAAGAGAACATTGACGAGATCCGAGTTTGAACCCAGCAAGACTTTGATGGTTGACCAGTTGCCATCGATCCCAAGCCTATTAATTTGAGGTCAGCCACAAGATGAAACGCGTTGTACGCCGCTGATGCGGGTACTATCAGAAGGCAGAGAAGATGATAAACAACGTACCACTCTCCGGCATCAAATGACACCGGAGCCGGGTCATTTGCATAGGCAAGGCCGGCTACTACTGCAATCACTAGGACATCACGACGCATTTCTCCGATGGCGGCCGTGTGATGCCGCAAGCCTTCACCTTAGGAAGACCCCCAGGTTATAGAACTGCCGGGGATGAAGGGCGTGATATCATGAGCGTCTCTCAATTTCTGTCAGTACTCTTGACACTATCACAGCACAGCATCCATGGGTATAAAATCGTGGGGCTGTAGGGAATCTGCAGCTGCCGGTAATTGACGACGCCACAAAGCTCATGAACCGGTGGACAGGTTCACGCTTCACGCAACGAGGACAGTTTGCTCTTGGACACCGTGAGGTTCCACGGGATTGCCTCCGTGGTGTATTGATGAAGAGAGTCGAAGGCGAGGGATAGCAATGCAAGGCTTGGACCACCTAGCAGTGCCCTTCGAATGGATGGCTGGTGGTGTACCTCGTGCCAGGGGGGTGCTGCCAACGGTATCGAGTACTAGTTGCATGTACACGGCGCGGATGCTTCAGGCTGATCTGCCAAAAAACTCTTCGGAACCTGGGGCGACGCCCTTGATAATTCGACCTAAAGGGATGGACATCTGCTCTGTACAGGTACATTCAGCCACTCACCCGATGAGGGTCCATTCAGAACATTCCAGCCGCCAGTCTGGGACGAACCCCAAATGTCTGATACTGAAGCGCGCTCCGATCAGTCTAGCAACGCCAGTTTGGTCTAGCACCGAGCCGTCGATGGCTCACGGAAGCGCTAATGCCAGTAGTAATATCTAGCCGTAATGGCTGCCAGCCAGAACGGGAGCAGGATGGGGAATGGTTTCAGTTGCCAATGCCTCATTGGGGCGACACTTTGGGGGTGCTCCACGCTTTCTGGATGCGCCACCGGGTATGCTCCTTGATACCTGTACCATGTTGTGCTCGGGTCTTTCCAGAGCAGATACGGGGAAGATTGTAACGCCGAGGTCGATGAGACTGCAATGCAAGACAACATATTGCAATAACAACACTGGTTGAGACAGTCTTGGCTTGACCGCTTCTATTTCATCACCATGGGCCTGAGATATGAAGAGCAGGGAGCCATTAGCTCCTCAGAGAGCGTCCGTACCAGTTGTACATGTATCGTATTTTATTCTGCATGGACGCCCAGCAGTCAGCTCACTCAAATACTCCGACGCCAGTAGCAGCTTGTGAGCAAATAGCAATCAGAGTATGCCGACAAGAGTGGAAAGACTGAGAGATCCGGCGACATATTCGGTGACAGAGCAGTACTGGGACTGGTCGGCCTAATGCCATGCAGGCCAGACACTGATGGCGAGACAAGAGTGCGGTCTACATACTCGTACGAGTACGAGTACATATTTGCCTGTACTTTGAGGTTTCGGACAGGTACGGAGTACGAAACTAGGCCAGATGTGCGCTGTCCACATGCCTGGCCTGGAATCCGCCCTGGACTCGGTGTGGCGGCCGTGGTGCACATCAATTGTTGCTGTGGTACAAATAACGGAACGCGGGCTATGACAGTCGTTGGCGCTGTTGGAATGCCAATATTCCTCGGTAGATTTCACCCCCATACGAGCGCACGACACCACGGGGGCCAGCGACGATATCGTCAGACTGCAACAGCGGAGCAACACCGGCTTGGTTTTGGAGATGAGCTGGAGTCCAACAGCACCAAGATCAACAGCTGGAGGGCCGGGGTCAGGACCCAAGATCAGCAGTATCTGGAGATGGGGTCCACTGGATGGCTAGAGCCGGGATCAACGACTAGGAGCCACCCGCGATCCCCACCATCCCACACGCTTCTCAAGACCGACCAGCACGTACGAGTACTAGTACCAATGCTACTCGTATCATGCGAGCCATTACGAGTACTCTCGCCTCGAGTATCCATCCCAGTATGCCGTAGACGCTGCCAAGCAAGTTGCCCCCCTCCCTTTGGAGAGTCCAGGTCCAAACGCCCACCGGCGCTCTGCGTACCGGTTCCCGTTCGCTAGACATCTCGCCCTTGCGCCATGTACGAGTAAAGTGCTGACCGGGGACGCGTGTGCCGGAGCTAAGGTCCCTGCCGCATACGAGGGCCTTGTCTGCCGCAGTGGAATACCTACTGTACTCGTATTAGTGATGCTGCCCGCCAGTAGGTATTGCTGTCCCTCCAAGTGACATTACCAAAGGAGATGCCTGGTAGACTCCAGCTGACTGAGTACGTTGACATCTGTTTGTATTATCCACCGTGCCCAAAATGATGGCAGTAAATAGGTATGACTTCAATTGTGATGTTGCTGGTCAGAGAAGATGAAGTGGAGAAGAAACATTAAGGATAGATGCATAAGCCAGCAGGTGTATGAATGGAAGTGACTTCATCAGTGCCTCCGCTGTAATGAAGAAGGTGCCACCTTAACAAGCGGTTGCTGCTGCTCACGCAAAGTCTAGAGCTACCCTAGATAACCTTTGGGGGGGGGGGGGTTTCTCCTTTGCCAAACTGCATTCAGTTCATCTAGAACCGCTCACAATTAAACATCCTTTGCGAAAGATTACAGTGTCGGTTTTCTGGAAAAGGTGAGCATTTTGTTCGTATCCGTTGGCTAGAGCTCACCGGATCCAAGCATTGCAGAACCATCAATACAAGCTAAGCGTGGCTTCAGTCTCTGACTAACAACATATTGCAGACACAGCCATCAAATCGCGAGAATCATGAGGCTTTACGCAAGCCCTTGTCGAACCGCAGTCGTTTCTATCTTTCGATGACGGATCTCGCGCGCTAGAAGAGCGATTCCCGAAATCCCATGTTCCTCCACCGATACAAAGCTCATTTCCGCAACGCTGGGAACCAGGAAACCGAATCATTCATGGACATGTGGAGTCGTGCCAAACACAGAGAGCAAAAAAGATGACTTGTCAATAGACTCGAGAGCCATGAAATGGGTGGCGTATCGGTGAAACAAGGACGGCCCCCCTGCAACGACACCAAGAACATGGCCTATCAATGGCATACTTCTAGATGCCAAGTTCTCCGCACCACTCCTTGCAGCTGCTAGTAGCAACGATAGTCTACAGAGCAAGGGATTTACGAGCGGTCTGGTGCGCATAAGTTTGGCAGAACCCTTGTATTTTGTGCAATTTGTGGACGGCTGAGCCAAGGGAGCAATGTCTCAGACTATGGACAAAAAGCAAATGTTAGGTTTTCTCGTCCGCCGACTAGCCCGCGATAATCTCTCTTGCTGGTCCACGCCCGCTAAATTAAACGAACCATGCGCGTTATTGAACGGCCAAAAAACACTCCAGCCAAGGAGGAACAGGACTGCGCAAATCGAGAGTGCTCAGTCGAAGCTGTGACGGGAAATTATCGTGATCACCGTATTTGGTCGTCGGATAAGAAAACCCAGCCGTGGCTGAGACTCTTCCTGCCATTCAGCGTGTACACCGGCTAATCATGAAAGCAGGTCCTTTTGCTGCATCCTCGTACTCGACACTCGCCCTTTTGTCGGGGCTTCAAAGGCGGCCAAGTTTCTTGGGCCATTTGTGCAGCTACTGTATGCCCTTGACATTTGCGTCACACGCGGAATCCTCCTGCAGCCGGGTCATGGGTTATTATTCAGCCCATCTCCTGCATGAAATTTCTTAACTGACAGCAGATCAAATGAGACAATGAGACCATTTTCTCCCTTTTAATTATGAGCTCATATCACTCCCCAACGCCTCGCTCAAACCATATCCGCGTTTATTGGTTGGATGGACGCGTCTGCCTATCTCACTCCCTCAGCCGTCTAGTGCTGTATCCCCATTCTTGAATCCTCAATTTCTAAATAATTGAGCTCGGGCTGCGGAGTTGGCCAGATCCTGTAAACTCGGACGGGCAAGTTGCCGTCACATTCGTGGTCCAATCTACTCAAGATGATAGGATACCGTTACAGAATCAACAGTGCCAAAGCAACAACAGCTGGACATTTGTGCTGCCACCCCAATATCACCAATGCTCGGTACATTTTAAGTGTCTCATGGGCACGCCCAGAGTCACTAGTACCTCGTCTCCCTTGCCAGGCCTCGAGACGGCATGTTGGTCCTAGCACAAGACTAACAACTGCTAGGGGATGCACGGAGGAGGTTGAAGGCCGACATCCACTGGCCTGTTGTCCACGGCAGACCACAGCATTTATGATATATGCCGTGTACCGCGTTATGTGCGCATATGTGCCCATGTGCAACGTTAATATGTTCGTATATACTCCGCACGGAGCTTCCCATACATAGCAAACTGAGCCCATTCATCAGCTTTCTACCCATTGAATTATACAACAGGGAGCCTACCTCCACAGCCGATCATTGATTATGCAAAAATCCCGGACTTATTTTGTGTCTTTTCGTAGCTTCTTCAAATCCCGGTATACTAGATGATCAGTCTCTAACTCCTGCATTATTACGGCCCAGTGGCGATATCACTCTGATGGCCAGCCGAATTGTCCCTTTCTGTCTCTGTACGCTCCATTCTAGTCACTTACCGACTTGAAGGATTCACGTCGTCACAGGAGGCATGATGAAATGCATCAATGTTCTGTTACTTTTCGGCACATCATTTCTAATAGAGTATGCTACAGCAGCTGTAAGATCAGGTGCGTCGAGGCTTTGGCTTACTTTGTGTAGAGATCATATTGCTAATCGTTTCGTGCAGAGATTCTATATCACCATCATCAGCGACGGGGGTTCCAACCCAATACCAGCATTGAAGTTGTCCAATATGGCTTGCCAACGGCAGGATCAACAGTATCGGGGGCGACACTCTCAGAGTTGGCAGATCCAACTGCGAAATACGACACCGAGACAGCTTTTGTGCCAGCTACTGGCACAAAAGACGATGGCTCTGGAAGAATCACTTCGTACCTAGCGACCGAGGATGTACGAACGATAGAGACTCCGAGTCGAATTTCGACATTAATAACCGGCTCTACTACCAATTACATGACGGCGTGTGAAAATGGCGATACTTCAGAATGCCCGTCTACCGCGATGGCTACCAACAGAAATTCTACGTTTCCAACTTCTTCTTCACTGCTACTAAGCACAACAACTTCAACAGAGCCATGTACTCCACTACCTAGTGACAAGGCCGTTACGGAATATTCTATTGTTTATACTTCAACCGTTACATTTTATGGCAGCAGCAGCGACTACACTCCCCCCTTTTCACCAATTACAACACCCGATTACTGCTCTCCTGCGGGTGAAGCTCTGATAACCTTTTTTAGCACAACTCATATATCTAATTCAACTTCTACCTTAACTGTCCCGGCGCCTTCCTCTGCGTCTCTCTCTTACGACCCCTTTATGCCTGCCCCAATCCCAATTCCACTACCCACATTTTCCATCGATCTTCCTGAAATTATTACGCAAACGCCTGATGCCGCCGGAAAGGGTGGCGGTGGAGTCATTATTACAATGAGACCGTTTCTTTCATATAGTCGGTTTGTTGTGACGTTTATCACGACTGACAAGAATCCATCCGTGGTGTTTTCACCTGAACCGACCCCTGATTATAGTCAAACACTGGTTACTGACGACATTGGAGATGGCCATCATAAGACCGTAGACGTCATAGAAAGTCCTCGGAGCAATACCTTTAAAGTTGGCACCCCGGGAAGCGTGAAGCAGCTCCCAGTTACCACCTTCCAGCTTACTGCTGGGGGAACACAGGTCATTATCAACGACAGGACCGTGTCTAATCTGAAGCCTGATCAGACGACCACGGTCACAGTTCGAGATGAAGTGTTCACCATTTTCCCTACTGCAGTGGTGGGATTGGGCTCGACAATCACGAAACCCGCGCCTCAAGCAACACCTCCTCCTGCACCAGCCGCGACAAGTGGAACTTTAGGAGGCATTCCGGTAATAATCTCGGGCACGCAAGTTGTTGTCGACGGCACCACTATGAGAATCCCACAGCAAGAAGCCACAACGAGTATCAACGGACAGAGAGTTGTTCTCGGCGCAGGTACTGTTGCCGTCGGTCGCGAAACCCTCATCTTGCCCTCACCGCAGCCCACTCACGAGATTGTCACGGGAGGAGAAATGCTCACGGCCATTGGCACTTCTCTCATCGTTTTACACTCCACAACCATCACATACGGCCTCGATACAGCCCCTAATCAAACAGTTATCAACGGAGAAACTGTCTCAATTGGTCCAAGGGGCGTTTCTCTCCACGGCACAACCATAGGCGGACCCTCCGCAAATGCCACAGCCACGGAGTACGAAATTGTCGGAGGCATCACAGTTGGAAAAGTTCTCCCGTCTCTTGTCGTCATCAACGGGGCGACGTATGCCATTAACGAAGATGGCGATCTAAATAATTTTGAGACCACCGTTATAAATAACCAGACTATTACTATTGGTCCTAGTGGCTTGGTCGTCTCGTCGCAGACGTTGACGTATCCTGGGTCTTCTGTTACAGCGACTTTGTCTTCTTCTAGAGAGTCGATACCTGATTTCCCTGTTGAGACGGGCGGTCATGGGAATCGTCAGGATGATGATGAGAGCAGCGCATTTTCATGGCGTCGAGGTTTATCTATTGGTAACGTCATGGGTTTCTGTTTTGTGATAAGCGTTTGGATACTCACCTAGAGATGTGATGGTTGGCCTCTTATGTCTTTTGTAATCTTCTTGTTTTTCCTTATTGCCGTTGACGCAAATCTGTATTATAGTATACACGAAACGTATGGGATTCTTGTTGGATATTCAAATCATAATGTACAATATTACGATACGCACACTAGGCACCTCATTACCTTGCATTGCGAAATATGAGAAGAAGGATTGTTAAAAACGAACGACTGTATTAAAACACGCGCGCACTAAATAAGAGTTTCGAGCATCTGACTAAAATACTCTAAAAAGATGGAACATGGCAAATAAATTTGCTCTGTCCATTGGTAGAATGAAAATGTCTCTGCTAATCTTCTTCACACTGATAAACTCCTGTCTATATCACCACCTCTGCACACTTTTACCCTTCCCCTTACCAACTCCCTCACCAGGCAAGGATGGAAACTCCTCATGCTGGATTTCGAGCGCAAGCTCCGCATCTGAAGGCTGCTGCGGCGGCGACGAGTATCCCCCTTGATCTTGCATACTAAGACTGAGAGCCAAGGCCAAGTCCTCGTCTTCGGTAGTAGTGTATCGTGAAGGACCGCCAACGGGCGTGTGATTTGCAGACGGCGACCCAGACTCGGATTGTTTTCCTTTCTTGCCGGCCTTGTGCTTGTACTTGACATTGACGGAGAAGTCAAAATCACCAGAGCTGTTACCTCGTGATGATTCAAGGGGCGATGGCGCCACGTCATTGTTGACCCCTTCCATCAAGGATAATCGTATGGCCTGTTGAATCTGCTGTTCGTACTCATCTTCGACTACACCGTTTGATTCCGAAGCAGACGGGCCGGCAACGCTTGGATCGGGAGTTAAAGTCGAGACAGTGTTCTCACTGACGGAAGAAGCAGTGTCCAAACTGGCATCAGCTGCGGAATCGCTAGCCCGCCGTTGCTCCTCTACATGGTACGCTTCTTCGGAGACCATCTGGGCATAAAGAAGCGCCTCCTCCTCAGTCAAGTCGCCCAGCGCGCCGAATCTCTTGAGGCGACGGCTATGCTCACGAGCCTGCTGCTCATTTTCCCGCCGCATTTCGGCTTCCTCAGAGGCAATGTAGCCCGATACTGCATGGCCTTGGCGACGACTGGCGAGCCGAGCGTCCATATCAGTGTGTCGGATGCGGCGTTTACGGCCGGCGGTGTGACCGTTCGATCCATAGGACCAGTATCGCAAAAACGCCCCAAAAGAGACCACTCCTTGAAGGGTTGTGGGATCAGGGTCAAGGTATATAGCTCTCACAGCTGCGTATGTATTCTCATCCATTGCCGGATTCATAACCAGCATGTGACGAGGAACTCGCCCATTTGATCTGGCATTGATGGTTCTGATGGGCTCCACTGTAGATGCCAAAGGATCCCAGGCTTGCACAAGGCCATCGCTGCCGCCATGAACGAGGTACAGCCCAGATGCTGCCACTGCAGACACCTCTGGGGACTCAGTTTGGAGGATGCGTAGTGGTTGTGTCTCACGGGTCCTATCATCATCCCGGGCATTCCAAACCAGAACTGCGCCTGTGTTGGTTCCGATGATGATAAAGCGAGTTCTACGCCCAGGGATTTCTCTTGCCCCGTGATCGGCCCAAGGACTCGTCGTAGATGACGCTTCATTTGCAGTGTGCAGAGGGTCTTCTCCCAGTGTGAATAGCGAGGAGAGCGAGTTGTCCAAAGCGGCTGAAGTCACAATATCGTGGCTGTAGCCCCTGAGATCAAACACTTGTTTGGACCAATCATGAATGACTGTCGAGGGCACAGGAGGCGATTTGGGAGTAGGAGGCGGAGACAACGGTGTGTGAGATTCGGAGATTGGAGAAATCCGGTTGGCGAACCCTCCAATGCTGCCAAAGAGCGACGTAGAAACTGGTGCAAGAGGTGTCGTTGATTCGCTGGGAGTGGCTTGCACAGGTATCAAGGAACGCGAGTAACGTTGAATACTAGCAGGCCGGTTCTCGGCAAGGCCGCAGTCAATCACAAAGATGTTCTCCCCAGCGCCTTTACCATCATCGCTCGCGAAATCCACTTCTAGCTTCCGCTGCATATCCCAGCCCTCGCAGACCTTTCGGAAGTGAGAGGGCCTGTAGCGCATAAACTTCTCTATTTCCCGGGCCTCCGCCACGAGCTGGTCCTGGCTGAGATGCATGTTGGCTGACGGCGATCGGGGCGAATAACCCCCACGTGTTGCGTTCTTGTCTAGCTCGTCTTCTCGAGCAATTCTACGAGTTGCCTCTAGAAGGTGCCAGTATACTGTACGACCGGCATACCAGGCATTTCTGGTCTGGTCTTCCCCAGTTGCTCGAACTGGTTTTCCGATAGGGACATCGCATAAGTAGTAGACCTCACCTAGCGCATTCAGAGCCACAGCCCAGACCCTGGAGGTCGACTTTCGCTTTTGGTTGAAGCTATCGTCGACTTTCAAGGATATGATGGGAACACCAGGACTGATGACCCATCGTGCTGTGACATCTCCGTTGGCGTATCTCGGGCCGGTGGTATCCCAGCCAAGTGAGTATGCAGTAATGATGCCGAGAGTAGAGCCTGTTAACATTCCGCACATTGACTGTGTTGTTGATGTAACGTTCGACGACTTGGCAATCCATACGCTGCAAATCGCATCGGACATTTCGGGGATCTTAGGGATGTCAAGATGGGTATCGACGGCACTGATCTCTCCGCCGATATAGCGGCCACGCATTTCATTGACCCCTCGGAAGAAGGGCCGGCCACCGGGGAATCCTTCACCAGATATCATGCCGTAGGTGTAGCTCACATCCATGACGTTGGGGCCACCGGCTGGGCCGTCTCCCAAGCCGTATGGCACCAAATTAGGAGCAACCTCATCCAGTTGCGGGGTGGTGAATAGATCTTCAAGACCCCATTTTTCAATCTTGCCCGTGGTGGGATCACTGATGGTTGCTGCGCCGAGATCTCCGGCTGCTTGCATAACCCGTGGTGGCTTCTTTCCATTCAAGAAGACTGCGTGGAGGTTGGTCACTTGCCAGGGCAGCTTCGAGTTGTAGGTCAAAACCGCGCTCGATTTCTTCCCAGCGCGGCCGACCCGACCAGACAAGGTTCCTCCCGGAGGAGCCCCCGGTTTGCCACGGGCCAAGTTCCTCAGGTGGCGAGTCCTCAAGAGATACTCGCTTCTCCAAGTAGCCAGCGATGTGAGTCGAGGAAAGTATCGAGTCTCGAAGCGCAGAACATCGGAGGAGTGCGCAGCGGCAGCTTTACCATTGCTTTCTAGGACGGTGTGTCCAGGGAAATAGCGCATAAATGCCATGCGCCACGCATGATGAGTGGTGACCAGCGCCCAGAATCGCTTCGACACCAGCGCCACCGAGGAGTGGCAGTCGGGCGGCAGATGCGAAAAGATGTGCGTCAGGATCTCTGGCAGAACACGTCAGCAAACCATTCACTTATAGGCACGCTGTGTAATTGGGGAAAGCTCACCATTGGGAAAGTTATCGAGACGGATTCCATCCGAGCGGGGTTCTGAGCGCTTTATAACCTGGAATCCAGGCCCTTGCCTCGCAGCTTGCGGGTTCAGAGCTTTCTCATACTCGGAGATTCGCTGTCCAGGCACAGAAGGGAGATCGTCGAGGCCCTTGTCGAGGCTCAATCGTCGTAGCTTCTCGTCCAGCTGGTCGGCATTGACTCCGGCATCTTCGCCCAAGAGGGGCTGATGCTGATGCTGGTCCGGGCCGGAGCGAAGACGCTGTGAGCCGAGGCTGGAGCCTGAACGGCCTCGACCAAGGCCACTGGCATCGCGGGGAAGAGAGCCATGCTGGGAGAAGGAGAGGGCGTCGAGGTGGTTGTTGTTCAGAAGCGGTGCTGGAGTCTTGAGAGGCTCTTGGGTCATATAGCTGGGAGAAGAGGTCGAGAGGGTGTTGAGAGTGATGACCGTGCAGCGAACTTTTGCACAGTCTGGCGCGTGCCGAATACGAACAGAGAGCGAGTAGCAGTGATGGCGGTTGTGATGGGCGGTCGGATGCTGCGAGAGGTGACTCAGAAGATCAAAATTGAAGGTGCTGAGACAATATTTTCCGCGCCTACGCGTTGTCGCATCAGAAGTTCATTTCCTCATTGGCGCCAGTGTCCGGTACTTGCGCCGCTTTGCCGGCAATGAGCCGAAGTGACGACATTGGCGTGCCTGTATACAGCACAGATGAATGCACTTATTCACGCCATCTAATTTAATACGATTCTATATGGATAGAGAAAATTGAACAAGTAGGAGGAGAATTTTCCATTGTGCCATATCATAGCAGTCTTTAGGTTCATCTCAAAAAAGGAAGGAAAAGCCGAAAAGATGCAGATTCTTACATACCCAAGTCACTATCGCCGTTATACCCATTTTTTGGTGCCACTTTATTCCACCGCTATCACCAGTGACGAGACTACATCGAATCTGATATCTTTGTTCTCAAAAGACAATTGAGTATACGAAATCAACCTTTACCCCCTATGCAAGGATGCTGCACTCATACTGATAATTGAATCGTCATTCTGGTAGCCTAGAAGTTATTAATTTTACAGCCCCCAATGTGTTTCCACCTCATCATGGCACTACAATCTCTATCAACGCCCGCTTGAATCCAATATCTAGTCGATTATACCACCCATAAATAACCAGCATCTTATACTCTATTCGTCAGTGGAGTCCGGCACACGTGGTTGCTCCTACTCCATGTTGACTAGTCTGCCACACTTTACAATCGAATCATCATCAGCATCCAACCACATGCAAAGTCCCCAACTTAGCCGGTCAGCATCCCCCATCCATTGAGCCGCATAGCACAGTACTAGAATAACTGCATGAAACTTGGATACACATATAGCTTAGCAAGCAATTATACATGTAAAAAGCATGGTTTCTCTCGGATGATAAGCCCGAAACTGACAAAAGCCGTTCCCATCAAGTTGCTCAGCAGTATATTAGACCGAGGAATCAATTCCGGACGCAAGGAGACTTGAAATTGTGACTCTCCTTCTAATATATTCGCTTTTACCTAAGGCAGTGGCTAACCAAATTATGCATCTTTACATCACTTCAGATCAGAATATAAACTAGCTACTTACCTCTATTTATAGTAATAGTCGTTTGTAAGACTTACAAGTTGCCGACTGATAAATCAACACCGGCACTTATACCTATGTTCACCAAATACGATCCAGACTCACGCATTGCTCATGCCAAGTTTCCGGCAATAAGACAACATAAATTCCAGATAAGAAAGGCCGATCCATAAATATTCCCGATCCATAGCCCTGCTCAATAAGCGCACCTAGCTCAGCCCTGCACATCTCCGCTTCGGCTCTCTCGCTTCTAGAATGCAACTCTTCTAATAGTCTCCGGCCCTAATTACAACTTTTCCCGAGGTTCTTTTTATAATTAAGTCACGATATCCATTATATGCTTTTTTTCAGTTCTGGATTAGCCGTTTACATAATGCTCAATAATATGCGTCTGTTCGCCCCAAATGTCCGAATAGACGAACTATCCCCTCCGTCATCGCATCCTCGGCATAGTTGACGTTAACAGCGGTAGTCCAATTGTCCGATTTCCGCAAATCACAAGTTGAGAATGGAGTTGAGTACGCATCTCCAAAGTGGAACTTCGTCAGCTTACTCGGAACATCGGCACTCTTGTAGTGCCAGCTCGTGCTCAATCGAGAAAAGTGTTTCTGTGTAAATGCCACGAGCTTGTCCACAAAAGTCATGAGATTCTGGCCAAATAGATTACAAGGGATGCGTAATTCCGCAAGAAGGCCCGTTTAGGCACGTATGCCTGTGATAAACGATGGAGGCATCGTCACAACCTGCTCCGGTGTATGCAGAGCAGAGCAGACCAGGGCAGAGAAAAGTATTTCTATAAAGAGAGGCGAATCCTACTTGGAATATGCTTAATGTTTAGATTATAACAAACACTATACAGTCTTCTTTGGTATCTTTTCTACCATATAATCAATCACTTAGACCAAAAATGAAGTCACTTACCACCGCAGTCATTGCGAGCTCTTTGCTGAGTCTCGGAGTTGCTGCTGATGGTGTTTTCGTCTGCCCTGGCCCGTAAGTCATCTACGGTCCACCATATTTCCTTAAAACGTTCTCATCATAGAAAATTTCAGCAACTGGACGCCAAGCAACCTGTGTATGGATGTTCAGATGACTGACGGCGGCTGCTGGACTTCGCCATGGGAGACTCTGGGAGCAATCGGCCCCGACTCAGGTAAGCATTGTATCACACAAAAACTCCCACGAGATGAGACTTCCTGTATTCTAAATGAGTATGTCCTTTTAGGCTGGATCTGCTCAATGTGGGTTGAGCCCGGCAACTGCGTCGCCACCTCTGGTAACCTCAACTCCGGCGGTATCGAGGCTCCTGGCCAAGGCGACTTGCAGACTTGGAACGATGGACATACTGGCAAGCCGACTGGATACTGGTTTACCCAGGCGAGATCCGTTCAGTGCGTGCGTGCTTAAGGACGGCGCTTAGAAGATTGCTATTGAAAACAAGTGTCAATATTCATCGAAGCGATATTAGCCATGTATGATCTTCTATTGGCATGTACCCAGCTTTATGACTGATCTTCACTAAGATCTCCTATAATATTTATGAGGCCTCAGTCAATACGATACTGCCCACGATGAGGTGGAACCTATATCACTAGGCTTATAAAGAGAAAGGTCTTCTCTACGTAGCCAGTGCTGGTTTCCGTATAAATGCTCTTTCTAGTAATAAGATCTATTGCTGGTACATATTCTTAAACTCTTGTAAAAGTCAACTCATTTATCTTATGTGTTTTGTCGTCTATATAGACAGCCCGTGCCCGTCCTATCAAGGCGCCGTTGGGTCCTTTAACGAGCATCAAATTTAATCAGGATACTACTTTTAGCACACCGCTGCCTTAATGCATCATTTGTCTGTTAACATTCTTCTACAGGTTAATTCATTTTTCATCTCTTCATTTTTGTTCCCCTTCTCCCCTTCTCCCATTCTGTTACAGCCAGCATACATCGAAAGCAGATGCAAATATATCACGTCCTAGGGTAGCCCCTTGCAAAACATCAGATTATTCATCACAGACACGATGATCTAGAACTAACTGCTATCGGCGTAAGATTCGCCTCCTCTATTTATTCTCCGATAATAGCAAGATTTTGCGTCATTCAACGAGGGTATCTCCATGAACGATATCCTTTTTAAAGTGGCTCATGTGGTGGAGGACTCTCTCTTGATCTACTAGTCGAATCTAAGTGTAACAGAGTAAACAAGGGATCACAAGATCATCTAGTAACATCACTGAGAGCTATTAGAGTATCTAGGAGATGCTTTCAAGTGAGAAATGAACCATGACTCAAAAATACGTAAAGTTAATCACATTCGTCCCTCTTTGGGCAGCAGTTGACCGCATATCATCGGCCCTGTCTGAGTTTAGTTTCTTTTCCAAACCTTGAAGTTTGCTGCCAACTGTGAAATCGCTCGTCGGATAACTACGATTTACTAGGGGTTCGGCAACCATACACACGAAGCAGTCTATCGCCTCGCCTATTGTCCACTGTTAGTTCCACACTAGATGTTACCAAGAGTTGATTGGAATGTCACTTCGGGCTTGGCGATTTTCCACTAATCGTTAAGTTGAAGACCAGCTTGGCAGTTGAAGCTGATTAGCACAAGCGAAACCAAGTGACGGAATGCTCCCTTTCCCTGTGGAGCAGGGACTTGTCCTTGGTGCATTGAGCCATTTGTTCAGACAGCTTGGAGACAGGAGGCGGCCGCAGTAGCACGGTACGGAGCAGATGCGTTGTAGAGGCAGGGATGGGACGTCATTTCTTCGGCAGCCCAACGATACTTCCCCGTGGCAATCATCGTACGATGTCCACCCGAGAACAGGACCACTCACATTGCATTCTGTCGCAACTTAGGCTAATAGCTCTGTCTCAAGAGCAACAGCGGTGGTGTGGTGGTATCACTACTATGCTGCCACGGCCTATTGGCTCATCCACGTACTCGGTGCCAGGCCCAGGGTGTGATGCAGGGCGCGCTGTCCACCTCGACGCAAGCTGCTTGTTCCGGTCCCACCAACGGGCGACGAGAATCGGGTTGCTTGCCGGGCCAGTGCAAAACCGATCGGATGGCAGCTCTGGCTCGCACTAGGCTGCAAGTGCTAGTGGTAGTTGCTTCACCCAAGCTTACTCGTGCTTGTGCAAGTAGATCTGACTCCCGGCTTTTGGGAAATACTGGAGGCTCACCGACTTTGAGTTCCAGCAGCTTTGAGACACCGGAGAGCCTCCACGTCGGCGTTGTAAAAAACCAGCCCCCCGAATCCTGCATTCGCCTAAGGAGGGTCAGCGTTGGTACACATGTAGTGGTATGCGAGGAGTACTGGAACTCTGTGTTAGGCTCCGTGAAATAAGAGGTTGTTCAGGGTAAATTGAGTTCCTCGCGTCTATCACATGTACATCGTACTCAACCTTGCAATTGTCATATGGATACCACTCCATACTCCATAGGCTCGGATCACCTCCGCGGGGATGCTCGGAAGGAAAAAGCTGCTGGAATACCATTGTAGATATGTACATGCAGATACGACCACTATGCGAAGTGCATTTGTGTGGCACGAATATGGAGAGATGCATACATACTGAACGCATATTATATGACACATGAGATTGCAAAATGGGCAGACTCACCTCTATGATGTAACGACGCCGTCCTTCTGTTCCCTATAACTGGGAAGCGGTGCTCACTGTCCAACAAGGAGAGAGAGAGCCCCCACGGAATACACTCTTATTAGGGGATTCTTTGTGACGAGCCACTTGTATGCTCATCTGCTTCTATAAGTGGCTCAGAGGGTGACATTCGCTTCGTGGAAGAATGAAACGACCTGCATGCCACGCTGTCTCGTTGATACACCGGTCTCCAGGTTTGTGGGACGCTGCGTGACGGCTTGTTGGGTGCGCTACTGGTATTAGTCTTGCAGCTGCTGAGGCAATCTGCAGCCATGCACACCATCCGAGTAGCATCCCCACACAGAGAGAGACCCTCGCCTCGGGGATAATGCAAAGTCAATGATCAAGAGCCAGAAACCAAATTCACACAAGGGAGCATTATGCCACATGCACCCTGCTGGAGCGTGTGGTGACATGCTTGTGCAAGTAGTATTGTACTCATAGAGTGTGCTGGTACAGTAATAGTGCTGGTACAGTAATAGGCATGTGGGCGAAAAATTCCGAAATGATGTTATCGGCAATGCTACCTCAAGGGGCAAAGCAACTGAGAGCTTTTTGGGTATTGCGTTATGGGGGCATTGCGCTCGCGGGTTCGCTTTGTCGGTGAAGTAAAATCCAGGCTGACGTTTTGCACTCATACCTGCGCCTGTATCTAGATTGCCCTCAGCTTCTTTGACTCTTCCCCTTCGGCGTCTCAATCGGCTAACAGACACCAGGTTGTGACCGCCTAGCAGATGCTAAGCGATAGCCCAGCAGCAGCTCACCGTCTATGGATGTGGATCTGCACTTTGGCTCGTTGCAATGAATGGCAAAGGATGTCAAGGACACATCGGCCCTTGCCGTGTGTGATTGGTCTGCTCTGGCAGCTGGATGCTCGTTACGTGCCGGCGCAGGCATCCTGTCACCCTCCTCGTCCAAGCCGTTGAGGGATCAGAGGTTACAAGCATGGTCCTCTGGTTGATTGCTCGTACCGTACTTCTCCCAAGTCGTAACCGCGTGCAGAGGCCAAGCCGCGGAAACGAAGCCTGGTTTGCCTGGCTAGGGTATCTGGCCATGCTGCATGAGGCACCTTCCAAGTTGACAGGGTCTCAAATTAGCGGGCGCGTTTGAGCTAACTGTGTGAGAGTTGACACATCAGAAAACTCGCCGACGTAGAGCCACAGTGTCAGAAAATGTCGTGTCGTGCGGGGATTCGATGCCATACTGTCGGGCCAGCTTCCTGTTTCGAGGCCTGCTTGCTTTGCGTTGATATGCAGCGCTTGCTAGTCTGTAGCCGGTACTGTTTGCCGTTCTAGAAGCGCGTTGGTTGTGAGAGCAGCGTAGCAAATGGCGTGTGCAGACGAACTTGTTGCCAGTCTCGCCTAAGCTTTCACGGCAGAGACTAAAGTGGCCCATAACGTCGACTTGCATGAGAGCAACGGTGCGAAACGCGAGAGTTGCTGATACCTGGTAGCCGGTACGGCGTACTCCGCCACGGTGCCCAATTTGCGATTGTGGTTGTCCAACGCTTCCAGCACAGACCAATGAGTACCAGAAAGGGCTGCAGAAGAGGAAGGCATTTTGCAATTTCCCGGGTTCGCACGACTTTCTTCGGGGTATGACAATGAATAGTATCGTTCGTATAGAGGACAGTGTAAGACACGCAATAGTGTGATTTTAATCAATCACCAGGCGTGCGAAATATATGCTGCGGTGCGGAGTAATTATGTGAGTTCGCAAACACATGCTTACCTCTGCTTGTATCTTCTGCGCAGTGTTTTACATCATAACAGCTTTGAAGAACGTTCTCATATTTCTCGCGAGGTTGTCATGACATAATGTCCGAGCACGAGTAGCGATGCGCAAATGCGGAAAGAACATTTCTGTAATAATCAAAGCACAACCCGGGTGCCCGGGATTTCTTCAGAGGCTGCCGAAATGGTTTAGGACGGCCTCGCCTCCCTGGAGGAATTCTGCCGGAACTTGGTCGATCATGCCTAGGGCCGGCAAACAAAAGAAGAGTCGTCCTTTCGGTCAACTTACAAAGCCCTCCTGGCAGCACTAGCACGGGCTTGTTTCGCCTACTTGTGATAGGGCTAGAATACGACAGCCCATGTCAAGCTCGAGAGGTCGGTAATGCCCTCTCCGCCATGTTGCAGCCCTGTTAGCCATGTGTTGGACCGAGAGAAATGCCCAGGTGCTCAGACGTAGGCCATCGCTCTGCAACGGAGGCCTGGTAGTCAGTGTTATGATGGAAATCTCCGTAGGGAGGATACACGTGTGCTCCGTAATGTAAAACCAAAGGGAGCCAGGATTCGACGGAAAAGCCACCCCACCTTCCCGTGGCCGGATCACCTCCTCGATTCGATATTTGGTGCGCCAAACGTGGTGCCAGCAGGATAGTACGAGTATTCGCACGCACTGACACATCTGCGCATTGCACAGGCGCAGGACGTGCTGCAGGGCGCTACTGTAGGTGTTTGGATGAATGCATCATGTCCACCTTGGCGGCGTCCAATCTGTCTGGCCCCAAAGCCCGACCGCCGCCGCTGCGACCCGACGGGCTGGGTGCGGATTGACGGGAGGCAAAGTCTGGTGTTCCCGCTGGCAGCTCCCGTAACACGCTTCCCGCACACCATCCTCCCAGAGTGCTGGGTCCGAAGTGCTGTCTGCCCAACCACAGGCCATTTCCAGGACCCTCTTGCGGCGTTGGCGTCGTGTTTCCCAGCGTTGCTTGGGGCAGAAACTGGACAGACCCCGCGCCAGGCTCCGGTGCGCTGGACACCCATGGCAGCAGCCCCATCGTCGCCCGTTGCTAATGTCTAGGGGAGTGGGGGGGAATTGAAATAGGAGCTCCCCATGAGTCGCGCGCTTGCGTAGAGGCTCGCCCGCCAGTTTTGCATCGCACGGTGCAACGATCCCAGCCCAGGTAGCGGTACCTGGACTGGAACTTGGCCGGCAGCGTAGGACTGACTTGTCGCGCAGCAGCTGAAATAGTGCGTCGTATCGGTACCTGCGCCTGTCGCTATTGATAATCAAATACAAACAACCCGCCACCCCCTGTCGGCCTGGGTACTGGGTAGGTTCCGCGGCGGCTGGCGATGGTGATGAATTTTCCAAGTTGTGGCGATTCCCGTCTCTGTCCTGCTTGTCATGCTGTACTAGCAGCCACGAGTACCTGCCTCGCATTGGCATCCCGGTGCCCGTGCCTCGTACCTGCCTGCGGATAGCAGGGAGCCAGTGCTGTTTTGAGGAAGGAACCATCCCGGACTGCTGGCGCCGGTCCGGTGTAAGTGCGAATAGCACCGTGCACAGTACGTCTGACGCCGCTGGCCTGTTTTAGTCGCCGCAACGCAGGGCAAGCAGGGGCCCTGTCCACGGTGCGACCACGGTGCGAGCTACTGCGCGCTAAGACCGCTGAAGCTGCAGGCCTAGCAGCACCTGGGACAACCCGGCATTAGTGCTAAAACCGCTGGACCTCCAGGACGCTGTGCGACCCGTCGCTCTCCTCCGACTCTAATCTTCGCACACCACTCCAAGGCCCTCGAGTTCCTCGTTGTGTCCGGCTTCACTTCAGTCGCGGCGAGACGTCAGATGATGCGCTGTCGTTAGGCCGATTCTTCTCCATTTCTAGGTCCGGGCCCTCGCGACACTTATCGACTTCAATTACAACCTTGTCCAGCCATCGAAAAAACCTACGACCCCGAAGGATCGCTATTTACCGTGGTAACGGTTCCTATTCCCCGAACAAAGCAAAAAAGGAAAAAAAGGAGTGCGCAGACAGAAAAAGAAAAGAAACCTGCGGAAGGATTCCGAGTGTTTCGACAGGTCACCCAAGGCTATCATTGCGATTATTCCCGTTTACCAGCCTACCGGATTCGACGTGCCAACGGTTTTTTTATTTGAGACAAACTACCGTTGCAATTGTGTACACCAACCAACAACGACACTATGAGCTCCTCCGCCCAACCAGAGGCATCGTTGCCCAAGGCCGAGAAAGAGAAGAAGGGAATCGGCAAGGTGTTTTCCAAGGTCAAGGGCGTTTGGAGGAGAGGCGACTCGGCCGGCTCTAAGCGTCAACCACCAGCTGTCGCACCCTCAGCTGCTGTTAATGTCAGCGATGTCGCTGCGCCTGTCACGATTACAGAAACTAGAGCTGAAGAGGCTCCTAAATCGTATGTGTGACGCTGAAATTGCTTTCTTGGGCTTTGGCCAACTGCCTGTTACGGCTACCTGCCGTAATGCGATAATCATTGGCATTTCTGAGGTCAACTTGTATGTAGCATGCTAACAAGCCTTTTAACGTATAGACCCAGTATCAGCCATGTCGCCGTCAAATCCGATGCGCGGGCTGCGTATGAGAATATGGCCGGAGTCAACAAGCTCTCCAGGCTCGAGCTGTTTGAAGAGCGTGCCAAAAAGTTGAACGAACGATTTGGCCTGGAGATTCAACCCATGCAATGGCAAAACGCCATCCCTAACGACACCGTACTTCGCATGGATAAGCCCATTAGAATGCGCATCCGACGAACCTGCCATCGCTGCAACGCTACCTTTGGCGCTGCTAAGGAATGCCCCAACTGCAACCATAACCGTTGCACCAAATGCACGCGTTACCCACCGAAGCTCTCTGAGGCCGAGGCCATTGCCAGTCGCGAAAGGAGAGCTGCCAAGATCAAGGCCAACCGTGAAAACGCCCCGATACTGCCCGACTACGGCCCAGAAGACAAGAAATTCGTGCTTACACGCCCAAGCAAGACGGGAGGCCAGGATCTCGTCCATAAGAAGCCTCGCCAACGTGTCCGACGAACCTGCCACGAGTGCCAGACGCTATTCATGGCTGGGACCAAAATATGCGAGCGATGCAGTCACGTTCGCTGTACCGACTGCCCTCGAGACCCGTAAGAAGACCCCTTCCTTTCTGTAAATGGTGTATTTAAATGCTGACGAGGACATGTGATAGGCCAAAGAAGGACAAATATCCATTCGGGTATCCTGGTGATGAATTTGGTCCCAGCAGCGTACCTCACTACGAATGCGAAAAGTGTAAAGCAGTTTATCCCACGGACGCCGCGAATGGAACGGAATGCAGGAAATGCAAAAATCCAAAATCAAAATCCTCTCCTCGTGCTCGGCCTCGCAAGGTGGAACCGATACCCGACCCAGACGTGGTCAAGTCGATACAGATTAAACTGGACAGTCTCAAAGTTACGTAGGATCTGTCTTGGTTTGACTTGCACGAATAAGCTGTTGTCTGCATCGATCCTTGAGCGAATTTTTCTTCTTTTCCCCCTCACGTCTTGCATTCGCATTCACGTCTGTTCTGTTTTTATATAGACGACCTTGACGACTTCCGTGCTGAAGCATTCTTCACCTCACTTTCCTCACCTCACCCCTTTTCTCCCAGACACTGAATCTTACCTGGAACGACGACATTTTACTTCTTCTCTTTACATATTAAGCGTCAGTCCAGCCAAACTGCGCAAATAAGCAACAGCTCTCTATTTCTTTTGTCATGAACAATATACCGAAAGGGAGGAGGGGGAAATCGAGCAGGCGATCTATCAGATCCATCGTTCTATCTACTGGTTAAAGAGGTGGATATGATGGACGGACAAAAGAAAAAAGAAGGATGGCTTCACTCGGAATGGTCAGCTCATTGATGAACGACTAGTTTGTTTTTTTGTCTTGGTGTTTTTGTTGTGGTTTTTTATTTGGTTGATATCTTATTTGTTTTATAAGCGCAAAAAGCGAGAGAGCATGACTGGTTTATTCTCCCCCACCCCGGCCTACCTACCATTTTATTTGATTATCTCTTCAACACTCATCTCATCGTCAACCGTGTTTATTCTTCTGCCTTTGTTCTAACCACAAGATGGGTTGGGATGATGTAAACTCAACATTAAAAAGAAAAAGTAAAATTAAATCTCTTTTCATCTTTGATGAGGGTGGCTATTGATATATATAAATATATTTGTATATCTGTCACGCTTATGATTCTCCGAAAGACTTGTTCTGTGGCTTATGATTCTCCGAAAGACTCGTTCTGTGACTGTATTGCCCAAAGCATTGTATATCTTACCTACATACCAACTGTAAACAAAACACTATTATCGTATTACGCCACCACCCTTTTCAGGGGCGCTCCAGCTCCGTGCTGCCTTTCCATTTTCTTCACAAATACAAAACCGAATCCCGTCAAGACACACAACTACTCCCATCAGGACGCACAACTACTCCTCTATGATGTGTGGCTCAAGCACAAGCCTCGCCGTATGCGGCACACAAGGCCCTAGCGTATCAATTCGATTCGCCTTGCGTCCAATATGTCTCCCCGCTCCTCCATCCATCCGGTTATTCAAGTATATATGCTGATCTCTCAACGGTTGCCCAGCGACCAGACCCCTGAATTCATTCATATTGTAAATGGGCATCAGCCGGTGCGTAGGGTAAAAGCGGCCACGAATGGACTGCTCTTTGAACACGACATTGTCCTTAATGAGGATCCAGCACCACTGCTTGCTTCGCGTAACTTGCGTCCGCCACCGAATTTCCTCCTGCAGCGCGAGGGGCAGCTTATCCTTTTCATCGTCGATGACGGTGCCCGCAGCGCTGGGGCCCTTTGACAACTGATAGATTGGTCCGCGGAAGAAGACAGAGCCAGGATAGTCGGCGCTAGTAAAGATGTGTAGCAAGCCCATCACGGTTGTCGGGCTGGAGTTCGCTTCGGCCCCTGCCATTTTCACCCGTACGGCATCGCCGATCTCGAGGCGCTCAGCACCGAAGAAGCAGCCGTAATAGGACACGGCTTTTCCGGTGGGGTCATCACCGCGACGGGTCCAAAGCGAGTGAGAGAAGTCAACTTTTGAGGCCGCCATCTTGGAAGCATCAAGGTTAATAAGATCTCGTCGAACGGCATTGTTCCCAGCAGCCTGAAACAGACTTTCCCAAGGCACATCATCAAACACCTTGTCCTTGAGTTCCGCAATGTCAACGGAAGGGACGCTGTAGCAGTGGAATGGCCGCAGGTCGGCCTCAGCTTTGGTCACATTTGGTTGAGGCACCACGGCATGACCAATGGGTAATAACTCGAATGTCATGCCGTTGGGGGTCAGGTTGCCAGGGGTCGAAATAATCCCAAGCCGCCAGGTATTACCTGTCTGATACCATACGAGTTCTCCAGCTCGGAAGAGCAATGGCCCCTTAAGCGACCATTGGATAGCCTGAGGTTTTGGCTGCTGGAGTGCTTGCTGCTGAAGCGGTGTAGGCACTGCAGCCGGCGCAGCAGCGGGCATCGGGGCTGAATGATTGGGAACAGCTGTAGGGAGTGCCTGGGAGGGGTTTGGCTGTATAAGCTGAGGGGATTGGGCGGATTGTGTGGGCTGGGACGGCTCGCGCGATTCGCGTGGCTGAATCGGTGTGGGTAGCGGTACAGGAGTCTGCTGGATAGGCTTCGCTTGTGGCGGTTGCTGTGACAGTTGTTGAGGCTGCTGAGGTTGTTGCGCCGCCTGTGGGTGAGGACTAATATTGGGCGGCTTGTGAGATGGTTGGCCCGGGATTGGAGGCAAAGGAACCGGCGTTACTTTGACAGGTCTCTCGAGCTTCGCTGGAGTTTCTCCCAGGGCTTGGAGAGGAGGCTGAATTGGCACCTGAGCCTGAGCCTGAACTTGAACAGGGGCTGGGATAGAAGGCTGAGCTGAGCTTTGAGAAGTAGGCTGTGCCACTGCCGCCTCTTCAGAAACCAGTGGAGGCTTTGCGAGGTTGGGCATGTTGCAGTGAACACAGCAGCAGTCGCCGTAGTCCTTGGATGCTGACAACAGCCATATCAAGTGAACGCCGAACTCCTGAGGACTCTTGAATAGCTTTGACTTGGTGGGGTATCCAGACACCCAAAGATGCTTGGACTTTTCATATAACCAATATCCTCGTGGAAATTGCACATACCACGGATTTCCTTCTGCAGAGAAAAAGACATTATCAGGCTGTATTCTAGCAGCAGCATGTCATCGTTACTGGGAGTATCTTACCGTCTGGGTTGGGTGAAAGTTCCTGCTTCAATAGAATGCCCAACTTGATCCGCCACTCCACAAACCTCGGGTCGTCTTCAGCTAACCTCATCATCTGAGGCTTTGTTCGCGGAGTCTTGTCTGCGACGGTGGCCTCCTTGCCTGATTTCTTAGCAGCAGTGGTAGCTGCTGGTGTCGCCGTTGTCACCGGCCAATACCCCGGTCCGGTATCGACTCCATCGCTCCTCGCAATGCGGATCACATCAAAATCTTTGGTGTCCATGGCTTCTCAATCATGATACGGCGTTTCGGATGAGTGTTGCTGCTGCTCTGCTCCACGACCACACGCTGCCTGTCCCGACACGTGGGTCTCGTGACCCCTTGACCTGAAGCGGCTTCAAGAATCCAAATATCCCATACAAATAGCTGATAGAGAAGAGGATAACGATGGTTGTATACGCTTGAGTGGTTGCGAGATAAGATGTTTGCCAAGCCTCGAGACCTCTCAAAGAGCACGCTGTTAGATTGTATGTAGACCTTGAGAGAGACGTAGGACGGGCAGCTCCAAGCAGTTCACAGCGTCTCGGCGTGCCTCAATGGGAATATTGCGAGTCCTCGGTGGTATAATGTAATTTCTATTTCGACGGCACAGAGCAATTAGTATATTGGGGATTTGCCTTGTGTTGACACAATGATGAATTGAATTTCTGTAGGACAAAGCCCGACGTGTAGTGGTTTAGCCAGTCAGAATTGATGAGTCAGCATAACTGTGGCGCAGCTACATATTAAGAGCTGCATTCACTGGACCAAGAAGACGAATGAGTGTGCAATTTGAGCATACAGAGTGTTCTATAAATGCTTATGAGCAATGCAATTGAAAGGATGAAGAATTATAACAGGCTCAACCATTTGGATAGTTCTTAGTACGAGAATCTAACCGGTATCTGCCTGTGTAGATACAATGAGGTGTACATAGATGTACATTAATTCCCTGTGCCTTGTGCAGATGATGCGGTAGACTTCGAATACACTGTATTGCATCTATAGCTTTTATAGGCTCCAGAGACTTTAAGATGATGAAAAGGCTAGAATATCATTGTTCTTGGGATTGGCCGTTACTCTTATACACATCTCCAGTATTGGTGGGCGACTCAAGCCACGCACCGCCACAGTCCATTAAAGAGGCACGCGTTGTTCACGCGTTTTGTGAATTTGCTTCACTTGAGAGCCGATGAAGAATCTTGAGATCATTTTGCTTTTTTACACTCATATTGGCCCCTCTTTTCATTCTTACGCATAAGGAGACACACAGATTCTAGAGCATACAATCCATGAGTACCCAATCAGGATACCGCCATGGCAACAGGGCTTTCCTTCAGGCCCTCCTCGCCAATGGAACATTGACCTACAAAGAAGCACGGCCAATAATTGCCGCCATCATCAACGCCGACAATTCCGGCGACCCAGAAGGTTCAGAATGCAGGCCCGACCAAGTTACGGAACAAGTGTTCCATGACTACATTGACAAAGCCTCCGCCGCAGCATCCCAGTTTGACTATGAGATTCGGAGCACGCAGCACCAGGTCACCAAGGAGAGGATCTTTGCCCTCGTGAACACCACTTCCGACCCCCAGACACAGCTCGCTACGATATATAGCCCGGAAGAGCTATCCTTCATCAAGCGGGTTCTCGATGCCATGTTTGAAAAGTTTAACCGGCCCCGGCTTGAGTCGCTCTGCATTACCGAGATGCAAGCTATCAAACTTGCAAGGCCACCACGCAGAGAGAGCCAGGGGGACGGAGAAGAACAGTCACAAACTCCGATAGATAGGGGTTTGAAGCACAGCGAGGTGGAAAACGTCCTCGAAAGTCTCGTGGAGGGAGGCTGGTTCGAGATTAGCAGAGAGGGTTTTTACTCGCTGACGCCACGAGCGCTCTTGGAGCTCCGTCCTTGGCTCATTGATATGTACAATGACCCAGATGCTGAGCCCGGCGAGTGGCAGAGGATCAAATTCTGCGAGGCGTGCAAGGAGATTGTCACCTGGGGTCTCAGGTGTGCAGATCCCGACTGTACACTCCGGCTGCATGATATTTGCCAAGAAGCGTTTTGGAGGTCACGGCGGGGAACAAATTGCCCTAAATGCTCTCGTGAATGGACTGGGAATCATTACGTTGGAGAAAGAGCCATCACAATGACTGAGGCGTATCGACGGGGTCGAAGACAGAGCGGTGGCCATAGGAGTGCGCTGGCAGATGAGATTGTTCATGAACAGGGAGGCGACGAAGAAAGTGAAGGCGAGGAGGAGGATTGATGGGACGAGATGAATTATCAGCAAAAGCAACGAAATTTGCGCTGTCGTTTGGAATATCTTGGCTGATATTATCACGGATATATACATGACTGTATGATGGGCGGGATATGGTACTACCATTTACGAATGATACCCTAGAACAATTTTTATTGTCCAACTGAGAAATATGCTAAACCCTTGCCTCGCTGTCTTTCTTTACGGAGTGTATTGTGTAGAATCATTTCAGTCATCTACTACAGTGCTGATGCTGCGGGTACGTACTGCTTCTTGCGCAGGGAGGCTTTTGCTCTAAGATGCGCTGCAGTTTTGATTGGTCGAAGCTTAGGGTGTTGCACCAATGACATCACTCTCACGATTCCCTTTATTCGGATAAAGTTGACATCGTGACGACTTGGCTTGCACGTGTCAACGATCTACTAATTTAATCAGATTCCAGTGAGGCGAAGTAGATCCACGCTTCGCATTTCAATTCCTATCACTCAACCCTTCGTCTCACGACCGCTACGCACCTACAAGCCCTTACACCTACGTTGCGACCGAGACAGAGAGCAAGATGCTGGAGTACTTTACCTATAAGAAATTCAAGAAGAACAGAGAAGAGAAGGAGAGTGCAAAGAATGATGGAAAGCAAGCAGCGGATACAAATAAGAAGGGCGATAAGCAGGACGAGAATTACGATTCGTCCAGCTCGGAGCTTAACCACCCAAAGACAGTCCTCAAGCCTGAGGACGAGCGATTCCTAGAGGAGCTCCTCGCCCAGAACACCGATGGATCTCCACCACCGCTACCGCCTCGCATCTACACCTACGATGTAGACTGGCATTCCGACGTCGAAAGTTCCATCGATGAATCAAAGCAGAACACCGACGACGAGAAGGACAAGGCCGCGAAGACCCCCGACGCTGCAAAGAAACAAGACGAAGGCGTCGGAGAAAAGTCAGACAAGAACGGAAAAGAAAAGGCGAAAAAGAATGGAAAAGAAAAGGCAGAAAAGCAGCCCAACAGGCTGTCCCTCTTCTTTACGAGAAACAAGAAACCAGCGGATGCCGTCAAGCCCAGCGAGACACTCAAGCCAGACACCGAAAACGTCACGCCCAAAGAAGCTGAGCGCGAGAAGAAGGACCTCACCCGCGTCCTCGACCTCTTGAACCTCTCCGCCAAAAACAACAAAGCCGTGACCGAATCCAAGGACTCGTCCGACATCCTTCAGAGGTTCACCCAGATCTTCAAGGATCTCGTCAACGGCGTGCCCACTGCCTACGATGACCTTACTAAGCTGTTCGAAAACAACGATAGCTCCATCAACAAGCTCTTTGAGAAGCTGCCCTCGTCGCTGCAGAAGCTCGTTACGCAGCTCCCGGATAAACTGACCACTACGCTGGCTCCGGAGATTCTGGCTGCTGCCGCGGAGTCGCAGGGGATTAAAGTCGCTGAGGGCGGTATGAAGGGCGCGGCTAAGAGGATGCTCTTTGGGCAGAATTTGGCGAATCTGGTGAAGAAGCCTGGTGCGATTGTGGGAATGCTCAGGGCAATTGTGGAGGTTTTGAAGTCGAGATGGCCGGCCTTTATTGGCATGAATGTCATCTGGAGCGTGGCTCTAAGCTGTGAGTTTCTTTCCTTGTTCCTTAGTTGATATCGTCATGAAGCTAACTATGTGCAGTATTGCTTGTGGTCCTCTGGTACTGCTACAAGCGCGGCCGTGAAGAGCGCATCCTTCGTGAGGAGGCGGCTGCTGGAAACGAAGAGGCCGCCCGTCGACTAGCAGAGCTTTCCGAAGACGAAGAATCCGATGAGAACAACAAACCAGCGGCAGATGGCAAAGAAATTCCGAATGCCAAAGAAGCTGAAGAAGCTGCAGAAGTTGTAGAGGCGGCAGGGGCTGCAGCAGCCGTGGGAGTCATACCAGTCATCATCACGTCTCCGGAAGGAGAACAAGTAGCAGCCCCGAAAGAAGTTTCGCCAACTGATGAGGTGCCGCCATCAGGTGCTCCCACAGAGGAGAAGAATCACTCCTAATGACCAACAAATGGTTTACTTGATGAGATGGAACGATACCCCTCTTTCTTATGGTAATGACACGAGCACGACATGAGTTCTGGATAATGAGTCTTTCCTCTTGGTTGTTTTTTATTCTTTCTTTCTATTGTTTTTGTTGGTATACGTAATTGGGTATCTTTTGAGTTAGGTTAGGTTTATTCCATGCATGCAATGCGACAATCGCACAATCAATCATCCTGCACCAACTCCTTGATTTCTTCTCTCCCAGGTGCCATAACCACTTCCTTGGTCTTCTCATCAACGCCAGCCTGATTCGTAGCGCCGCCCCCATCCTGCATCCAAAAGTCCACCTCGTCAATGATATCATAAATAATATCCTCCGCAATCTGTTCCTGGTACCGCTCGACCACTGCATGTAGAGAGTTTGCGCTGAGGCCATCAGGTTGAATCATATCCACCTCACCATTGGTAGAGTCGTAATCTGCCGGCGGATACCAAAAGTCCGGCCCAAAGTTAACTTCGACTGCTCCGCCTCTAAACACGCTGACGGCGGGATAGTAGCCCAACATGCCGTCATCGAGACCTTCTCTGGCTCCGACTTGGGGCATGGGCTTAGATGCAGGGGGGAGGAACCCCAAGAGATTCTCAAAAGGCGTCCCCATGAGCACGCCGTTTTTGTAGACTCTGATATAGGAGTTGGGAAGTGTGCGTAGAGCAGGCGTGGGGTGTGTAGGGCTCGGAGCGTCGTTAGAGGAGCTTGATGATGCGGCTGGCGAAGGATTCATAAGATCTTCCAGCTCTTTGGTGGTGTGGTATTCGATTTTCTCAAAGTATGTGTGCGCCTTGAATCGGATCGGTACTCGGTCTCGCACAATGTTGGCTGCTTCTGCAGTTGCTGGTGCGGGCTCGTCCGCCGCATCCACGGCAGGGTTATAGTGGCCGGCCATGATCTTTCTATGTAAATGCTCGGATGGCAGCTGAATTTCAAGGCCGATGACATCGCCCTCTTGTATGCTCTCGCCGGGAGGGAAAAACTCTTTCGGACGGGACATGAAGACCTTTTCGCCTGCGACGTCTCGAATACCATAGCTGTAGGCGTCGAAGCCTACAGGGGCATCGAGAGAGGCTTCTCGTCTGGCCCATCCCATGCGTACGTGCTTCCCGCCAACTGGCTTTGCGTCGCCGTCTTTCGGCGGCTGTATGCCTTGTGTAATCTTGCATTCCCAATACCATCTTCCTTCGCGTACGGCCACATTGGCCCGTGCCATGCGGAAGCCTTTATCGGTGGTGACTTGCCGGCCGGACTTGTCGAAGAAAACATGAGTCGCAGCATCCTCGAAGCTCATTCTCGGTCCAAACGGCTCTGGCTCGGTCTGTCGATAGTATAGCGTGGAGGGGAAGAGAGGGTCGGCAATGCAGGGAGTGTAGCGAAAGTTTTTCTTGTTAAAGACACTGTTTTTGGGTTTAGAATAGTCGCCAAGTTGGAAGATAGAACCACTTACTGGTCTGAAGTCTCCATGAACTCGATTGCCTCTCCACCTGGCCCGTCAACCCGATGATGCAGCGTCATGACAGGCCCGCGAGGGGGGTCAAAGTCAGACAATTTGGGCGGCGCCAGCTTGTAGCGCAATGGGCTGTTCTCGCTCTGCTCGGGTTCGCGTCCAGCTTTGGGATCTGGAGTGGCGGGGTTGCTATCGCCGCCCTTGGCCTCGCGCTTCTTGAGAGTCTCCTTCTTTGTCCTGACGGGCTTGGAACGGCCCGACTGCGATGCGTCGTCGGCATGTTGAGCTTCGGAAGAGGGCCTGACGTCTGGATTCAGCGGTGACGGCACGGCAGGACTGTGGCCTTCGTCGAACGCGCGCTTCTGGGGGATGGACGAGAGGGACGTTGTAGGCGTGAGCTCCCGCTTGGGGCTGCCCATGTCTGAAGCCATCGTGGGCGGCTGCGGTGGGATTGAGTTGAGCTCAAGCCTCAGATGAAGAGGAAAATAACAGCTGGCGGACACGTGAGGACAATTGGCAAGCCGGATCTCGAAATCTGGGTGGTGAATGTGGTGGGGTTTGCTCTAATGAACTCCGTACAGCATCAAAGTCAAAAGAACAAACGACGGCTTGAGCTACGAAGGTACGTTGATCCAGGTACCGCGTTATCTTATCGGTCTGATCGCGTCGTCAAAATTGGACGCTGCAACGGGTCTAGCCTTGCCGATGACCGACGCAGTGCGAGGTTGTGGCTGCCCCTTGCAAATGACAGATTTGCTGCACGGGCAGCCAATCAGGAGCCGACTATTGTAAGCAGAGGCATCTCGACGGCGTATCACGACAGCCTCATTGGCCACTGGGCGTAGGCGGTGGGCTGGCGGCGGACCAGCGGTGGGTTGCAGTGGGCTTGCAGTGGGCTTGGGGTCTCGTTCCGGACATTTTGCATGCTGAAGTGACGCTTCTGAGGTGCTAGAGGCACGGCAATCACGCCAGCCCAACACGCTGCGGCCTCGATACCACCCAGATCATCTACTCACCTTCCTAGTAGTGCCGTTGACAGGTACTCACTTGTGCTTCGTAATATATTCTAGTGCCGAGCCCGGACGTGCTCCTTCGCATCACCGACAACGACATCGGGGGCCTCGATTTGATTCACGGGCCTCTGCTCGACCGTCTCCCGAATTCAATCTCCTCCGCCCGTATGATTATATCCCAGATCTGGGGACTCAGATTCGGCCACAGATCGGGGGGACCACTTTACAGAGTCGGGTACCCAGCTTTGTACATGCAGGAAAAAAGCTTGAAACACACATCACACCACATCACCCAAATCATCTCGAATCGAACCGTTCGTCACCTCGTCTCGCATCGCATCGTCCCGCCTTCGCCTTTGCCTTGCCTTGACTCGCCTTGACTCGCCGTGACTCTCACCTCGTCTCGGTTCCAAGGGCCCCGCTCCCCGAATCCTCCAACTTTCACCGAGCCCTGGACTCGCCGCCATTTTTACCTGGTTCTCTCGATCCTTCCATCATCCGCCAAGCTGCGGCTGCTCTTCGACTTCCGTATCGATTGGCCAGACAATTTGCGTTGCGTCAACGAGCTCTCTCGGCCGAGGTGTGGCCTCTCCATTCGGTCTTCTGGCCCCCATCCTGACCGTTTGATACGTTAATTTGCCTGTCTCCTGACGACTCGGATTCGGCACAACGTCGCTGCCGGCTCGTCACCACCACCATCAATCAAATCTCTTGATCTATCGCCTGTCCATCGCCTTTCAGCCTTTTGAGCGACTCTATTTTGTCGGTGCTTCTTAGGAAATATCGCCCTGATATATTCGCCACCTCGAGGCCGACCATCCCCCGTTGCCAAATGTTACATTCGGCCGTCGGTTGACGAGTCCGTGCCTGCGCCACTAATTATTTGTCAGCCCTCGTACCACGCCCAACATATCTCGTGGTATTGGGCGTCATCTACTGAGCAAGTTTTGATATCACCAGGACCTCTCGGCGCGGAAATGAGTGAAGCATCACAGCCGGGGACGCCGCCGGTCGGGCCTCAGCGGGAATCTGGCACGGCAAGGACAGCCTTGCCCTCTCGACCTATGTCGGTAAAGAATCGCGAAACCACACCACCTGGTCCTATAAACTCAGCTCCATCTCCGACGGAAAGCGACGGCCAGAGGCCTAAACATGCCGATGAGTATGCTGCCTTGAATGCAAGAGAAAAGGAAAATGTAGGCAACGATGACGATCTCTCGTCGACTGCTGGCAGCCCTAGGAGCACGTCAAGTGCACCTAAAACCAAAAGGCTGTTGGCAGCAAATGCCCAGGAACAAGGCGGGCAGGTTTGCAGGTAAGCTTCTGCCGTGGCTATGCAATGCTGTTGTGTCGTGAATTTCAATGCTAACACTTTTTGCAGCAACTGTGGCACTACCCGTACTCCCCTTTGGAGGAGAAGCCCCCAAGGTGCGACTATTTGCAACGCCTGTGGCTTATACTTGAAGGCCCGGAATGCTGCTCGGCCTACGAGCCTGAAAAAGCCGCCCAACTTGGTGCCCAGCACTGGCTCAGCCCAACCGCCTGCTAAGCCAAGCTCATCTCCTGCACCAAAGCTGCTACCAAATGTCGCTGGCGCAACTTACGTAGCAGCCGATGCTACTCAGTCAGGCACCTGTCCAGGCGGCGGCCGCTGTAACGGCACCGGTGGCGCTGAAGGATGCAACGGATGCCCTGCATACAATAACCGCATGTCAAAGAGCGCCCAGCTCAACGTGATGCAGCGACAAGGCGGATGCCATGGCCGTGTTGAAACTAAGACTGAACCAGTTCCCATCGATATCAATGCCCTTCAGGCACAAGAACGGGATACCACGGTTATCATCGCCTGTCAAAACTGCGCAACTACAATAACCCCCTTGTGGAGGAGAGATGAAAGTGGACATACAATCTGCAATGCTTGTGGTGAGTTCATACATGGCATTACTTTACTGCTTGAATATTGTTTTTTCTAACTAGTAGGGGGTATCTAGGGTTGTATTACAAACTGCATGGTGTCCATAGACCAGTCACTATGAAAAAGGCCACTATCAAAAGGCGAAAGCGAGTGATTCCCGCGGCGCAGGATGAGGAAATGGACGAGGGCATGGAGGGACTGGAAACACAAAGCCAGGGGACCCCTGAGAGGGGAACTATTAACGAAGACGGATCTGTGAATCTAGGCCTTCGACGTCGCCCTGGTCACCCTCTGACCATCGAACCCCATCCGACCAGCCGAAACCCTTCACCACTACCTTCTGCATCTGCGTCTGATCTGGCAGTATATCATCAACACAGCACCGCATCACGCAGTATGCCACCGTCTCTTAACGACGAGAATAAACTAGCGCCGCTAGCTTCGATGAACTCGACAATAGCCGACGAAAGACAATCTTCCCTATCGCCCGCCTCCTTCCTTTCACCCAACCGCAAACGATCGTTTTCATCCACCGAGGCAGACTCTGTCAAAGGTACGGATGGTGGTCACGAAAGCTCGAAGCGAATTTCTTCCATCAAATCCATCCTCAATCCATCGACCAATGCCGATGAAATATCAAATACTGGGCCTACCAGTGCGGATCGGGGAGATTACTCTCTGCCGCCCCTGAGGTCTCCCGCCAGTATATCACCAAAACTATCGGGCGGCGGTGGATTTACGCCGCTGAATGCGGCCCCAAGACCTCACGATATCGATACGGAGAGCGAGCGAATCAAGGCAGAGCGCAGATTGTTACTGAGGCAAGAGGCTGAGCGGATGCGGGAGATGCTCGCTGCAAAAGAGCGAGAGCTCATGGAGTTGGGAGAGTAAAACGAAGGGAATTCATGACGGCATGGTTGCCAAATGGTCAATAGGCTTCTGCTGCTTGCGCAACTTTTATCTTGTTTTCTTATTTTCTTTTCAAAACATAGCTACCCATTAAGGCGCATCGGGAAAAGGACTGACTTATAGCGTCTTGGACGGACGGGACGGCGTATCTAGAGGGAGGATTTGCAGGTACGCCTACTTGAATTGGAAGAGGGGAGTTATTTTACCTCTCGCGAGGCATGGGCCGGTGTTTGCGGCATGATTGATGCTTTTGTCTGGACCATCCTGGGTTGTATCTTTGTCTTGCTGGAGCATTGTACCATAAGATGTGTCTCTATATATGCTCAGAAGAATTGTCTTTCTACATCAGGTATATGCAAAGAAATGACTCTGCTGTTGAACTTGTTTATCTTGTCTTGCCTTTCTCTTGTTCATCTATCACTGTTGTTCGCTAAGGCTGAGTTTATGGCCTAGTAGGTAAACATTGAATCGTCTGCTTACACGTAGAAACAGCGGTAAACACAACTCATGGCACATCAAGTGTCGTCACTCAACAGCACGTCAGTAAATTGATTGATAATCACAACTTAGTCTAACCCCTTTGTTCTTCTGTCGCAACTACTAGTCTGTTGTCCGTTCTTAGTGTAAAATCGATCGGCAAATTGCACCGCATCTACGTTGAAAAGTACGCCGAGCGAAAATGCCGTTCACTAGCTTCCACCCCAAAAGCTGTTGACGAAAGAAAGAAGCGGGTCTCTACATTCAGACAGTCAAATAGTTTACTTGCTCTTCGAGGCATCTTGATATATACAATTCCTCTCAACTTATATCTATTGTATTTTGCTGTTGATATACAAAGATATACTTGTTATTTTTCTTTGTAAAGCAGTCTCTTTTACTTGTGGAAAACACACAGCAGTATTTATCATTCCTACAGTGCGCATTTCTTTTTTCTACAGGCCTGGTTGCTACAATGTTGTTTGAACGCCTTTGCCACCCCATGGCGCTAAGCAAAAACGCGAGCCAGAAGCAAAGCCGAACTAGCATGTCAGCGTGGCGTTTGCCGCAGTGAAACTATTTTGGCTTTGAGAAGGATGCCTTCTTCGGCTTTTATTCCCGCGGACCGGATTTCTTTGATACGTACATTGTATCTATCGACTTGGGTCTCTTAGTGCGGATATACGGATACGGCTCTTCTAGAATATTGAGGCGGAAATGTGGGGGTTTGGACGTATTTCCTACTGAGCCGGTAGCAGGGAATAATTGCTCTTGTTTCGACTGGACTATGCAGTTTATCATGTACGCAGATATATTTATTGTTTCAAATTTGTAGATATTATTCAACTATCTGCCTGGGTATAATAATTAGATGTAGCATTTTTATGGGGGCTTTTTTTTCCAAGCGTTGATTTTGTTAATGGGGTTATTGTAAGCTTAATTAAATTCGGCATCTGTCAGACGCATTACACGAACATCACGAGAGCATCAGCTCTCTGATCAAAAGAGAAATCGCATGTATCTAAATCTTAACCTGTCAGGATGATAAAAACAGCATAAGCTTCTTGTAGTCAAATTTGACGTGGGTTGTTCCCTTTTCTCTCTCTTGGCACCCTAGTGACACAGAGAAGCTGTACACATCGACCAGAAGTATCGTATACATTTCGCTGGTTTGCCTAGATGGGAGCCTGAAATTTACCGAAATGGACATTGCCACTGTAGGATTTTGGAATACTTTGAATTGTAATCGAGAAATTCAAAACCAAACAGTTTACAGTGGCTGGCTGTTGCAACGGTAAAGCTTTTGTCCGTCTTACACACCGGTTACATCACCTTCAAGACCTTACCTAGCATTAGAATTGTTTCCCAGCTAGCAAGGCTGTAGTATTTCAAAATCTATTTCTCTCAGCAAGATAGTATCACGTCGTCAAATCCATTGTTAAGTGTTGCTTTGTAAAATCCCCGTCTTGCCTGTGAATGTCTCACTTGAGAGAAATCAAACAAACGCGGCTCAACCCAGTTTACCTACCGCCTTTCTTTTACTAGGCCATAGGCTATGAAGGCAGAATCGTCCATTGTACGAATTCACTCCAGCTTCATCTTCTTCTCTTCCTCTCTGAGTGGGCTCGAGATTCAAAATGGCAGAAATGGAATGGTCTCTGGCCCTTAGGCTATTTATACCTCTCCTGATGACCAGATACTCATTACCGCTTCGTGGTCACACCAACTGTAAAATGATACCCAATATTGGTAATCTCATTTTCAGCATGAATCTGATATTTCGGCCATCGGACCGCAGCTGAATCGACGACCTCCTGAGTCATCTTCATCCAATATACCCCAAATGGCGTCAACTCCCACGAGGACTGTGACCAAGACGCTGACCAAATAAGGGGTCAACAATAACGGCCTCCTGATTCGGAGCTGCTTGCGACTCACAGCTTCGTTAGATGTTGATCAAGCCGCGCGCCCCGATCTATCCCGTACATTCGAACAAGGTGGAAATGCGGACAAGCTTCTGCCCCACCACGTGCCGTTAGACGCCGCCATTTCGAACTTGCTCGGCGTCAGCACCACGTTCGCGGTTAGTCTAGCAAGCCCCAAAGCCATTGGACAACACCATCAACTTGGGCGAGGCTTTTGCGGAAGTTTCTAGAGCATTCGCCAGATGCCAGGCATCAGGATTAGACACCTCCCCTGGCGCAACGAATGTCAGCGCGGGGCGTCCAGGCGACGACGATAGGACGAGCTAGTCCGGAGGTATAACGTTATTGTTATACTACTCGTACTACCTCCCTGTGGATGTTGTAGGTGAGCCCATTCGGCATCGCTCCATCTTCATGTGCTATGCGACTAGCAGGGGCCCGTTGCTGTGATAACTTGGGCGCCCAAGATACTAGTCATCTGCCTTATGGGCTCTAGTGTCCGCGGCGGTTCTGATAATCAATTGCAAAAGGTGTGTCATGCCACTTACGAAGTAATTGTTGCATGAATTTCCTGAAGCAGATGGATTTGCAGGCGATTGCTGAAGGATTAAATCTCAATGGCGGCGTCAGTCTGCGATGCGGTGTCCCATACGTGGCTCGTATCACCACACGTCCATAAGTTTTGCCAGCCTCTGATCAAATTACCCATTCGCATGATTCCCTGCATCAGCTGCATCCCGGAGATATTCCCTGGATGTCATGGCTGTAGCACTCGTAATTTCAGACAGAGCATGGAACCGCGCACCATAATACTACCTCACCTTGACGGCACATCGCACCTCGCGCACCCGGTTTGAAGTCCGAGAACTGGCGGAGTCAGCAATCAATGAATCGGCTGGGTGGGACGGGTTGTACGTCGGGGAACAAAGTATATGCAAAGGGCCGGTGTCTATAACACGGAAGAAATTTTAGCACTGATAGACCCTTGATTACTCCGTCTGGTCCGCAGACAGAGATCCGTGATCTCTTGCCTTCTCCGCACTCTGCATAGCGCAACGGGCATCGTATTGATTCACACCCTTCTCGCGAGTAATCGAAGCAGGCCACTCGACGGAAGTGTAGGGGTGTCCGAGCCATTGAGGCCGTCATCGGGCTATATCTTTATGTATCAGCGTGGGGAAGGATTTGCGCATCGACCGTCTAGATAGTGCCTGTACTGTGTGCAAGATCCGAGGCCAAGAGCAGCTCTTTATCATTATGCGGCGGTTGGCGGTAGAAACAACCATAATGGCTCCCCCACACAGTGGAATAACACACGGTCGGATGGGCTGCTCTTCTGTCAAACGAAGGGCGCACAATTGACAAGTTCATGTCGACCGCAACGCCGCCAATCCCTGCCTCGCATGCCCCGGCTCCGGCTGAGGCTTGCTCCACCAACCCAGACTCATGACTCTGCTCCCACTGGCTCCAGCGCTACGCCGCACTGCTTGTGGGAGCCACAAAGCCGTGGAGATGGGGCTCTCTGGTCCTCGTTACGGAGAGACCCTGCTGGGGATCGCGTGGGTAGGCAGATGAACAAAACTGGCAACGGTCCGCCTTGCCTCGAGCCACATTTCTCCTGTTATTGCAATCTCAACTGCGGTTTTCTTCATCAGATCACTGCTGAAATCTCATTTTGATCATTGTTTTCAATCTTACGACTCACAATTGCCCTTGTTTCTGACCATTAGTGTTCAAGGTCGGAGTTTTTCTCTCATTGGGATCGGATCCGAAGGTGGGACGACATCTGGGGTCGATTCGTCGTCTTCAGACCCTGCCGCGCGCCCTTTCCAAGTCATTCTGTGGCTTCTGGTTGGATGAAGTGAGCACGCCTTTCCGCTTGCCCAAGACAATAGCACGGCGCGCCCTTTCACATAAACTACCAAGATGACCGTCATTGATGAGCTGGACGAGTATGTCAACTGGGACAACGCTGGCCTAGGTGCTGACAGCGTCTACCCACCTGTGCCCAACATGTCGTCCACCGGGAACCCTGCCGAGGATGACATTGGTCTTGTACTCGAGAATGTCAATGAAGACGACTTCAGCTTCTGTGCCCTTCAGCACTTTGAACACAACAACTTTGCTCAGATCCCTGGAGTCGAGTCCCTCATCACCGAGTCATTGCTTTGGGAGACACCAGACAACCCCTGTGCCCACTGCGTCTTGGGCGGATACTCTTGCAAAAAAATCCGAGAGGGTCTTCACAAGGGCTACTGCACCAGCTGTGTTGCCCTTGGACTTGAATGCAGTTTTGGGGGAGTTGTCCCTGATAGTTTGAACCCAGAGTCCACCAGGCTCTCCTGGTCATCTACCGATATGCCCATCAACACCATTCCTCAGGAAGACCTCCTCAACCTCCAGCCGGTAAAGGCACAAGGCACCCCGTCCTTCTTGGACATGATGAACCCTCAGACAGCCGGTTCGGTTGATGATGGCGTTGCCGGTGCCAAGTCTGGAACACCACCCAAGATTGGTGCTAGGTTCTCTCGAGAGTCAGTCCGGATTCTGAAAAACTGGCTGTCAACTCATAACAGACACCCTTATCCCAGTGATGAGGAAAAAGAGATGCTTCAGCGCCAGACCGGCCTCAACAAGACCCAGATTACCAATTGGTTGGCAAATGCCCGGCGTCGCGGTAAGGCTCAGCCTCCTAGGTCAACCTCGCCTCACGTTGGCAATCTGTCTGCCTCGATCGATATCCCACGCAGACGAGGAACACCTGCTCTCGAAGCCATGAACCCGCTGCAGCGTTGGGAGCACTCTCCTCCTGAACACGAACCGGCTTCCGTCACCGCCATTGCCAGGGCCGTTACTGCATCGTCGTCATCTGGCGTCTCCTCCGGTCTTAACAGTCCTTATAGCTTCAACTACACGGATGATGGTTCAAGCAGGTCTCTCTGCAACCAGTCTTCTGCCAGCAGTGTGGGAACATCCCACTCCAGTGGTGGCTCTCTTCAATCTGCATTCTCTCATGGTTCGCAAAAGTCATGGGGCTCCTTCGGCTCGGCTGCCTTTAGCGCCAAAGGAAGGCGGCGAAGGAGGCGAAGGGCCGCGCCCGGCAAGGAGGGAGGCTCAACTAGCCTCTCTATTCCGCTCAAGACTTTCCAGTGTACTTTCTGTACGGAAACCTTCCGAACCAAGCACGACTGGCAGCGCCACGAGAAGTCCCTCCACCTGTCGCTGGAGAGATGGGTGTGTGCGCCAGATGGGCCTCGGGCTGTCAATCCAGAAAACGGGAAGCTGTGCTGCGTATTCTGTGGCGAGGTGAACCCAGACGATGCCCACGTAGAGAGCCATAACCACTCGGCGTGTCAAGAACGATCTCTGGAAGAGAGGACGTTCTATCGAAAAGACCACTTGAACCAGCATCTTAGGTTGGTTCACAACGTCAAATTCATGGAGTGGGCAATGAAGCTTTGGAGAGTGGCTACCCCCGAGATTCGGTCGAGGTGTGGTTTCTGCGGCATTGTGATGGATACTTGGACTATTCGAGTTGACCATCTTGCTGAGCATTTCAAGACTGGTTACTCCATGGCGGACTGGAAGGGTGACTGGGGTTTTGAAGTACCTGTGCTGGACATGGTCGAGAACTCGATCCCTCCCTGTATGAGACCATTACAGTATCCCGTAGATCAGCTCAAGGCGTCTAACTTTTGAAATATAGATTTGATTCATCATGAGAGAAAGTCTCCTCTGCCGTACAATGCTGGCTCGTCCCCGCCCGAATCGCCCAGGAATGCCTATGAGTTGATCAAACTGGAGCTGGCCTACTTTGGCAGCAACTTTTGGGATCAACACGGCCGCGCACCAAGCGACGAAGACATGCTGCTGGAAGGATGTCGTATCATTTTCGCCTCTGAATTGCTATCTTTGCAAGGAATCGCGACGCAGGTCTCGTGGCTTCGTGACATTATCATGAGCCACGACTCGATCGTCAAAACAGCTAGGTTTGGTCCTCTCCGTGGCGCCGCTGAAAACAGGCTTCAATCCCTCAAGATTAACGGCAAGGACAATCTTTTCGAAGAGTGCCCCATGGAAAGGCAGCTACATGAATACGTCAAGGCCAAGACACTGCTGGGCCTAACAACCATGGATGACGAGCTTCAGGAGGAAGCACGTAAGATCGTGGGACGAATCGAAGAAGTGTGCACTCACCCTTCAGAGGCAGTTGCTAACTGGCTGTTGCGACTGATCACTTCGTCGACGAGGTGGCTCGCAGCTTTCCGTCGTCGTGCGCATCTACCTCGAAGCGAAGACGTCCAGCATCAATCGATCCGGTCGACAGATCCAAACTCGATCGACTCCACAATCCACAACTACTCTAGGCTGGAGTCTGAGCTGGTTGCATTCCTCAAGGAGCAACGTGCCATTGGCAGAGAGCCCACAGACGAAGAGCTGCAGCGAAAGGCTCGTATCACCATTTACGAGTTCGACGACGGCTGGAACCAAACCGTGGCAGACAACCATGAATGGCTCGCGGCTTTCCGGCAACGCAATGCTCCTGATCAATCGACTCTTTCAGGCTCCTCCAAGGGTGCCTCACCGATTACCAGCAAACTAGCTGATAAAATGTCCATTTCTCTCTCCACTGCTGCGCCAAACCCCTTTTCTGAGTTCCAGGCTAGGCTCGATGAGAACGGTAATCATTTGAGGTCGTTTCAGTACTTCCTCAACGACGCCAACTGCTACCGAAGGCTGGAGAAGGAGCTCAAGCGATGGGTTACCTCTACCATGTCAAAGAATAATCCAAACCGCCATGTTCCAACAGATGAAGAGCTGCAGTACCAAGCTCGATGGATCTTGTATGATGAGTAAGTTCTGATGCGCACGCCCTCTAGATGAACCACGCTGATGGATTTGCGTTTCTTAGTGACGACCCCTGGAACTATACCGCCGCCGATAATGCAGAATGGCTTCACAGGTTCAAAAGAGACATTGGAATAATCAATGACTCTGGCCCAGGTCTCCCACCAGGCTATGCTTGGGCGTTGGAGCAAGGCGGCACGGGCTTTGCACCCCCATATGCCATTCGCAAGGACCACGAAATGGTCAATAACGATGTCGAAGTAGCGATGCGAACCGGCGCAAAGCCGTTCACGGCAGGACACTCGGCAGTCAACAGTTACTTGGAGGAGTTGACATCATCTCCCAACCAGAAACCGGCCGTCATTTTCTGCTCTCGTGAGCTGGAATGGGGCCTGCAGCAATATGCAAAGGCATACTTCATGGACAAGGGAGTGTTGCCTTCAGACACAGGACTAAAAGCCAAGGGACGAGAGATCCTTAAGGCTACCCACACCGCTGCTGATGATCCCATCCTTTTGGAAAAGTTCAAGGCGTGGTTGCACACGAAGCTGCCCGTATTGGCCTCTGGAGAGCCCATCCAGCAGGAGCCCGAGGGTGTGAACAACTTTCCATCCGCTGTGCCGACCAACATGGACATTAATCTCTCGGATGCAGAGCTTGGCGATATGCTCAAAGATATGGATTTCGACTTTGGACTAGGGTCCATGGAAGGGATCGAGCACGACGGGGGAGTGAGTTTGTAGAGGGGGTGACCAAGAGAGTTTGAGCCTCGATATACGAAGACGGCGAGAGATTGACACTGTTTCCTTGATCTTTTTTCCTTCATTTTCATTATCTTGTTTCCCCATATACCAACATTGCATAAATGCATACATGAAAGATGAGCATTGATAGTCGCATTTTGCATAACGGAAAGGATGTTTTGGGTATGTTTTTGGGAACAATAAAGATCAATCTCAACTTGACGCATAACGGAATTATGCATGATATAGCATGAAAAGCAAAAAGGGGGGTAGAGCAGTAAATATCAAATTGGTAAACCATTAAAATTGAATTCCTCTTGCAAGAATCGTGGGTTGTGAAAAAGTTGAAGAAGCAGAATTCCAAGATGCCCTTGCCGATGATAGTTCACGTGCTAAAGACTTCGAGGCAGGTGCGATTATGCGGTGATAGCACAATACAGGTATCTTCAAGTAAAGGCAATGGGCAGGATACCGCATTACTAATCTACTACAGGTAGGTAGGTACTATACCTGAGATAACGCTGATTTGTGATAGGTAGTGATAGTATAGGTTTATCGCTTCGGTATTAAGCGCACCAAAGCTATCTGAACCAAGCAACACTCATTGTAGTGCTAACGAGACTGTTATTTGACCACCTCAGCTTTATGCAGGTAAGCAGCAGGATGATAAGCTATAGATGTCCAAGGTTACAGGGCCTATGGCACCAAAGCGCCGTGACATAGCGAACTGCAATTGGATGGATGCTATTCCCCGCTGAAGGATCCTCGTGTTTCTCAATTGACATCTTCCTGCCTAAATCTGCCTACCGCCTCAGTTTCTTTTTTACCTTTGCGTTGCTAGATCTACCTTTGACTGTTGACGCTCTCTCTTCTCTATACTGTTCTACGTTTCCTCGCTGGATTTTCCAAGTGTACAGAGCAGCGCTGGTGTTCCGAATATCTTCAAACATAGAGCCCCGTCAGAAATGGGGCCTCACAGGGGAGTCAGTCTTACCCAGGTGCACCCTTCGCCCGCCGACGACGCCGAGACAGACATCGATATTATTGCAATCCATGGTCTAGACACGAAATCTCTGGACACATGGGTTTGGAAGTCAAAACTCCCCTATGGAGATGTCAACTGGCTGGCATCCCCGCAGATGCTTCCAAGAAGAGTAGGACGTGCCCGGATCTTCACGTGTGACTGGCCATCCGACCTCTTTGAACAGCCGGATCTGATACAGAAAACAACCGAAGAGTTTGCTCGCCTCTTGCTCGCTGGTATCAATCAGCGTCCTTTGCCAAAGACTAGTCACCCAAAGAGGAAAGATCCTCCAATTGTCTTTGTTGCGTCATGTCTCGGGGGCATCATTTTGATGAACGCCCTCTTGATCGCTGACCATACTCTAAGTGAATATACTGCCATTAGGCGATCGACACGCGGAATTGTCTTCCTTGCTACGCCCTTCCGGGGGACTTCATTTCAAGATGTAGCAAACTGGGCAGAGCCTGGTCTGAGAGCCTGGGCTTTAATTCGAGGCCAAAAAGTGAGCAACCTTCTCGATTCGGTCAAGGGATCGACTTTCCAGCTTGAGGAACTTGTGCGCAGCTTCACTCAGCTGTGTCAAGACAAAGATTATCCTTGCCAAGTGACTACTTTCTACGAAACGGGCATGACAAATCTGCACCGTAAATTCCCTCTAAGTTGGTTGATTCCGTCTCCCCTAATGAACCAGTTTTGCCTTCCAAAGCCGGTAAGTAGTATATGATCCCCGCTGCTTTGGTCTTCTTATTTCAGGACAAATGGATGGTGTATTAATGGCCGTTAGCTCGTTGATAGCTCTTCGGCGACTCTGGATATTGTCCCACACCCACTGCCACTTGATCGATGTCATCTAATGATGAACAAGTTTGAGGACCCTGAAGATCCGGATTACAGATGTGTTGCAGCGAAAATTGAAGAAATTCTCCAAAATATCCGTACAAATTCCTTGCTCAATGACGCTGACGCTTGGATAAGGAACAAGCATTATACTGCAGATAAGCTCAGGATTGAACGTCTCTCGGGTGACCTGTTGTCAATGGATCAGTGCTACATCAATCTTGTCGTTGTAGAACAGCGCCACCAAGATGCAAGTCACTCAAAGGGGGGCTACGGAACAACCTCTCCATTTTCGCTCTTCAATCGACAAAAGGTTGAGACACCAGAAAAAGCAGCTCAGGTTGAATTGGCAGCAATCTTTAATGAACGCAAAGGACGCGATGGTAATCTAATACAACCAAGAAGAATCCTGATTCGAGGACGCGCAGGAGTCGGCAAGACCACCTTGTGCAAGAAGATTATCCATGAATTTACTCGAGGCACCTGGAGCGAATGGAACAACTTATTTGACCGTGTCCTTTGGGTACCTCTACGAAACCTAAAGCTGAAAGAGAGACGTGAAATAGCTGGATACGGCTTTGAACAGCTCTTCGCTCATGAATATTTCTCTCTGTCGTCTGAGAAATCAAAGTTTGCTAGAGAATTGTTTTTGGCTTACGAATCAGAGTTGGAGACGAAGAGTAGCAGGACTTTATTTCTTCTTGATGGTTTAGATGAAGTATCCCAAGACCTTGGCGAAGGTAGTATGTCTGACTTCCTTGACGAGCTTTTAAAACAGCCAAACGTCATAATCACTTCTCGGCCATCTGGCAAAATGCTACTGGGCATGGATCTCGAATTAGAAACGATCGGATTCTACCCAGATCAAGTAAAGGACTACATCGAAAAAGTCTTTACTAATTCAAAAACGATCGAGACTGATATGGGAACAGTCAACAAAGTTTGGACCTTTCTTCAAAACCATTGGCTGATTCAGGGCCTTGTGCGTATCCCCATTCAACTGGATGCGCTTTGCTATTCCTGGAAGGATATTCGCAGCGATATGCCGACGACCATGTCTGCCCTTTACCAAACTATAGAACTTAGCCTGTGGAAAAAGGACATTTTGCGACTAAAGAAAACACATGGCGAGAATCCAGTAACAGCGGGCCATATCCAAGCTGCCAGCCGCCAAAAGATCGAGGATTTCGTCAAAGATGAGATACTTTTCCTTGAAAGCCTTGCGTTTACTGGACTACATGATGATGTCATAGAATTTGAACAAAACCATTTGAACCGTATATCTGACTCCATCCGGAATTTCTTGCCAGACAAGATCGTTCCATGTCTTTCCTTTTTGCGAACCTCAAACCCTTCATCAGAAGACTGCAACCGAAGCTATCACTTTATACACCTCACTTTTCAAGAGTACTTTGCAGCACGGTACTTTGTACGGCAATGGCTTGCCGGAGCACCTCTCAATTGTATAGAACTCAGCCGTGGGAAGATTGACAAGTCTGAACCTGTCAAATTCTTTCAGAAGCACAAATACACAGCACGCTACGACATCTTGTGGCGCTTTGTTGCCGGATTACTTGACTCCAAAAGGGAAGAAGACGACGGGAAAATCCAGGAGTTTTTTCAGAAAATCGAAGAAGAACCAGTCGATTTCTTAAGGCCTACGCATCAACGGCTAGTCATGCATTGCTTGAGCGAAGTGTTGAGTAACTTTCCAGCTCGATTCGGCCTGGAACAGCACCTGGCCAAGTGGCTAGTGTTTGAAGGCGAATTCACAGAAAGTAAGATTCTTCATCTAGCAAGTGAGATAGAGTTTCCTGAGCAGTCATTGAGCACCGCCTTTCGCCAAGGGTCTCATGATGTGAAAGCAAAAATTCTACAGTCGCTAAAGAAACGGCCCACGTTTCCGGCGAGCATTATTGAAGAGGTAGTCTTCTGGCTAGAGCACGACAAAGGGTTTTCCCGAACTTCCACCATCACGGCCTTGACGCAGCTATCCTTGCCTGTCGAGATCCTTAACTCTGTAGCAGCACGTCTGAAGGAAAAGATGGGATTTATCCGAAAGGTTGCTGCTATAGTCTTGGGCCAGCAAGCGAACTTACCTAAAGAAATCCTGGGGGATTTGGTAGCGCAGCTTAAGGATGAGGATGAGGCTGCCCGGTTGGCTGCTGTTGAAGCCTTAGGTCGGCAGAGCTTGCCTAATGATATCCTGATGGATATCGTAACGCAGCTTCAGGATGAGGACTATTCTATCCGACGGGCTACCGCTACAGCCTTAAGTCGGCAAACTTTGCCTGACGAGATCCTGAAGAACATAACCGTGGGACTGAAAGATGAGGATGAGGCTACCCGATTAGCTATTGTTGAAGCCTTAAGTCGGCAAAGCTTACCTGACGAGATCCTGAAAGACATGATCGCGGGACTTGAGGATGAGAACGGGTCTACCCGACGGGTTGCTGTTGAAGTCTTAGGCCGGCAAGCGAACTTACCTAACGAGACCCTGGAGGACATAGTCGCACGGCTTAAAGATAAAGACAATCTTATCCAATGGGCTGCCATTGGAGCCTTAGGTCGACAAACCTTACCTAACAAGATCCTGAAAGATATAATCGCGGGACTTAAGGAGCAGGAGTGGTTTGTCCGTAGGGCTGCTCTTGAAGCCTTAGGCGGGCAAGCGAACTTACCTAACGAAATTCTAAAAGGTGTAGCAGCATGGCTTGAAGGTGAGGATGATTATGTCCGACGGGCTGCTATCGAGTCCTTATGCCGGCAAGCACCTTTACCCGAGGAAATCTTCAAAGCTGTAGTAGCGCGGCTTGATGACGAGGGAAAATCTACCAGAGAAACTGCTGTCCGGTGCTTAGGCTAGCAAGTAGCCTTACCTGATGAAGTTCTAAAAGCCATAGCAGCACGGCTTGAAGATGAGAGTGAATCCGTCCGAGAGGCTACTGTCCGGGCCTTGGGCCAGCAGGTAGCCTTGCCTTACGAATTTCTAGAAGCCATAGCAGCACGGCTTGAAGACGACGATGGATCCGTCCGAGAGGCTGTTGTTCAGTTCTTAAGCCAGCAAACAACTTTACCTGACGAAATCTTGATTGCCATAGCGGCGCGGCTTAAGGACGAGGTTAAGTCGGTCCGACAGACCGCTGTGTTTGCAATACGAAGGCATAGGGAATTCTATTGCACCCATCTCACAGCCTCCCATGCTGCCTCTCTTTATGATGTTTTGTTCCTGCTTAGCTTTCAGGAGCAATTGAGTTGGTATGTTGACGATGATTACACCTATATCAACTTCCCGGAGGGCATTATGAAAAGTCCTCGTCATGGACAACATGGTCTCTCAGAGTTTACTAAAAGCACGCCGAGACGATGATAAAAATTAAAAATAAAAAAAAAAGCTCAAATAGCAAATTTGGCAAGATAGTTAAAGGCATTATATCTTCACATTATATTATACGCAGTGCCCAAGACATCAGTATCGCTGCATCACTTAGCCTTTTCCAGATAGACCGGCTCACATAAAACATTACAGCAGTAAGCACGTCAATGTCGCCATAAAGTTTTCCTTACACTCCCGTTTGGCCGAAATTATACATCAGCCCACGTGTGATGGCATCCGCCACATTTGGCAATTGTGATGAAAGTTGTCATGTCAGGCCACCTACCTGAACTCTCGTACCAGGTACCTGCTGCTAGCGATGTAAGCTGTTACCTGCTTTTCCCGCGGGGAAGATGTTGGAGAAATTGCCGATACGAGATCTAATGCAAGGTACAGGTACAGATACAGGTGCTCTTCATTTCGGGCTTGACGCAGAACAGCGGCCCCGAGCTCAGCTATCAGATTCTAGTATTGAGGTGACATATGATAACATTGGAAATCTCTGGATATTAATGGCTGGGATGTTCCCCCAACTTTACCTCGACTAGTCTACTCCGTACGACCCAGTAATTTACCAGCAGCCCGCCACAGCATCGTCGGGCGCTAGGCCAGTGTCTGAGACATTGAAGCTCATGCAGCTGCAGCCCGCTAATTAGCAGGGATGCGGTGCTGTCATCCCGTCAAAATAAACCCACTAGCTGAGGCTGATGGAGTCGAGACTTTGGGGAGCTGTACTTGTACTCGTCAATCCATTTCGACAGCTTCTACCGACAACAATGTTAAACCTTCAACCTACATGTACATATCAATTGAATCTCCCTTTTGCGCCGTCTTTTTGCTCTTTCTAATCCATCCTCTTTGCGCAATCAAACTTTCAATATCACCAATATTGTCCGCCTCAACATCCACGTTCAGCCTGGATTTAATGTTCCACCAGCCCACCTGAAGGCGCTCCGTCGCATCAATAAACAGGCTGCAGACACGTGCCACAAACCGGGCAACTTGGTGTGCCACTCCTCCAGCCTTTCCTGAGTCTCGATCCTCCCAGCTGCAATCCCTAGAGAGGCCTCACCCTCCTCTGTTGCTGTTCTTGGCCTTTTTTTCCTCGCAGAAGGCGGGAGAGAACCATTGCAAACTGCCAGAAACAAAAGAGCAAAGGACAAAGAAAAAAAGACAGCAACTCGGGGGAACAGTAATCAGTATCTTTGCTTTCTAGTGGCTCTTGACGCCAGAGGCATGCATTGCCCTATAAACACATTTTCTCTCTGTACTTCAACAATGCACGCGATTCAGATGGGACATGTGAGATCCTGATGAATTTCAACCCTTGACGATTTTTATTTTTCCCTCTCTGTCCTTTTCTCGACTCTCGACTCTCTCATTTCACAGTATAGAGGATCATCACTCACCCTCATCATGCCAACCTACTTATGTCACGGTTTTCGATGGACGCGCAGGCTCATCCGCATCTGGGTCATCATGGAGGATCTGGATGATGCCGCGCCAGATTGGATCACGGGTCGCACCACCTCGGCGGTCATCCTCGAACGCTTCGCCACCAAATTCGACTACTTGCCTCAACGCCCGCCGTCGCAGCAGCAGCCTGAACAGAATTCGGAGCCCCAGCAAGAAGAGGCAAAGCCAGAGGAGAAGAAGATTGCTCATCAAGACGACGATCTTTCGGTGCCTCCATCACGTGTTCCCGACGCTGAGGACAGTGTCTTGGTCAACCAATCATCTCCGGTGAAGCTGTTGGAGGAGTACGACCCGGAGGAAACATCCATCTCGGCGCGACCGTTCGCTTATGTCGCAGACCACGTCATTCGCATAGATTTGAGCGCCAACGTATTGGAGGAAATCGCCAAATACGAGGCTCTCGTCAAGGAGAGGGATGAGGGCAATTGGTTTGAAAGGCTCCGCGATGAGCTGCAAATGGGGATGGCAAAGGCGCCGCCTATTGAGTGGTATGTCGTCGTCAATGGAGACGAGGAGCGCGGCGTGCCTCAGGACGATGATGAGGACAGCTTCGACAGCGAAATGAGAGAAGTTGAGGAATTGAATTTGGGCGAGGAGGGGAGCGAAGCAAAGCGTGAGCAGGAGACAACCAGTCCCTCAAAACAGCGGAGTACGAACAGCCGGCCCGTTGACCAGCAGCACTCTCTGCGGCACAAGATCTCGAGGGCAGGCCTGCGACGTTTATTTAGCAAAAAGGAAGCTTCCGAGTAACGGACAAGTTATATGAAACTTATCATAATTATTAATGGATTTGAGCGGGTGTATTAAGGCGCGACATGAGAGGGAGCTTGGAATTGTGTTTGGGAGAATGCTTAGAGGGTTCGATGGATAGTATGTGTACGATATCGCGTAGGCGGATTGGCGCGTGTAAATTAGCACAAGGGTATAGTAATGAAACTCCATGGCTGATTTAATACTGATTTAATACAATGCGATTGATGAGGTCTTGATGCATTATGTTGTGAGAGCTTACAAGCCGTGGGTGAAACCCAAGGCGCATATTCATGAGGTGCGACAGCGCATTAGCATGTAGAGACCGATGCACAAGATTACAATGCAAAGTACAGGAGGGCCGTATCAAAGCAAAACCTAAAAAGCCAAAAAAAAAAAAAAAAAAAAAAAAAAGTCAAAAGAATTATATAGTAGCATTATAGAGACTCCCTGAACAAGTAAACAGATGCTTTTACTCGAGATCGTGTAAGTCGCCCAGGTCAGCATATGACGTCGTCCCCTGTCACGTGTATGTAGCTAGGGATAGGAGATGCAGCTATCGCGCATACTGGACAGGGGACGGGACAATTTTATAGAAGAGCTGCTTTGCTATCCTTCTTAATCTCCCTGCCCCAGCACCCCCCGGGCCGCCCATTCATTCCCGGTCTGGGAGAGAATACGGAGCACTGAGAAGGAGAGGCGAGTCTGTGCTTGTTCTTGTTCCGGAGAACGAATCGCAAATCGCATGGCGACCATCCTCGACCGCCGCCGCGCAAACCAGTATAAGCCGTCCCTTGTCGTCCAACTTGCCTGCCAATGCAATGGCCTACCACATCCCCCGCGATGAGTCCCCGTCGTTTGCCCAGACGGGGGAGGAATTCCACCTGGACAGCGACGCATACGATGAAGACGAAGACGACGATTTGCGGTCCCAGGTCGGCGGCAGCAGCTCGGAGACGTATGAGATGGTGAGCGGCGGGAAGAGGCGACAGGACCAATACAAGATCGGAGGAGGACACAGCAGCGAGCGGCTCGTGGAAGGTGATTATGTTGATGCCGGACCTTCGACGGCGGGAGGCGGAGGTAGAGGCCGTGGCCTGAGCGTCAGCTCCGTGGAGAGCTTCCAGCTGTATACGCCGGACGAGGACAAGGCCGTGAGGCGCAAGTTTGACCGCAAGCTGGTGCTCTTCGTGGCGCTGCTGTATATGCTGAGCTTTCTCGACCGATCCAGTAAGTCGCATTGGAATCATACAATGAATCATATTCTATAGGAGAAGCTAGACTTGACTAACACTCCATCTCCCTAGATATCGGCAACGCGCGCATCGCCGGCATGGACGAAGATTTGCAGTCCAACCCTCCTCGTGAAGAGTGGTACGAGTGGGCGCTCACGTCCTTTTACATTGCCTACATTGCCTTTGAATGGATGTCCCTCCTATGGAAGCTCATTCCGGCGCACATATACGTCTCTGTCCTCGTCTTAACCTGGGGACTAACAGCATCGCTACAAGCCATTGCCGTGTCATATCCAATGCTCATCACGCTGCGTGTTCTACTTGGTATAGGAGAGGCGGGCTTCACAGGGGTACCTTTTTACCTAAGTTTCTTTTACAAGAGGCACGAATTGGCCTTTCGCACAGCCATCTTCATCTCAGCTGCTCCCCTTGCGACAAGTTTCGCATCAACTCTGGCGTGGATCATCGTCAAGGTTGGCCAACTCAGTCCCATTGCGCCCTGGCGCCTCCTCTTCCTCATCGAAGGCTTCCCCTCGGTCATCGTCTCCGTCATCGCATGGAGCGTCATCCCCGACTCTCCCCAGACGGCTCACTACCTCACCAAGCGAGAGAAGAAGGTCGCCCGCCTCCGTCTCCGTCGCGAAACCTCCTCGCCCTCAAAGACCAACAAGAAATCCCCTCTCAAGGCTCGTGAGATCCTCTCCGTTCTCCGCGACCCTATTGCATGGATCACTCCCGCCATGTTCTTCCTCACCAACATGGCCTACTCCTCCCTCCCCGTCTTCCTCCCGAAAATTCTCACCGAGATGGGCCACGACAGTCTTACCGCCCAAGCTCTCAGCGCACCCCCTTACCTCCTCGCCTTCTTCATCGTCCTCTTCACAGCTCACATGTCCGATCGCCTCGCCGCCCGCACCGCCCCCATCGTCTTCCACGCTCTCTCCTCAGCATTCGGCTACGCCATCCTCGCCCTCTCCCACCCGCTTCACATCCCCCCTTTCGTCCGCTACCTCGCAGTCTACCCCGCCGCCATCGGCTTCTTCAACGTCGTCACTCTTGTCATCGCCTGGAACATCAACAACCAGGCCAGCCAGAGCCGTCAGGGCGGCGGCTTCGCCCTCATGCAGCTCATCGGCCAGTGCGGGCCCCTCATCGGCACGCGCCTCTATCCCGACCGTGAGGCGCCGTACTACACGCGCGGCATGTGGACCTGCGCATCGGCCATGCTTGCCGTGGCTTTCTTGGCTGTCATTTTGCGTTTCTACCTGAAGAGACAGAACCATAAAATGGACATCGCTGAAAAGGAGAGGCAAGCAGACAGCACGACCGTCGAGGAGGAGGGCTTGGTTGTTCCCGGAAAGAAAAGGAGACACGCAGACAAGTTCCGATATATGTTGTGAAAAAGGCGATGAGGCAATCACTAATTCATCTAGGCGCATAGCTCTTTGATGTTGGATATTTAGACTTTGGAGTTGGAGGATATTGGATAATTCTTGCATTTCTGTTTTGGATAAAATAATGTAGACAGCCAGCCTATACACTCATCCTATGGATCTAATTCCTATTTCATCTACAGGACTGCCCGAAACTCTACACGCATGTCCAAGTTACTGTTTCACTCTAGTATCGCTCAAGTATCACTCAAGCATCACTACTCAAGAGCGAGAAAACCCACCGAAATTCATCCACTTGGGCGCCTCAAACATCTTGACGCCGTCCATCCACCAATCTTCACTCGCACACACTCTGCTCTCAGACGAAAATATGCCAGAGTTCCTGTCAGATTTTTCTTTGCACGGAGATGATTCCGAGTTCGTCCCGCGATGGCGCATCCTCCACGTTTCAAACATCCGCCGATCTCGTCGAGCCGGACATATCCACTTCAGTCGGGCCTGGCTGAGCTTTTGACTTCCTTGATGGTACACACTGCTAGCCCATTTCCGTAAGCCGAGCTTTGGGTGCTTGGAAAGGGGGTTGGCCAGGCTGTAGAGGGAGAAGACGGATGCTTTCCGTTTGATCTTCTTGTGAAGATGCTCTTGATCTGCCGGTGTGCCTGGCGACCGTACGGTAGAAACAGTGCTCTCCGGTGTAGTGTTTGCTTCATTTGCACCATCGTATTGACCATCTATGGTATCCATACTCTCCCAAGTTAATCCTTTCGCTTTCTTCGACGGGCTACAAGTGTCAATCGCAAGATGTGCTCCAGAGGGACTTGAGTGCTGCGAGGCAGAGTCGCTAGGAAGCACCTCTGTGCTTTCCACGAGCTCGTACTGATTATACGGCGTTACTCTGGGCCTCGGCTGGCCTTGACGCTCCATGATGGCCGTAACAGCTTCCATCACCTCAAGGGGGTTAGTGCTCATGGTCCTGTCATAATACTCGTCTGAAGACAGAGTAGAGCGGAGGTTCGAAAGTCGGTCATTGGCCTTGCTGAAGCGAGACAGGTCGGTGTGACTGAGCTTGTTTGGACGAAACATTGATTCTGGCGACTGAATCCGCGTAGATGCTTTACCTTGAGAAGGATACGAAGATGATGTTTTCCGAAGATGGCGGCTCATTTCCGACATTGAAAGAACCGGACCCGACAAGTCATACTTGGGGACATTCATCATGCTAAAGTCATTGTCGTTAATCTGTGATATTGCTGGAGGTGGCATAGTTGTAATGCTGCTGCTGAAAGAAGAGTCGCGGGTGTCTCCATCTGGATTTCCACTCCTGGGGCGAAGTGGAAGCTGTCTGAAATCTTTCCACTATCGGCTGTGTAGATTGCTTCCTCTGCCCGCGTTGGACATCTTGGAGATTTCTTGCCAAAGTGGCTGAGATTCAACACCCCAAGCGCTCGACGACCTAGCAACAGGCTCAAGGATCTCTGCTTCTTCATTGTGAATATGTACCAGGCTCGACGCCTTGCGAAGCTTCACTTCTTCATCACGGTCTGATTCTGTTGTCTCGCCTGACTTTGGTGTTTCGAAAGACGCTGAGCGTGACTGAGCTGGAGTCTTTGGAAGGCTGGTCCCAAATAGCCTCGAGTGTCTGCGTGCAAGAGGTTTGCCGGCAGAGATGCTGTCAGACTGGGCAGGGCGACGAGAAGGAAGCATAAAGTGTTGACGCATGGTGAAGATGGTCTCAGAACGTATAAGTGGTGATATGAGTGTGACATAACATGTGGATGGATAAAAGTCATATCATACGAGGTATTGATATGCCCTAATGAATAGGTAGGAAAAGAAAACATTTTGATGCACTGGCTCTCCGAGTCTCCATTTTGATACTTCTGGTGGCTTGTACCTTTTTCTTTGGAAAGTACGAGGTCTGGGGGTACTTCTTTCTTTGTCTGTTCGGATTGCAGGTTAACCATATATCTGGTAAAGGGGCAACCAAGACAGCCAATCCCGTTTTGGAGCAACAGAAAACAGCTGCGTATATAAACTGGATTAAAGTCCCCCGCTTTCAACCAACGATGGGTTCAATTCTACAACTGGCTTCATGGTCTAGTGGTATGATTCCTGCTTCGGGAAAATAACCTGAAGTCCCCGATTCTTCAGAATCGCCTTTGCAGGAGGCCCCGGGTTCGAATCCCGGTGAAGCCCCATCTTTTTTCTCTTTTTCCCTCATTTTTGCACTTTTGTTTGCCAACTCGATCTTCATTTAAACAAGCTCAGTAGTCTCTTGGCTAGACTCGCAGAATCGGGCAAGACCTGGCTTGGCTGCAGCTTGCCGCTATCCTGAGCTTCCTCATTTGTATTGCAGCGAGATTGGGCAAGCCGGACACTCGGTCGGGAAACTCTGGAGAACGAAAGCCCCGATCCGAGGAACTTGCACTGCCCAACCCAACCCCGCTACCAGCTACAGGCCGCTAAACGACGACGTGATGCGCTGACAAACCGCTGAAACAACCGCCTGGAGACCCGAAGCTAGCGGCGAACTCTGAGTGAATACAGTTGCACCATGGCGCTGGAAGTTCCCTAGCGGGCGATGCGGCTCTTCCAAAGCCACGGAAAGCTCCAGTCGTCACCAGCACCAGGCCCCTCCCTCTCTGGACTGGAGGTTATGTTCCCTCTGTCTGCTTGTGTTACAGGTTCCCTCCGCTTTTCCCCATCATCATCTGCCCTCTGGCCCGAGCCAAAGTCTCCAGACCGCAGCCCTTTTGCCTTTTTTGCCTCTCATCCTTTGTTCCCACGGCCGACTCTATTGGCTCCGCCTCTCCGAAAAAAGAAGCCGTATTGGGCCTCGGCGCATACTTGCTTGCTTTCTTTGTTCAACTGTGCGTGCGTGCGTATCTGTTCAGGAACATCTTTCCACCGACCTGATTATCTTCTCCCCTGTACCTCATATAACCCTCTCTCTTTCCTCTCCTCTTGAGGCCTCGAACTCTTGACACGGTCCGGGCCTATCCTATCCATCTTGTTGCCTTGCCTGGTTGGCCCGCCGTCTGGCTGTTTGTTGGTCTGAACTTGCACTCATACTTGCTGGCAGCCTCGGAGCATTGCAGCCATTACGACGGACATCCCACGACGAGCGACGGCGATTTCCCTGACACGTACAAGCACGAGAACGAGAGCGAGAGCGAGCGCACAGCCGAATCCCATTGCCGTTCTTTTCGAGCACCGAATTGTGACAGGATACACTGCCGTCAGCCGATTGCGCAATATTCCACAGGGGACTTTGGATCTGATACCCTCGCCACGGCGCACCTCGTGACATCCTACTTCTCCCGCGGAGTTTGCCGCTCATTCGTTCTACGACCACTCTCCTCCTAAGAATCAAACGCCTACTCCTTTTCCGCTCAGTCCAACCTCTTTTTCAATCGGCCCAGGGAAAATATGGGCAAATCGTGAGTGGGCCTTGCGCAAACCCCCCTAGAGTCTTGAAGTCGCATACTGCCAAGGGACATGTGCACGAGCGTTTACGACGAAAGAGGGGGAGGGGGAACAAGGGAGGCTAGCTGTCAGGATTCTGCTAGTCTCTGCTGGAGCTGATTGGCACACACGCATTACCCTGGATCAGCACATGTTGATGGCTGACATTTTACTCGCTTTCCAATTGTAGGCAGTCAAAGCTCTCACAGGAGCAGCTCGCCGAGCTCCAAAAGTCAACTCACTTTGATAAGAAGGAGCTTCAGCAATGGTACAAAGGTGAGCATCACCGGGATACAGGGGTGGAGAAAGCTTGGAGCCCCTCATTCCCTCAATTTCGTCTGCCTCCTGGCTTGTCACATTTAAAGTTCCACGTCTGCTTGTTTCGCAATTTGATTGGGGTTTTGGTGAATTTTACTTTCTGACATTGGAAACTCTTGGATGCAGGTTTCCTGAAAGACTGCCCATCGGGCATGCTCTCCAAAGAGGAGTTTCAGAAGATCTACCGGCAATTTTTTCCATTCGGAGACCCGAGTTCGTTTGCCGATTATGTGTTCAACGTGTTCGACAGCGACAAGTCTGGTAGTATAGACTTTAAAGAATTCATCTGTGCACTGAGTGTTACCAGCCGGGGCAAGATGGAGGACAAGCTGGACTGGGCGTTCCAACTGTACGATATCGACGGCGACGGCAAGATAAGTTACGACGAGATGCTCCAGATCGTCGAGGCAATCTACAAAATGGTATGGGACAAACAATTTATTAACCCTCAAACCATTATCATGTCGTCATGTAGCTAACGCATGACAATCACAGGTTGGCTCCATGGTCAAGCTTCCCGAGGACGAGGATACACCCGAGAAGCGGGTTAGGAAAATCTTCCGCATGATGGACAAGGATGAAAACGGCAGCCTTGACATGGAAGAATTCAAAGAGGGAAGCAAACGGGACGAGACGATTGTTTCGGCACTGTCTTTATACGACGGGCTTGTGTAGATTGTTTTAACGTTGCTCTTGTTTCTTCTGTTGATGGTTCCTTTAACTGTTTCTCTTTTTTGTCGGGGGTCCGGGCGACTGGGTACTTTATATGAAGGAAGCTCTGTTGTGTATGTTTTGCCCCTAAGAACAGCTTCTTGCTTTTTTCCTTGCCCCTATATAGTTTCCTCTTTCCTATAGCCCTGCTCTTCCTGATGACGTCTGGAGTGGTGGACAGGATAGTTTGTATCATGCATGCTCTATGTGCAAAAGAGAGAACCGAAGGCGAAATTATGGCTGTTGGGTATGATTTGACTTTTTTTTTTCTCTCTTTTTTTGGCCCTATCCTTTTTATCATGAAATTATGTGTTATGTCTTTATTTGGTGGTTTGTATAATTGGTGTTCCATAGCCTGCGAATTCGCTTGAAGCAGCCATCAATACTAGTATTTCACCTTGAACTTGGTGTTCAACAGCGGTCTAAAGCTGCTTCTTTGTCATAATTATAAATTAGCAGTAGGTCGACCGTTGCCGATGGATCCGTATTGGGCAGGCTTTCAGTGCCAATAATAGGTTATTATAAGAATCTGACTGCAGCGTAGACTCTATCATTCGATTTGTGAGCAGATGTGTCAAGTGGGTCGTTGGCGTGCCTTGACTTACCCTATACGGCGACGGGCTCTTTCTGGGCCATTTTTGAGGTATAATCACGACCGACGATTGCTTCGCATGCATATGTGCTTTTTCGAGTTTTAGCGCAGCGTTTGACGGGGTTTGGTTTCTATTTGCAGCCCTTTTTTTTTCTCTTATTGTTTTATACAAGCTAGACTTTGGTCATATATAAACGACAAAGAAAGAAGCTGCTTTCATAATTAATCCATGGCTAATTCTATTGAGCAACTCATCTCCCAGCTCGAAGATGAAATCCAAGATCCCGAGGAAGGTGAGCTATCACGTGTATTCTTTCACACCGCTCAGAAAGCCATCTTATATCATCACACCATCTTCTTCTCTTAGCTAACTTTCTGCCAACCTCCCATCTTTCAGAGACATTTCTCCTCTATGCCAACGACATCCCATCTCAAGGCCTAGGCTTCATCGATTCTCACGCCTCAGTCCTAGATCTACAACTCGGCGGGAGAGACATTACCATTCATCAGTCTCCAGGCGTGTTGGCATCAAGTCGTAAAGGCGGCACCACAGGCGCAGGTCAGTTCTATTCACCCTCTCCCCCAGTACCTTGCCAAAGATGCAGGCACCCTCATGCTTTTGTGTAACTAACACGAAACAAGTCCTTTGGAAAATCACACCTGCGTTTGCAGAATGGCTCGCTTCATCTTCAAACCCGCTCTTCCGCACCGTTCTCACACCATCATGCTCCATCATCGAGCTCGGATGCGGAATCTCGCCTCTCAACGCTCTCACCCTCTCCCCCAAGGTCTCACGATACATTCTCACAGACCAGCCCTACGTTCAAAAACTCGTCCTGCAGAACCTCGCTGAAAACCAACCGTCATCATCATCATCATCGAAATCCCACACCGGAAAATCCAAGAGAGGCGCCAACAAATCTTCGTCTTCAAGCCCCCTAAACGCCGTAGCAGATATCCACTTCCAAGTCCTCGACTGGGAAACCTCCCAAGTAACGCCTTCGCTGACGAATTCTCCTTCGGTTTATTCTTTCGACGCTATTATTTCTTGCGACTGTGTCTTTAATTACGCCTTGATACAGCCTTTTATCCAGACCTGTGTCGATATATGCAAGTTACGCCAGAGGGACGGTAATCAAGCTCTTCCAACCTTATGTATTGTGGCACAGCAATTACGCAACGACGATGTCTTCAACAGCTGGCTAGTGGCCTTTAGAGAGCACTTTCGGGTGTGGAGGATGCCAGGAGGGATGATGCCGGCAGAGCTCCGCCCCGAAGCTGGATTTGTTGTCCACATTGGAATCCTCAAGGACTCTTTGTGATGTCTGACTGTATTATCAAAGTCATTATCAATATTGGTACGATTACTGACAAACACAATGGATCACGTTTTCAATCAACAGAACAAAAAAAGCTTTGTAAAGACTTTTTCCTCGTATACGTGCGCACATACGACGCGATTCCCTTTTGATTCATGGCCATCGGCCGACTATGGCAAGCTACCTATAAGCTATACCCACAAGTTTTCATCCCTTTGTCTTATCAACCCGCACTGGGCTATTTAATGATAGACTCGGCGTAATTATTCGTCTTTGAAAAGTCATAAAAGAACGAAAGATAACAGACAGATTACAAGGAGACGTTAGAAAGCAAAATCACCAAACACCCAAACTACCACTCCAAAGGCTCCTTCTTCTCCTGGCCACGATTTGTCTTGGGTACAGGCACAGCCTTGGCAGCCAGTCTGCCGTCCTTGCCTCGCTTCAGGTAGGCAGTGCCATCCAGCCAAGGAGTGTGAATAGTCCTCTTCTTCTCGAAGTCGGCAATCTTGTCGTTGAGCTGCATGGTCAGGCCAATGTCGTCAAGGCCGTTGACCAGGCAGTACTTTCGGAACTCCTCAACGTCAAAGGAGCAGATGGTTTCGCCAGCACCGTTCTTGATGAGCTGGTTGGGCAGGTCGATTTCCACTTCTCTTCCGGCTTGAGCTTCGGCAGCAATAGCATCGATGTCGGCCTTGTTGGAGATTTGGATGGGCAGCATGCCGTTCTTGAACATGTTGTTGTTGAAGATGTCGGCAAACGAAGGGGCAATGACGGCCTTGATGCCAAAGTCGAGCAGAGCCCAAGGGGCGTGCTCTCGAGATGAGCCACAGCCAAAGTTTTCACCCGTGCAGACAAGAATCTTGGATTTTGTGTATGGCTCCTTGTTCAGGACAAAGTCAGGGTTTGGTGCACCATCGGGAAGATAACGCAGGTTGTGGAAGAGAGCTGATCCCAGACCAGTGCGCTTGATAGTCTTGAGGAACTGCTTGGGGATGATGGCATCAGTGTCGATGTTGGCCTGAGACATGGGCGCTGTGATTCCCTTGAGGGTGAGGAACTTGGGCATGCCGGTTGAATCACTCTTGGCTACCAGAGTGTTTGTGTGGGGCTGGAGATCCAGGGGCTGATCACCAATGGCCTCACGCTCGTCAGAATCCTCGACACGCTCATCAACGTGAGCAGCCTCAGTGGGAGGGCTCGGGGAAATGCGGGCCTGAACATGAGGGCTGGCAGTGTACTCGGACAGCTTGCGAACATCGGTCAGCCGACCAGTAATGGCAGCAGCGGCAGCCATGACAGGGGACATGAGATGAGTTCGGCCCTGGGCTCCCTGACGGCCCTCAAAGTTTCGGTTCGAGGTACTGGCGCAGCGCTCCTTTGGCGACAAGATGTCAGGGTTCATGCCGAGGCACATACTGCAGCCAGCCTCTCTCCACTCGAAACCGGCGTCAATGAAGACCTGGTCGATACCCTCCGCCTCTGCCTGTGTCTTGACGAGGCCGGAGCCGGGGACGACCATGGCTCGCTTGATGTTGGCAGCAATCTTCTTGCCCTTGACAACGTGGGCAGCAGCTCGCATATCCTCAATTCGGGAGTTGGTGCAAGAACCAATGAAGACCTTGTCGACCTGAATCTCCTCCATGGGAGTTCCAGCAGTGAGACCCATGTACTCGAGCATTCTGCGACCAGCCGCCTTCTTGGCCTCGGTGGGGAAAGTCTCGGGGTCGGGGACCTTGCCGGTGATGGGGACAACGTCCTCAGGGCTGGTGCCCCAGGTCAGGGTCGGAATGATGTCCTTGGCGTCAATGAAGACATCAATGTCGTACTTGGCACCCTCATCGGAGGCCAGAGACTTCCAGTAGGCAACGGCTCTGTCCCACTCCTCGGATCCGTACTTGGGGGCCAAGGGTCGGCCCCTGAGGTACTCGAAAGTGTTCTCATCAGGGGCAACCATACCGGCGCGGGCACCACCCTCAATGGACATGTTGCAGATGGACATGCGAGCCTCCATGCTGAGGCCTCGGATGACGGAGCCGCAAAACTCAATGACGGCGCCAGTACCTCCAGCGGTGCCAATCTTGCCAATGACGTGCAGGACAATGTCCTTGGAGCTGACACCGGGGGCAAGCTCTCCGTCAACCTGGACGCGCATGTTCTTGCTACGCTTGGTAATCAAGCATTGGGTAGCCAGGACGTGCTCAACCTCACTGGTACCGATACCAAAGGCCAGGGAGCCAAAGGCACCATGTGTGGAAGTGTGGCTGTCACCGCAGACGACAGTGGTGCCGGGGAGAGTGAAGCCCTGCTCAGGTCCAATGACATGGACAATGCCCTGGCGCTTGTCACCCAGGCCGAAATATGTCAGGCCAAAGTCCTTGACGTTCTCCTCGAGGGTAACGCATTGTACTCGAGAGTCATCTTCCTTGATGAAGGAGGCAATGTCCTTGATGCCTTTTCGAGATGTGGTAGGGACGTTCTATAAAGCCACAGCTTGAGTCAGCATCATCCTTGTTCTTCGGCTTTGGCGGATACTTGGGTGGTGTATACATACGTGATCAGTGGTGGCCAGAGTGCAGTCCGGTCTGCGGACCTGGCGGCCGGCGTTCTTGAGGCCCTCAAAGGCTTGCTGCAGGGACAATGTCAGTATAACTTATCAATCGGGAGGGCAACAGCGATCTCGATGGTTGAGATCCCGAGGCCTGGGCATACCGGTGATGTCACTTCATGGACCAAATGTCTGTCTAAACATGGCTCGCTGGTTAGCTCAAAGTTTCCAAAGCGCGAGGAAAACTAGGTGACGAACCGATGTACAGCAGGATTGTGCCGTCGAGCTTCTCGTCAACGATATGGCTCGAGAAAACCTTGTCGTAAAGAGTCTGCGGGGTTGATACTGATACAGGCATTGTGTCGGAATCTGAAGAAGAGGATTGAGAATTGGGAGAAGAAAAAAGGGAGGGTGAGATTTGGAGATTGGAGAAAGGGCGGCCGAAATCACACACAAAGTGACGTTTTTCTAAGCCAAAGGAGGGGCACGGAAGCTGTGGAAAGGTGAAGCTGACAAGCAGCGATGGAGCTTAAACCGAGCTCGAGATGTCGATATTTTTCAACCGCGTTCTGCAAAATGCACAATCCACAATGTGTAGAAATTAAAATGAAGCCGATAATGGAGAAGATGAAAAGGGCGGGGGGAGCAGCCAGCTGTCGACTTTATCTTGAATTGATGAAGCCCAAATCGCAGCTCCCAAGTCCGATTCTTGCCCGGTGGCATGTCTCCGATGATCGGAGTGCGGCGCATTTGCCCCAGCTTTTGCCCCAGCTAACCAGAAGAACGGCACTTTTTTCTGCCTTTGGAAGCCGAACTGCCAGCCAGATGAAGCGGGCGATTGCTAAATGGATTGAGCTGGTTGGCTGCAAGGGATTACATAACGTGAGACTTGCATGCATTTCGACATGGGGCCGATCATGTTTGGTGTCCGCAGCTCGTGTCTGTGAAAGTGCGTGATTGCTTGCCCTGAATCCTGAATCCGTGTCATGCTGTTGTCTGATTTGGGGTTCCGTGGATCCATTCCATTACTACAAAATGGAGCACGGTTTACGGGTTTCGTTGCCCAAAGCGGATCCGCCTTGAATGAACGAGGTTAGTATTTGTGAAGCTATCAGGGTTTTTTGTTCATTACAGCCACCCTGTGGAGGTGGCTTGCTGTTGTGTTTCTTGGCTGATGATGTTATACAGAGGATGCATCTGCCGAGATAAACGAGCTATACACAAGGTTCCATTTATTGTGTATTGGAAGCTACGTGACGGCACAACTTTGCAGTGCAAGAGCAATAACGTTAATTTGACACTGAAAAGTCCCTGGCTATTGGGAAATGGCATCCCAGAGACATTTCCCATCACGAGATTTGGCCATGGCTTGACAAGCGCTTAGGCCGCCTGCCTCGAGTATCAGGTTCAGCTTGTTATGCGCCCAAACAATAGAGTTCAGCAACATGTTAGGTCACTTGCACAGCTGTTGCCTTTATATCAACATAAATCTAAATGGGTTGTTGACAAATAAAATGCGTTGACTGTCCTACCGAGGCATCAAACAACACCGCGTCTGCAAAATCCACAACCTTCGACCCAACATATGAACACACTACCTCTGTCTTCACAGCCAGCAAGGATTTCCTAGCTGCAGCTACTCGTTCCCAGATGACTCGAACACTAACAACAAACAAGAAATGCCGACAAAATCACTTCAATCGCGCCCCTGCTGGTCGGTAACTTACGTCACCACGCTCCGCGAGCAGGGGAATAAGTCGAAATATCGCCCAGTCCCAATCTTTGAGGCTCAGAGGATATTCAGAACCGTTGCGAAGATTGCTACAGGATCGAAAACAGCGCCATGTTATAACAGCCAAAAGAAACAGAGCTATCGGCAGCGTAAGAGACATTCCAAACGGAATAGCCAGCAGTCACAACAGAAGCACCCAATGGTCATGTTGGGGTATGTGACGATACGGATCTGGCCGTAGCGATGGCAATGATTACGACGGCTTGCGAGGGTCCTAAGCAGCCGGGGTTTCGAGCCGAGACGGTGTTTGCACGGATGAGGGAGAAACATTCACCGCGGGTTGGGCCACCCATGTGTGGCGGGAGAGCTTTTCATTCGCCAATGAAGCGTAAAAGTGATGATCTTTTCGCTGATGAAAGTCTTTGAACGATCATTTGGAGTCATCCCTGAAGAGTGTTCGACGAATATCAGCATGCGATCTGTCAGATGATGGAATAGTGGGCGTCAGGGGGGAGCCTTGAAGACGATGATGGCGACGGGCTTTACTTTGAATGGGTGTCATAACCCGGAGGATGAGCAATGTAACATGCTACTACTGCAAATCATAGACCACATTAATAAAGAGGTGCTTTTGACTGGTTCGATGATCCGCTGTGATGTGTGGAAATGTTCTATACTCCATATAAGTGCTTAGAGGATGCCATATTTAGCATCTCTGGTATGCCCACCACTGCCTCGCTTGGACAACAATACATCTCATTACATATTGATTGGTTCGCTTAAAAACGCTCTCCTTGTCTTTTCACATGTTGTTTCTCCATGGGCATTTCATTCAACGGCGCCTTTGCTGTCGTTGCTGTAGCGCGTAGGCCGACATCGGCCATCACCTCGTCTCGTCGAGGTCCGATGGATGAGCAGTTGGATTGGTATTGTTGATTTCAAGGTTTTCGTCTATCCCATCTTAAAAACTTATGATGCACTGTAGACTTGTTTCAATGGTTTTATGTATTTTGTTGGTAGATTGGCGAATATGTGGGGAGATGATGGAAGTTAGCTATTAATGGGGACTATTCACCGTTCGAGTGAACTCTTTTACATTACACTGCCTAATGTTAGATCTCTATATATCTAGTATATCTAGTATATCTGATTAAAGAGATAGAGATATTCTGATTCACTCGATGCCCGCTTGGAAAGCCTAAATCTCCTTAGCTGTTCCAACTGAGTCGTCAGAACCGCATACACAAGCTCCTCTGGATCACCTTCCTGCGCACTCCTAATCATTTTCACATACTCTTCACGATCCAGGTCCCTTATCACCACTGGAGCGTAACCGTGACGAACCATATAATCCTGCATCAGCAGCCTGGACATTCGGCTGTTGCCATCGAAGAACGGATGGATATGCAAGAAATATACAGTTACATGGCAAGCTACAATAAGCGGATGAAGACGCTCCTCCCGAGTAACTCTATCCCGCCAATGTATAAAACGCCGCATGCATGCCGGGACCTCGAGATGATAGGGAAAGATGGTAAGAGGACTACTCTTTACCTGTATTGGTGCTTGTCGATAATCTCCAAGGGCGACTTTTCTTCCCCACCCTGATTTGTAGAGCTTCTCACCATTGGTGTCTCTGAGGAGAAGAGCAGAAAGACACCGGATTTCGTCCTCGGAAAGCCCTGACTTGGTACTGCGTAACGCGGTGTCTGTAACCCAGCGAGAAGCTACAATTTGGTTGCGTAATTCTGCTGCCTGACTAGCATCCTCGTTAGGTAACAGAGAGTGAGCGTCTGGGAGTGCTATTTGAGAGAGGCTGGTAGCTGGTAGAGCAAGATCAGGCACAGCGTTTTTTAGGCGTTCATCCATCAAATAACTGTGTTTGAGTAGAAGCCTGTTGTTTTCGATGACAACAGACTGGTGGGCATATTCTGGGACGAGGCTGTGAAACATTCTGCTTCTGGGTGTCCCCAGAGAGACTCTTTGGTTGTCAATCTCTTTTAGCAGAGGCATGTGCAACTATTTCAATGTCAGCATCATTATTGCCAATAGATCTACTAGATATAATAGTTATACTAGATAGAGCAAAAACACTAGACATAGTAAATATGGTAGATCCAGTAGATTCACTAGATATAGTAGATATAGTAAATATACTAGATCAAGTAGATATACTAGATAGAGCAGAGCTACTAGATGTAATAGAGATATTTTCTACACTTACCCTTTGTAGGTATCCATAACGTTCGCTATCTCCCGGCTGGAAATAGTCCTCCCAGACCCTACCCGATTCTGCCAGAGCGTTATATTCGGGCGAATCTTTGACCAACTTTGAGAATGGGGCGTATATTTCCCGTAAAATTTCGTTTCGCTGTCCATTACATGAACTTAGGTAGGCAGACTGTCGGAGACCAGATTTGACGGGCTTCAGCGACTTGAAGACGCTGGTGCGAAACATGACTTGTTGGTCTCGGTCTAGGTAATGGTGTCGTTGAAGATGTTGGTGAAGAAGAATACTATGCTTGTGATTCTGTAACTGACGGAACAAGAAAAGAAAATCTACGACGGGAAAAAAAAAAGCTACGCTTTTATATAGTTGCCAGGACAAAGTCAAATTATCTTAACAGGAGATTCAGTACAAAAGATCCCGCACAATTTGACTCTAAAACTTAAGTACCTCTCCTGATACCTAGAGCCAAAGCTATATTGCCTTGTACTATAAGTATTCACTAAATTCAGGTATAAGCCAGTAGATGACACGTCTCTCTTTGCAATGACTTTCCACACCTTCAACCTTGTGCTCATCTGGCGCCTCCCAGATTGCGCCAACTACGTTGCAAACCCCCCTATTTGGATGAACCTCCAGGGTATCTCATGTAAATCTCCTCGGTACAGTATTAATGGCTATTAAGTTTGGTATTAGAACAAGTAGATTAATTGCTCTATCCATGTTGTACCTAACTCATCATATTGATATAAGAAGCATGTCTAAAGATATAAGAAGATATAGATCCACTCCTGTGTAGTAGGTATATACGAGACAAAACTGACCGTCGACCATAATCCAAAGTCCTCTCTACATCAGAAAATCACCACAAAAGAGCATCTACACCTCGCCACCCGATCACATTACAAGCAATCACATTTAAAAACAGCCAAACACTGCACAAATCATAAACCATAATAGTAATTATACTCAATACACCGCCATGGCTAAGAAAATGCCCTCGCTGCTTCTCCGGCCGAAACTATCCCGAACCACCACCCTAGACGAATGCAAGCAATCTGGACAGCCTCCATCTGCCTTTGAACCACGATATCGTCCCCCACAAGCCCATCTCTAAATTCAGATCGCAGAGTCATCATCCACGAACTCCAGCAGCCAGGTCATGAACATGACAAACCTCGCCCCCTGAACAACCACCACATACACCAGAGTCGCAGCCGGTACCGTGAGTGCTATCAACAGAATGGCCTCCCACCAAGGCATTGGTCCGTCATGCGCGACTCCCATCGTTCGTGGATCAAGTATTGGCCATATAGTCGCCCAGTATAGCCGGATCCAATCCCTCAGGTACCGCAGAAATTGCTGCAACGGAGTAGGACCTTCCCTATCCTCAACCTCTAAGTTATCATCATCTTGTTCTCCTGGATCTGCGTTCAGAACCTTGGCTTCATCAGTGTTGGCCTCCTTTAGCAAAAGACTTTCGGTGTCGTCTTCGTCTTGGTGCTCTTGGTAAACTCGATGCTTCTCCGGGAGGTTGTGTATCTGCATTTGGTGATCTACTAGATTTGCCTCCTTCTCCGATACCAACTGTTGCATTTCTTGGATCGCAGTCTGCGGCATCTGGCCCTGTGTAAATGTTGATTTGCGCAACGAGTCGTCTTCCGGAACTGGCATCGTAGCCTTCGCTGTACGTCTGTCTCCCCAGTGGCCCTCTGCTAGCTGCATCTTGTAAGCCTCTTGCTCCAGAGATGTAGTGCCTGCTTGTGGTTCGCCTCCCATTTCGGCCTCTGCTGATGAGGTTGGATTCTGCTTGGAGCTCATGGATGGGGCTGAATGAAACCCGCCCAAGCTGTTCTCGAACGAGGTCACTGCCAGCGCACTGTAAATCGATTCGTCTCGTTGAGTTGGGCTCAGTGGAAGGAGAAAGTCCGGGTTCATCGACCCGTCCGGGAGAAAGGCAGAGTGAAACGCTTGGTGGTTGTAGCCAGTAATGGTGATGGTGGGTATGCTGGCAGATTCCACGATCTCGGGGGCCTGGTACCTGATTTCGCGCAAGATGTTGCTCGTCTGCTCGTGCTCCGTCACGGGTTGGTTGTGAGAGTGACGAGGTTGTTCCTGCCGCTGCTTGTCCACCTTTGCTACCCCCTCTTTCAATTCTAGCATGTCCCGTTCTATTGCCATCTTGGTGAGCCGTCGATGGCGGTGGCGGGAGCCTGCAGGACGCCTCATCGCGAGTGACTGTTGCTGCCGCGGGCCGGCTGATGCTTGTGCTTTCATGCGGGAGAACCTCAGATGGTCGTCCCATCGCTTTCTCATGTCCCTTGAGCGAATACGACTCTCTGTAGATCGTGGCATAGGCATTGCCTGCAACGGGCTTCCTTCGCGACGGGTCAAACGAGGTGGCTCTCTGAACATGTTCGGGTGCAAATCTAGGCTGGATGGTGGCAGGCTCATCATTCCTGGGAGACTGAACCGGCGCTCGAATCCCCGGCCAAAAGCTGGGATCGACTGGGTAGGTTGACCTGCCGAAAGGGCTGTCTTGCTCGCCTCGGCGCACGATTTCTTGACGTCCCTTTCGGCTTCCATGTCTAAAAAAGACTTGCTTTCGGATGGGGTTGTTGGGCTGGAACTCGTTTGGGAGCCAGAGTCGTCAAGGGCTGATCCGCTCTCAAGAAATTCCTAAGGTACGAGAGACGGATTCGCAAGGCTTTGCCGACGAGGAGTTCGAACGACTGTAGAGTGGGATGAAGAGCGGCTTGGAGGAGTTACCGGTGGCGATGAAGCAGCGACGTAATTGTCAGATGCATCAACTGCAGAGAAATTGGCATGAGAGGGATCGATATTCAGCAGCTGTTCGCCAGTAGAAACTGCTGTTGGTTGTTGGATCGTCTGGGGGAGATGTTGAACGTGAGAAGGTCTCCCTATAAGTTTGCAGTGTCAGCAGGTGTTTTGTATGTGTGAATGTAGCTGGAAATGATGTGGAGTGAAGTGAAGTGAAGTGGAAATGAAGTGAAGTGAAAGTGAAGAAAAAGTGAAAACCTACGAGAACTCAGAGACACGCTTTTTAAAGACTGAGCAATGGGGCTCAAATCTGGCTCTTGCAACGAAGACTGTCCCCGTCTCATCCATCTGACGGCTTTGTTCAGCTCTCTCACTTTCTTCTTCCCCCTCAGTGACCTGGCAACCTTATGATCCTCGTCCTCAATACCTGTATTGTCTCTACTGGGCGAGTCTCTTGACGTGTGATTCTTCAAGACATTCCGGAATGTCCTCAAGATGCGCCGTGGCGTCTCGTGATGATCTGCTGAGCTTTCAGCACTGCTAACAGTAGGACTCACAATGTCCAGCTCTCCAGTATGAGGATTGACGCCTTGCACGCCGAGATAATCGCCACTCTCTCTCAAGCTCCGTCGTTCGCGTTGTCGAGCCTTGCTTCTCGCTCGTTGAAGGAAATCTTGTCTGAGAGGCTGTTTCCTTTCTGCTGCACTCCCTGTTTGTATACCCAAACTGCTCCTCCTGGCGTCGTTACTTTGGTCATAGTTGCTCTGCAAAACCCCTCCTACCTTTGTCACAGAGATCTGTTCTTCAGAGCCATTATGAGGACTCCAACTCCAACTTCTCTCTGGCAGAACATCTTTCGGTAGCGATGTGGCCTCCGGGTTAGTAGGCACAACACTTAATGGCTGTTCAGGCAAACCATGCGATTCATCTCTCGAGACATCCCTCGGCACGTTCCAGCGAGTGATATGGCTTGAGTCCGCCGAAACATCCCCAACGCTATACTGGCTATCCGTCATGCGCCGTCGAGGCCGTGATGTCTTGCCTTGCTTGTCCATCTGCTCCCAGTATCCCTGTTCTCTGCTGGTGCCGCCGCGTTCAGGACGCTGGCTGGGAAACATGTTCTTCACCCACCCTCCCAAAGAGACAGATCGTCGACGCTCCGTCTGTGCCTCTGTGGAGGTATGCGGCTGTGCCCCTATGATGGTATGCTGCTGCTGTTCCTCAGGAGCAGGAGGGTGAGGAGCTTGAGCCCCGGACGGAGCATGCCCAAGGGCCGCATCCGAAACCTTAGGAGGCAGGAAATACGCCATCCTGACGAGCCGCAGAGTGAGCGTAGCGAGAAGCGTAATCGATATCAGAGGAGCCACCGGTCTCCGGATCCATGTGTCGACAATATATCGATATATCCGCGGGATCGCCCCGAGGGCATCATCGCTGCTCGACCAGGGTCGAAGAAAGCTGAAGGCGGTAAAGATGTATTGCGTGAGTGTCATTGTGCAAAGTTGAAAAAAGTCATAATCTTGGGGCATCGAATTATATTCCGAGGGTCTACGCATTTGTCCTGGCAACAAGGTGATGCTGCGAGATGGCCATTCGTGCTTGCATATTGCAGTAAATTCACGTCTCAGGTAGGAACAGGTGACTATTTGGAACCATATCATAAACTCAATCTTTCATGGAGCCTGAAGTTGATTAACCGAGCCGACGCCTAGCAAATTCATTATGCCTCCCAAGAAAAAAGCAAGCGATACCTCATACAACATTAAGATGTTCCTCCTCTGCCCAAAACCAAGCCGTATATGAAGAGTATACGAGTCCCCAGAAGCCTCCACCAAACCCCAAAGCCACATAAAGCAATAAACCCAACGCCAAAGTCATGCTGTGCTATGCTGAATCCAAGCACGGAGAATATTACCATTTAGTTTCAAATAATACATTCCACCGCATAAATGTTGCAGTCCGCCATCCTAACGGCCGCTATGAGCGTAATCAAGTTTTGGCAGCAGGAAGAGGGCTACCACCTAGATGGCCTGTCTTGCTGTGCTGCCCTATTTCTTGTTGCCCCTTGGTAAGGATTTGATACGCCTCTGCTGAGGGCGCTCGCCGACCGCTGTGAATCGGCGTGTTTGGTTGAAAATCTCTGCTGCTCAAGGGCCGCCATCTCTCGTGAATTTCGGGGCGAGGCAGGTTCGTTAAAGGTGTTAATGCCCATGGTTTTCTTAAGAGGCGACTTGTCATGATCGTAGATGCCCATATTGCCTCCATAATTGGTGGTGTTTGCGGATGTGGCCGAGAGTGGCATAGGAGCCGTGGCCGCAGCTGAAGTTGGAGCGGTAGGCTTATCAGCCATCATATGTTGCCTAAACGTAGAAGTAGAGCGAGGTTGGATCATGTTGGTGGGGGTGCTTTCTGAGCGAATCGGGGCGTAAGTGCCGAACGTCTGCGGCTTCATGAAGTTGCTGCGACCGGTGGACATGGAATCGTCGTAATCGATAGAAGATGTAGCTCGCGTGGCGTAGGACTTCCTAATCAGTGTTGTCGGTGTGCCAACTTGGACAAATCCACGGCCCTTTGGAGAGTGCTCGGCCGCAACCTGGGTACCAACATCTCTGACAACGGGTTGGAGTCGAGGATGAACAAACTTGGTGTTGTACTCATTCATGACCTCCTTTTGGATGATGGCGTTATCCTTTGCCTGCTGCGCGAACCGCGAAGTGAGGAGAAGCATCTGTCCAGAGAGCACCACTTGCATGACGATGGTGTTGAACACAGTGACACTAGGCTGGGGATCCAGTGGCGCCAGAGGTAGAAAGAGGAGGTAGGCCAAAACGTGTCCCGGGCTGAACAAGCAAACCAGTCTTAAGGATATGGGTAGAGGATCCCAGACCGCGAGTTCCCACACATCTCGTCTCTTATCCGGATGTGCTCGCGACTCGGCAGAGCCTGCGGCGAGTCTGTCGGCAAAGTATTGAAGCGGTGAGGATGTCGTCGCGGGAGACGACTGGACCTGGACTCGTCGCGCAGAGGGTGTCGACGGGGCTTGGTCGATGTTGGCCTCGAACAGTCGGTATTTTCGCGTTCGCGTGAAGGCGTAAGCCGCGTTAACGAAGGAAAAAAGCGCGAAGCCCCAGACAACGGGGTAAGTCTTGGTAGAGAGTGTTAGTTCATCCAGCGCGACACCATGCGATGGCTTCATCGAGGACTTACCACCCAGGAAAGCAACGAAGGCTTGCCGTCGTCGCCAAAAATGTCGTCGTCCGACCACTCATACGACGACCCAAAATTTGCGCGCGCCAGCAGAAAGACAAAGTTCATGCCCAAGCCGAGCTGCGTGCCCGCCAGCTTCGAGTCCCAGTCCCTCGTCTCCATCTCTTCCGAGAGCCACAAGAGAAAGTCCATGGGATTTAGCAGGGACGTGATGCGCTCCCAGAGCGGTCTCCGCCGCACGAGTCGAGGCATCTTTGCGGGGTGTGATTTGAAGGTCTCGCACGATCAATTAACAAAAGGCGACACAAGCCTTGCTATCTGATCGCACCGTGAAAGAAAAGAAGAATGGCCACGGGTGGTGGTTGGAGAGGAAGAAACAAAGAGTTGTCGGACTGGCGGCGAATTTGTTTACTTTGGCGGTCCTAGGTTTTCCCACTGCGAAATTTCCGCCTGGAGCCTAGCGCCCTTGCTTGCTGGAAGAGCAAGTCCACCGCCCAGTGACATTTGATAGGTACATTGCTGTCAAGTACCCAGATCTTGCAAAGAATCAAACTATCAAAGATGATCAAACAACAGTTCAAGGAGTTGCACAGATTGCGTATGAAGTAGATTAACAAGATGAAATTTGCTCTGGCATTACTTATTCAATTTCAAGTTTAGTATTTATCAATTTTACGGTGATACAAAGACAAAGAGCAGTATTTATCGAGCTAGAGACTGCCCAGTCAAACACAGCGGCATGCGCCCATCGGTGCTACTTGTGCCTCCGGCAATACCTCAAAGCAAAGTACACCTCTCTCAGCCGCTCCAACGCGGGGCCATTACAGCAACGGCCTGAAAGGCAACTAAACTTATAGCAGTCGCCAAAGCTTCATCAACCTCCAACACCTCTCCCATCTACCACCCCTTAGAATCGCCATTGTCCGCCCTCGCAATGGCTTCTAACGCCGACTTCAAAGACCGGCAGTTCCTTGCCGTCATCGGCGACGAGGCAAGTTTCGCTCCCCGGGATAAACCGCACGCAGATGAGTCTCGCATCCTGCTAACGCAAACACATCAACGTATAGGACTCTGTAACGGGCCTCTTGCTCGCGGGCATCGGCGTGAGTTTCACCTGGAGGACAAAGAGACCCCTTCGCTTCCCGAGATTATAATGGCAGCGCTGCCATCGATATGGTCGGACCTCTTCTCACACAGTCTATAGCACATCACTGCCGGCGCCGATGCGCAGAAAAACTTCCTTGTCGTCGACAGCAAGACAGAGACCGCAGCCATCGAATCTGCCTTTGAGAGCTTTACCGAGAGAAAAGACATTGGCATCGTCTTGATCAACCAGCATGTTAGTTTATCCTGGAGCAGGAATGGTCGTGATCGCCGTGGAACGAAAGCGTACTGATAACGTTAGGTTGCCGACCGGATACGACACCGAGTCGATACCTACACCGCTGCCTTCCCCACGGTCCTCGAGATTCCAAGCAAAGATCATCCTTATGATCCCGAGAAGGACAGTGTTCTGAGACGGGTGCGTCGTCTGTTTGGAGAGTAAATGTTTCATCTTGTACGCAGAGTCGTATTATTAGAAGAGATGGGGAACTGTGTGGAGCGTCAATGGAGGACCCCAATACCACATGACGAGTATATAATATCAATACAATCATCAAGAGCCGAGTGTATACTGGTTTATCAGGATTATTACGCGTGCTTTCCTCTAGTAGGAGTAACAAGAGCGCCGCAATGATGTGCCTATGAACCGAATCGGAATATCACCCAAGGAGTACAGCAATCTCGCCCAGAAGAAGCCAACGCAGCCGTAGCAATGCCATTTAGGAAAATAAAAAACACCCAGCAGTCAAAAGAAAAAGAAAAACAGAACCCGAATCATCTCCACCGTTGCCAGTTGCCCGTAATCATTCTCGTAGCATAAAGTAGAAATTACAATTCCTCAGTGTTCTCGAAAGAGCCCAGGCTTGGTCGAGGGAAGTTAACGGTCGCCTTCAAGCAGGTGATCTTCTCGTCATCGGCGGAGTAGACGTCGGCAAGAACGCTGTAGGTTCCCTATTGACATGTGTAAGCATGAAAGATGATCGCCGATGGATTGAAAAGGAGGCTTACCGGAGGAATGGCAGAGGGGAGATCGACGCTCTTGGTGATGGTCATCTGTCCGTTCTCAAGGGGGCAGGCAAGGTCGACATTGTCAAGCTGCTCGCACAGGTCTGCAGTCGTGGAGAGAAGCTGAATGAGGCCGTACTTGACAGTGACCTTGACGTATGCACCCGTTGTGATGGTCTTCTTGACGACACCAGAGGCCGTGATGAGGAGTGCCTTGCCACTATGGGGAATCATTAGCCCAAGTCAAGAGGGAAGAATTTTGTCGGGGAAGATTCTTACGGCTTGGGGGGGTTAGGAGCCAAGTCGACCTTCTTGATCTCAATGAGGTCGTCGTCACGGTCGGCGCTGCAGTACTCGATGGGGTTTTCTCCAGGGACCTTGAGAGAAGCGTCCAGTGCGGAGGCCGAATCGCCCCAGATGGCGAGGGCCGTGGCCGGAGCGGCGAGGCAGGCAGCCAGATAGGCGACGGTGGTAGAGAAACGCATCGTTATCGATATTTGATGAGTCTGTAGTAGGATATGATGGATAGAGAAGAGGATGAAGAGCGACGAAGAAGAGATGCCGACTCGAAAATGGAGGCGAAAGGCAACAACTGGATGAGATAATAGATGATAAAGGTAGAGGTGAGGCTGGCGCTGCTTGCCGTCGTACTGGTTGAGCGACTGCACTCGTTATGGGGCATGTACAGTGACGCCGACGGCAAACCACTAACGTCACGGGACGCTCTGCTGCCGTGCTGCGTCTCAGCGGTGGTTGGCTGCGTCATGAGACCCGTCCGGGGCTGCAATTGGCCAGGACGCAGAGAAAGGCTCCGCTTCCATGGCAGAACAGATAACGCTGGGGTAGCGCTGATACTCCTTGCATTCGCTCCGCCCGGTACAGGTACATTGTCCTGCGCTGGTAGAATACGGCGTATCCGTGTGCTGCACAATGAGCGCAAGTACAATGGGGAGACACTTTAGCAGCAGTAGCGCCCTTGGCTTATGTGGTACCATCAATCTTGGTAACAAAGAGCATCGGAAGGCGACTGACTGTACTGTACCGTAGCAAGTCCGTCTCTCCATTCACAGACTACTGTGCCTTTACATCTACGAACCGGCCAAACGGTGCTGGACTTGTCCTCCTTCGAATCGCCATCTCTTTTTTAACAGATGAGCAGGTGCGGCTTTGCTCCCTCGCTTTTTGCTTCACCGTCTCTTTTCCTGCACTGGTATTTCGCCCCCTTCACCTGCGGCACGGCGTTTGCATGAGGCGTTTGGCAAGCGAAGGGAGCCTGAGTTGATTCGCTCTAGTCGTTTCTGCCTCAGGCATCACAACTCCCGGCAACATTGTGGAGCGGTGGCGCACGGACCAGCCCATCTTCTATAAAACAATCTCGCCGCAGCTCGCATTTCAGTTCTCTTTTCTTCTTTTCTTCTTCATACTTACCTTGCTTCGTGTTCCTGGAGATCAAGAATTCCAGAGCACAGTTGGGAAGGCCTGCATTGCACAGCGCGGAGTCGTTCCTTGCTCAATTGTCCTTCGGGGCCATTGGAGGCGGAATTTTTGATTTTACACATTTTGTGCTTTCATTGTGAGCGCAGGCTTGGACTGTGGCACGAAGAAGGCTGGTGGATCGAGGGCGGCGCAGGATAAAAGGGCGTAATGTGGGAGAGAAATGGGGACACGATGTCTTTGTTGTGTGTGGGCTAGGATTTTGTACTGTTCAGTAGGATTGGGGGTCAGGGTTCAGCAGTCGAGAGGGAGCACAAGGATTAGAACAGTTGGTATCAATGATGATCCTTTCACAACAACACGACGTAATCTTGAAAGGTCTCCAATGGGGCAACGCTTCGTGCTACTCTGTATTTCGGCTGTAGGCGGTGCAACGTAGGCTTACGACGCTGACCAAGTAACATTGGGACCAAATTGCAGTGCAACGGAGTCCCTGTGGTGGTGCTACATTAGATTAGGAAACAAGTGTTGCAAGCTCAACGCCCGGCGACATGTGGAAATTCAACACAGAAAAAGAAAGAATCGAGTCAATCAAAACAAAAACAAAAACAAAACACGACCAGTCGTATGCACACTAGCTGCTGAAACCTACAGCAGTAGCTAGCCAGCCAAGGTTTTATCGTCCTCTTGCGCCGACAGCCTCATTGGCCAGCTCACAAGCCCCCCCAGTTCGCACTCCAAGGATGAAGCGACGCGATTCGCGCGCCGCGCAGAGCACAGGTCCGTTATTGTGCTCTGCTTATTGTGACTGGCCAATCAGGAGGCTGTGACGGCAGGGCTATTTGCTGGGATGACGAGCGCAAGGCTTGACTAGAGGCTGGAGACTGGCGAATGAGGCGGCGGTGCTGTTTCGGTGGTGCAGGCATATTCCCCGCTTGGTTTTTTCTGACTGTGCCAAAGTTGGTGCAGCGACTCTTTTGATGCTGGTACGAGTACGAGCGGGTGGTGTGAGTTGGCTTTCGGGGTGTGTGTCCGTAGCCTTTACTCCGACCGTCAATACGATACATTGCATTGCTTGGTACCTAGACAAGGGAGAGGTTATCGTACGCCCTGTTGGAGCCGTATTGAGTGAAAAACATGGAGACAAAAGACTTGAATCATTGACGCTTATCCCGTCGCGCAGTGAGAGCTCATGTACTGTCGATTCGAATTCTCGCACCCGGAGGAGACGCATGCAGGTCTGCACGGAGCTGGCTGTGTCTCCGTACTCCTTTGAAACCGCCGGTACAGGTACATGCACTCGAACTTTGCAGATACCGGACTCGCACGCTGCAATGCACCAGCAGCGCAAATGGACCTAATTAATTACAATTGAAGTTACTGCGTCGGATGAGAAAGATGCAGCCAAATAGAGCAGCTGCCGGCATGGCCATCATTCTTTCTGTCACGTCCATCCACTCAAATCTTATCCTGTCCCGACGTGCTAATTAATTTCAATTTCCCGCCTCATATTGATTGGGTCGTACTCCGTACGTGGTAGGCTCAAAGTGGTAAAATTCGCACCGGCCTTGCTCACTGCAACCACACCATCCACACAGTACAGGACGGAAGCAGTCGACAGTGGCCAACCCTGGATCACCAGTGACGCCACTGAGGGCTTGCTCTGCTTCTATTCTTGTAGGGCATAGGGGCATGTGCCTGAACAACACAGCGGCTGGGCGCTAAACCCTGAGGCTTTGGCTCCCAGTTTCGCATCAAAGAGCCTTTGAAACCATCAAATGGAGTTTTTTTTCCTAGAATCTCATCTCCAAGGTCAACATCGCTCACTTGTTACTGAGTTTGTCGAGAAAGAAGGAAACCCTCAAAGCTGACCAACTGCAAGAAATCATCACAACTTCTCTACGTTTGCATATTATCTTCGTCCCCGCGACTCACTCCATCATATTCGTTCTTATTGCTCTTCCTCTTACGAGTACTATTTCGGCTCTCTCCATTACCTATGCGACTAGCTGCTGCCTCAGCCCATAGCACCTCAGGCAACATGGCCATCATGAGCAAGATGGGCAGGCTTCTCTCGCCAAGCTGCGGCTGAATCCTGCTATAAACCGTCCACAGAACCTCTCCAGTCAGGGCATCGTCATCTCCTTCCGACATGACATGACATCAAATGATATCCATGATATGCCAGATCGACGGAGCACCACAAATGGCGGGTAAGTTGCTTCTCTTCGCTCCTCTTCTCCCCCCTTCTGTTTCTCTGCGCTGCTCTTCTCTTCTCTCGATGCTGTGTGGACGCAAGATTATTCATGCGCCATGGATCATTACCCATCAAATCGTCCGGCCCCCCTTGGCCATCTCACATGCCGACTGACTCCCTATTACAAGCTCAAGCTCTCATACTGCATTACACTGCCCGCCCATCCAGAGGCTCTCGCATATCATTACCCACTCGCAGCTTTACCCACCCAAAACCTTACAGACCGCACTCGCATCTACACACGCATACAAGCCTGCGCACACTCTTTTCCTCCCGTCCTCTCTCTTCGGTGCGGCCCCTTCCCCTCTCTCTCGCATCCGTCTTCCGCTGCCCGTTCTCGACCTTTTTCTCTCCCCTCGTCAGCGTTTCTCCTGCTTGACTGCATCACCTCCTCCCGCACCATACCTCGGCCTTTGTACCTTTGTACCCTGCCCAGCCCAGCCCCGAGCCCGATGGCTGGCAATGGATCTTGCAGTGGTGCAATGCCGCCGCCAGACCGTCGCCGCCTCAGGCAGCAACCAGCGCTGCGAGCGGTCGTACTACTGCCCTCCAGGCACTAGCACCGAATACCTGCCGACCTGCCACCACTACATGCGCACCCCCCGTCTCGCCCTCTTTTTTGGCTCGCACGCTCACCACTGTGCCAGCCGCGAGGTACTCGGCGCTCCGTGCAAGTACTCGGTACTCGTACGCCCACGGCCCCAGTGCATGGATGGGCCTTGGACGCACACTAAGACGTCGCTATCCCACCGCCCATTCGCCGTTGGGCTTAGCGCCTGTTGCCTCTGTCGCCTGGCGCTGAGATGAGTGCCGCCCTCTCTGCAAGTTTCTTTTCGCAGTTCAGTTCTGCACTGGTTCTGCAGGATGGATGAGCACCAGCACCAGCCCAGCACCAGCGCTCCGTGCTAGTGCTACGAGTACTGTACATACGTACGATACGGGCACTGCTACAGCGCACTGCTGCTCCCGTAGTGCCGTGTGCTCGTACCCCCTCAGTCTCTCGCTCGCTCGCTGCCCTTCTGGACTCTCCTCTCTGGGCCCCGGAATCCTCGACACCGGATTGGACTGTGCCGCTACGGGCTGGGCTGGGCTTGGACTTGCACTGGCGACGCTGCATGATTGGACACCCTGGCCGGTACGTACCTCGAGGGTGCCGCCGCACTCGTTCTCGCGCTGCAGCAAAGACACCCTCTCAGTTTCGTCGCTCCTCCCCATCCTCCTTCTCCTCCTCCATCCCCGTTGCCGGCCGTTGACGAATCTTTTGCCTCAGGAGCCCGATCAATCCAGACGCCCGCCGACTTCAGCTGCTGCCGCCTGGCCTTGTCATCTTGCCTTGTCCTCCTTTTATTTCCCACGGCCGCTTTTTTTGCCCCCTTCATCCCACTCTCTCGCTGAGCCAGCCTGCTCTCACCTTTTCCTCGACCAACAATCCAGTCGCCTCCCGCCCGATCGTGTTCGAATTTTTACGACCCAGGCGAGAAACATTCGACGCCCTTCAGTGTCCAGCCATCGCCCTCGACGCGTATGAAAACCCCCATAGCTGTGCTCGTGATTCTCGCCTCCTCTTCAACCCGTCGCCCATTTTTTTCTTCGCTCCTACTGACGGCTGTTGACGATTAGGCCTCTGCCCTTGAGTCAATCCCCAAATCACGACGCTTCAAGTGCCCAGACGCCGCCTGCCGCCTGTCCAAGACTCGACTGCGCCATCGTTTCCGCTCCGGCGTATGACGCGGCTGGTCGCGATCCTCGACCGCTCGACGCTCCAGTTCATTCATCCGGCGCGCGTCTTGATCGGCGCCGTCATGCTCTCAAGACCGCGACAATAATCAATCCACGCATCCCTTGCGACATCGACTACCCAGCGTGGTCCTCCTTTGGACTATGACAGACAAGCCAGCTCCGCTGTCGACGCAAGCAGCAGTTTCCACCCAGGCCAACCACATCGCGCTCGTAGGCCCGACCGGCCCCGACGATGTCGCCCACAAGATTGAGGCGCCAGAGGAAGAGCCCTACACAATCAAGTGTATCTGCAATTTCTCTGACGACGACGGAAACACAATATACTGCGAGACGTGCGACACATGGCAGCACATTGATTGCTTCTATCCCGAGAATCGGGAGGAGGCCATCCGAGAGGACTTTGCTCACTCGTGTGCCGACTGCAAGCCCCGACCGCTGAATCGACAAAAGGCGATCGAGCGCACTCTACGGCTCAGGAATACCATCCTAGAGCCAGAGAGCATCGACAAAAAATCCACCAAGCGACCCCCTTCCAAGAGCCACAAGAAGAAAACCAAGCCTAGCGAAGTTCTTCTCAACGGTATCCACGCGGCTTCAGAGGGCGGCAAGCACGGCCACAACGGTGACCATCACCCTCCTCCAGCCAAGAAATCAAAAACCTCCCACCGACCCTCCCTGTCCGTGAGCTCCCAGCCTTCCAAGCGAAGCCCTTCGTATGGGAACAACCGGGCGAATCCTACGCACCCTCCGAGTCCCGCCACGACTCCTCCCGACCTCCCCGACGATTTTCAAATCCACCACTACTCTGAGAGCTTCTGCTCCCTATACAACGACGTGCCCGACGCTCGCTCCAATGCATTTGCCAACCTCGCCATCCCCACCGCTCTGGTACGATGGCTAGAGTCGCCTTCTGCTCTGGAAAAGGAGGTCGGCCGGAGACACTCAGAGGTCTTCCAGGACGCACTGCCTGCTCTTGAGAGAAAGCGACCGAAGCTTGAGATCAAGGACGCCACACAGGCGCTGGAGAATGGCACTACCCTGCTCTGGCGCTCTCTCAAGTCGACGTCTTCCATCGAAAAGGACGTGCCTCTCATCGAGTTGAATGGCGAGATTGGCTTCCAGAAGGATTACTGTGCAGACAGTGATAACCTCTGGGCTGATCTCTCATCGCCCCTCCCTTTTGTCTTTTTCCATCCTATTCTCCCACTTTACATCGACACCCGTAAAGAAGGCTCCTTGGCCCGCTATGTTCGGAGAAGTTGCAAGCCCAACGCTCAACTGGACACCTTCCTCATCAACAAGTCGGACTACCACTTCTGGCTCGTCAGCGACCGATACATCCCACCCAGCGAGCAGATTACTCTACCGTGGGACTTTCGTCTAGAAAAGAGCGTCTCTCAGCGCTGGCTACATCTGCTGGGCCTCAGCGATGATGATGGCGCAGCGCAAGATGAGTTTGAACTCGACGAGTCAGAGTATACAGCCATCTCCAACTGGATCGACCGGATATTGTCAGAATATGGGGGTTGCGCGTGTGATCAGGATAATAACTGCGCCTTCGCACGATTCCATCGACACTATCTATACGGCAAGAGCCAGTCCCGCGGCAACAAGAAGAGATCACGCAAGACAAAGGCCCACACCATCTCACCAAGCAGCACCGGTCATGCCACAAATAGTCGTGCTGCCAGTGAAGGCCATGTCGATGAGCACGCTGAGCGTGAGGGCCGAGATGGGTCGGTCCCGGCACGGAGCAAGCCCTCTAGCAGGGATCGAACTCCGCTGCGCCAGGGCTCTTTTGATCAATTAGGGATATTGACCGAACCTACAGATCGTGACAAGCGCAAGGTGGCCATGGTGGAAGACTCCTTCCGCCGTATGGAACAAGAGCAGCAGCAACCACCGAGGAAGAAGAAGAGGGTATCAGACACTACAACAGCCTCGACGTCTTCCAAATCAAAATCCAGAACCGGCTCAACCCCTCACATTGGCAGCTATGCTGATGCAAGCACCACCTCCCGAAGCAAATCCGGTTCGCCTGCTAGCTCAAGATCACCAAATCTTGGAACCTCTTCTAAATCTACTGCAGTCCGCCAGGGCTCAGCAGACATACGAGCCAGGCAATCATCCGCATCGCCACGACCCGTCTACTGCGACATGGGCATTCAGACGGATCCCGTAGACGACGAGTGGTTTAGTCAGCCGCAAGAACTCCCCTGTCGCAAGAAGCGAATCATTTCACTTTCTCAGCGACTCCTCAACAACAGGTACAGAGCGCGCGCTGAAGAGGACCGCAAGCGAACATCATCCATCTCAGACTCGCGGCCATCAACGGCTGACGCCATGGACGTTGATGCCGGAGAGACTGAGCAGAAATTGGACCCACCAAAAGCCGAAGAGGAAACTCAGCCGCCTCCGTCTCCTCCCCCAACTCAAGATGTAGAAGACGCGGAAGTGCACGATGCGCCCCCTCTACCTGCCCCTGAAGAAGCACCAGCAGCTCCTCCGGGTGAAGCGGAGTCTACCCCAGAGAAGCCAAAGGCACCTGAGCTTAAAGTTCAAATGCCCACCTTGCCCGCACTCGATGCCACTGCTTCAACTACGACCACGCCACTATCGGCAAGCAGCTCTGCTGTGCAATCAGTAATCATCTCTAGCATCAACGCAACCGTCAACGGAGCCATTGCAACTTCAAGTCCAATCAAGAAGAAGCTGAGCCTTAGCGATTACACCAAGAGCAGGATGAACAAGGCCGCAGTGAAGCCCTCATTGAGCCTCATTTCTACAAAGCCTAGCCCTTCAGAGGCAGATGAGATCAAGCTGGAGAATGTAGAGTCTGCAACTATGGAGAAAGTCGAAGGCGCAGTGGTTACACCTACAGCGACAGCCGCCGCCACTACAAACGGTCACCCATGAAATGTGTAGGATAGGATGATGTTTGTGTTCATTTCGTGTTTTTCATGGCGGGAATTCGCGATTAGTCATGTACCGCATTCGATGGATGAAGGGAAATCAATTGGACGAGTCTCAAAAATGGAGGTTGGAGTTGTTTCAAATTTTTATACAAGGCCAATGGACGACTCGGATATGTTGCCCATCATTATTTTTACTTTTTACTTTACACTTCTTTTCTATTTACTGGGCGTTTAGGGGAAAGGGAAGACGACGATTTTGGGAAATGAAAGATTTGGCGCCAATGGAGATGTCGAGCCGCAAGGTCGACGCAGGGAGTTCTAACTTGCAAGACCAACGCTACCTGCTATATTGAATCCTTGACCTGGTCCAAAGTTTTTGGTGCTAGGCAACGGCGTCTCAAGGCAACCCAACGCTCCGGATATACAAAAAAGGAGTCTGCTGGACACTAGGGCCGGGGAATTTTATTTATTTCTTTTTCTTTTTCTTTTCTCAAGAGGAGGGGCGTAACTTTAGGACATGGTTGCTTTTTCCAACACTTAAAAACTAGGGTTTTCTGGGGGGGCGGGAGAGGGTCCTGTGTACTTTTATCATCTTGATCTTTATGAATTTTAACTGGACGGAGGTTGGGTTGAACGGACGGGATGGGGGGATACGGGTTGGTAGAGCGGGAATCCTTCATTTTTTCTTTCGATTCCCTGCTCGGCGGCCGGATGGGATGAGGACACTGGGTTTTATGTGTGGCCTCTGGGTTGAGACGACGACATGTGAAATAATGGATGGCAGACAAATCCGTTTGATCTTTTTTTTTTTTTTTTTGAACAGACGATTGTTCGAGTTTTGGGACCAAAGTTCTGTGATGAATCGGGTTCAAAGTATAAGGTAGCCAGATAGAACTATGAGCAAAGAAAATTGGACTCTCACTCAGTCTTTTTCATGACATTCTACGGGTAGTGATGGATGTTTTTAAATCTTGTGTGGTATCCCATTGCTTGCTTGTCTAATTAGAATAGTATATACATGTGTAGAAATTGTGAGATTCTAGTAAGCTTGGTGGTTTAGTGCTGTCCTGTGCTGCCCCAGTTGTCTTCCTTAAAGATGAGGAGCGCTAGCTTATGTCTGACGAAGAGGCCAAAGAGGCCCACGAATAGCTGTAGCAATGTCACTTCCCAGGCGAGGCGGTTTTCCTTTAGAGGACCTCGCCAGACGAGCCACAGGTTGAGGAGCGTTAGATTACTCGTTTCGACGAAGAGGCCAGCTTCGTCAGTCGTGACGCGGAGGAGACGCAGGCGGTGCAGCAGGTGCAGGGCCTTGCCGACGAGAGGGTGCGGCTGTCGATCGGGGGACCAGGGCGTAATAGAGGGCTCGAGGAGGCCGGAGCGGGCGTTGAACTTGGGCAGACGGTGGCGCGGGCAGGGGATGAGGCCGAAGATTTGTGGGCACGAGTAGAGGAAGTTGAAGAGCTGGGGGACGAGGAGGAGGCCGAGCGTCTTGGAGAAGTGGCCGAGGATGCCGACGACGGCGAAGACCATGCCGGAGAAGTAGCAGTAGGTGTCTCCGACGAAGACTTTTGCGGGATACCAGTTGTGGGCGAGCAGGGCGACGGAGACGCCTATCCAAGGAAGCAAGAAGTATAACGAGAAGAGATGTGAGTCTGTCGCGGGATGAGGATACGGAGTGAAGAGGTAGAGACAATCGTTGAAGGCGATGAGCAGTGATACGACGATACACTGGGAGACTTCGATGCCGTTGATTCCTGCGAGCATGTTGATGCTCTGGGGGCAGAACATGGCGACGCAGGCCATGTAGACGTAGTAGAGGACGCCGAGGTCGAGGAGGTCGCCGAGAAAGGGTTGGAGAGGGACAGGGATGACGATGGAGGTTACGTCGAAGTCGACGAAGTAGACGACGAGGAGGGGGATGGAGGCGAGGCCTGGGATCCACCACTTGTGGCGCCAGCGGATGTCGAAGAGGTCGTCGCCGATGCCGAGGAGGGCGATGGTTTGGAGGGAGATGATGGCGCCGAGGTAGGAGGCGAGCTGTGTATATGGTCAGTTACGCATATTCTATATCTAGGGTGAGAGAGAAGAAGGGGAAGAGATGAAGAAATGGGTTGGTATATCTCATATCTGTTCTCATTTGTGTGTATATATGGTAGAGGTTCAATGATATCTTTCTGACCTTGTTATGAGGGAATCTATGCAAGAACCGTCCCTCGTTCGCAGGATATATCTCCACCACAACATCCCGATTCCCTCCTCCGCTCGTCGCCGCAACAATGTCCTTGTAAAAAGGAAACGGGATGAAAATAATCACCGTAATGAGATACACGGCAGCACATACAGCGCCCATGCACTCTGGCAGCTCCGCGCTATTGACCTTGCTCAGGTCGCGGCCCCGGAAGCCGGCCTTGATGAAGGTCGGGCCGAGCCACCGGATCATGGCATAGCATAGCGAGAACGCGACGAGGGAGAGTGAGAGAGAGGCGATGAGGGGTTCGCCGTCGCCGTGGAATGTGTTTGCGAGGATGGCGAGCGAGGCGCCGGAGAGGGAGACGAGGCTGAGGGTTTCGGTGCGGGAGAGGCTTGTTGCTGGGGAGGCGTGGGGGGAGCCGGAGGGAGCCATGGTTGGGGTTTTTTGACGGTGTGTGAAGAGGGTTTCTTTATAAGGCGGTGAATTGGACCGGTTGCATTGTAATTTGGTGAGAGTTTGGTGTTGGGTGTTGGCGATTGGGTGTTGTAGAGGCGCAAGTTTGAGGATAAGTGAGTAGTAGCTCGAGGAGCTCAACAGCTCGTCGCAAAGATCTATAACAGCAGAAATTATAAAACAGAATAAAAAAAATCAAACCATTGAAACGCGCAATAAAAACCAATTAAATTCCATCAAACGACAATGTCGCAACCGCAATGGCGATAAAAGGGGGCAGCCAGAAAACAACAATAAGAACCGTTTGATTTGCTGCCGTTTCTGCCACGTCGATCAACTTTTTGAAACCAGCATGTCGGAAAAGCGAAAAGTGGCGTTTCGTCATCAATTCCAAGGGGAGAGGGGGGTGTTGCACGTGCAAGTACTGTCAGATTGGGAGGCGTGTGCTGAGTAGGGTGGAGATGAGGGAAAGAGGATGCAGAAGGTGAATGGGGGGGTTGAGGGAACAGTTAGGGGTGTGGATAGAGGCATCTAATACAATATCATTAGACATGCATCGAACAAATAGAACAAGCTGAATCATCTTGCACGGGACATTTGAAAATAAATGATATAGATTACTGCTAGATCAAAGCAATCATCACAAGATTGCATACAATAGCCGTAAACTCACCAAGTCTCGTCATATATCCTTCCAGAATACCATTACCCAGACGTTTCTCGTCTTTTACCTGCTACATTAATCCTCAAACTCAAGGGCTAGCTAAAGTGCAGTATATCGTTCATCAAATGGTATCACAAACCCGTCTTCCCTATTCCACAGTCTCTTACTAAGTCCAAAAATTCCCTCTCTTGCTATGCTTATTCTCGCCATAACCTTAAACCAAATCCCACTTGGCCACATACGCCCAGGCCATCGCAACCCGTCCCTTCTTGGCAAGATATTGCTGAGCTGTCACGCCTCGTGCGTCTTGTCCATCCATCGATGTCAACTGCAGCACCATGACCGACTGCCCTGGCGCTCCTAAGTCTTTAGCATGGACATCGGCCCAGTGCCAGTAGCCATCCGTCTCAATCGGAATAAAATCATCTTTGCGGCCATCGAGGCCATGAATCTGCAGCAGAAACAGAGAAGGCTTCCCAAGGCCGTGCTTCTCCGCCTTCCAGTGCTCACATAGCTGTGCAAACTGAAATCGGACAACTTGGCCGCTATTGACGGATATCTGCTTTGATGCAGGCTCAACAGTGTCTTCAGCAATGCCTTCTTGGCCACAATTACCAAAGATTTCCACCGGCGGACCCTGAGAGCGCCCGACAATGTACTCTTCCCAAGTGATTGTACGGCCATCCTCACGGAACTGGTGTCTGCTGTCAGACGGGAAATGGGTACGGCCAAACCTCTCGCCGCTGTTGGTGAACTGGACGGGGCTAAACTCTTTCTTGAATAAGTTGTTGGCTCCGCAAATGTGGCCAGCTCCCCAACAGGCATCGAGAAGCCTCCAGACACCACCATCAACCCTGACTGCGTTCCATGCATGACCAGTCGCATCGGGAGGTGGTGGTCTTTGTCCTTGTTTCAAGGGAGTATAGCCATAGCCCTTTCCATGGCCACCAACGACAACACATTCCAGGCCGGCCTTGTTGGCAATGGCCTTGTACGTCTCCGCGTAGCCTTGGCACACAGCCGCACCGTAGCGTATTGTTTCTTCGGGTGTCATACCTCTGATGTTACCGCTGAAAAATGCCTTGGTATCATACATGATGTTGTGATGAAACCACGTGAAGATGGCTCTTGCCTTGTCGTTGTATGACGGGAACGGGTCACAGAGTACACGGGCAAGGTATCCCACAACATCATGCTGGGGGAGCTGCTCTCTTGGATATTGGGCGGCAACGGCATCAGGTCCGCTCCAGTCTCGGCATACCCAGCAATCATTAGCCAATGCTGGCGGAGCTGGTGACGCACGGGAGGAAATGGCTTGGATCTGAGCCACTGATGGACGAGAGGCCATTGGGATCGGAGGGGGCCCGTCATCAGCCGCGGCATCAATCTTGGGCCTTGCTGGCATCTTTGGAGGCTCAGTCATACTCCCAAATCCCCGTATCTGAACAGTGACAGGTGTAGGCTTTGGCGTTGGCTTTGGTAGAGTCTCCGTGCTCGTCGAAGGTTGGGGCTTAGCTGGCCTGGATGGCAGTCTGGGAGGGAGGCTAGGTCTGGCTGGCTGGCTCGGTGGTTGGTCCACACTCTGTCTGGCTGCCATCCTCACGGAGTTTTCTCTAATGGCCGCCTGTCTTGTGACAGCTTCTTCCTTTGCCTTTGCCTCTAGTTCCCGTTTTGTAGGCGGGAGAGGAGGCAAGCTGTTCATATCACAAACCGGTGGCAGCTTGTGCACGACGGTCCCGTTGGATCCATTGCTCGTAGTAGAAGAGATGGTCTTGGTCAAAGACAGAGACGACATGGTAGATTGCATCGATGCCTCTGATGAAGCCGAATTGCGCCGTCCTGAGGGTTTGGGAACGGTAATCGTTGATGTTCGTCGCGGTGGTAGTGCAGGCGACGCCTGGAAGGATCCAGTCCTCGATGGCAACGGCGGAGGGGCAGAAGCATCTGGTGAGGTCGCATTCTGTGTGTTGCGACGAGGCAATGGTGGCGGTGCATCGGCATTTGCTCTGCCGGGTCTCGGAGGCTGCTGCGGCGCTGCTTCATGAGCCGAGCCGTTGACGGTCACGACGGGGGCAGTTTGGCTTCGGGATTCGACAGCAGGACGTCCAGGAGGAGGAGGAGGCTTGGGCTTTTTGCGAGCTGCCTCTGGAGTGCCGACGCTGCTAAAGTTCTTTTGCTTGTTCAGCGCTGCTATCCTCTCCGCCAGCGTATTAAACTGCGGTTCCTCAGTGTCGGCCATGGTGTGGATGTCTGATTGATGTGATGTTCTTTTGTGTGCTTTATATCTCAATCTGTTTGTTGGGTTCCTCTCCTGATTGCTAAAGATGACAACAGGGAAGAGATGTTGGTGCTTGGCAAGCTGTGGTTGGATGAAGTGGCGAGATTCAAGCTCAGTGAGCAAGTAAAGAGAACGAATGGACGTCTCAGCTTGGAGCCGCAAATATATTGCAAGAAACTCAATAAAAAAGAATCGAATGCAAAAACGAATAAGAAGCAACAAATTTCCTTCTTTTGATTTTCCTCCAGCTACCCACGCATCATCAAAGAGCGACAAGGAAAAGAGCGGTGCTGGACGATGCTGGACGATGCTGAAGCAGACGGTGAAGATTGTTGGAGAAAACTGAGAGACTGAGCTGGGACCGCCGTTGACATAGATGGCTATTTTTAAGGGCCAAGACACAACTGCACTTGCATTAGCGGTTTGGAAAAGAGACGGAACCAGTTTGCTTTGCTTTGCACAGCCCACTTGGCTCACGGGGGCTCTGCCGTGTCACTGATACACGTTGTTGGCACCAGCAGTTGCCACCGTGCGAGGTCACTGGTACGCGCGAGTGATTTCAAATGCTGATAGTCGTGCACAGAGCAGAGTTCCCCAGTCGCAGTGACACTGGTTTAGGCAGATGCGGGCATTTTTTGCAGTCTCGTCTCGTTTGGGAAATGGGGAGGGAAATGCCGTAAAGAGCTTGCAGAAGAAAAGACGAGCTTCAACGCGTGTTTTGGGCGATTAAATGGATGGGGGCGGCTAAAGCAGGACATGTGGCGCGATGAATGCCAGGCCCGCTCGGCAATTGCCTAACCGGGCTGCATTGCATTTGATTTTGCCAGGGGGGTTTGAATTGCTGTAGGATTTGTCTGAGCTTGATAAGTTGTAAGTGGTGAATAAATGAGTAATACAGAGAGAGAGGTGTTGATGTCAAGGAGATGTAGAAGGCATCAACTGAGGATATCAACAGGTACCTTAATCAGTGCTGTTGCCTCAGGTATTGCTTGGTACAGCAATCGATCCATGTACTGGTGACTTGAGCGCTGCTGTTGGGTGGACAAAATACAGTGTGTGTAAGTGTGTGTTTACAGGATCATGACTAGGATCAATTGTGCTCTTATTGATGTGCAGAGTGCATTAGTCGAAGGAGGCTATGACTCACTAAATTGCAGCTTGGCTCATATTAATAGCCATGGACAGTTGCAGCAAGGCAGCAGACACCAATCCTTTATATACCGGCGACAATTGTTTACATCGTGAAGCAGTAAGTCGGGCGTCATTTCTGCACTTGTACTGTAACAGGTACTCGACTTACTCGCCTCAACATCAAATGTCCCCTCAACTTATGGCCTACTTACTCAAGACGGGTGGCCCCGTCTCCGTCAGCTCGGCTTTCCAATGACCTCCTTGTGACCTGGACTGTGGCCAATAGACGGCTCTGGCTCGTCTCGAGAGGGGGATCCAATGGATTGTTTGCAGTGGCGAGTGGCTGAATGAGCTCCAACGCAGGTACTCGCACATTGTTCCTCGGCTATTTGTACCTGTACCTGTACATTTTCCCCTCAAGCGCTGACATTGCACAGGGGTCGAGATGGGAAAAGATGCCGTGAATCAACGCCCTCAGCTCAGCTCTGGACACTTACCATCAATCAACTCTTCCGGTTATGGTGCTGTACTGTAGCACGATCAATTGTCAAAGCCTCACTCAATACAATCAAGTTAGATCCAAGCACCTACGAAAACTTGCCGCAAGCCCCGCCCGCCTCTTCTGCCCCTCCCCTCCTCCAGTTCAGCCGTATGTCGCCGTCTTACTTCATTCTAACCCTCCACTCTGCTGTAGTGCAACCAGCCCCGGCCCTACCTAGCCCAAAAGCCAGCACACCCCCATAATTACAGGGCCAAACTCTCCAAAAACTAGCGCCAGCCGCCTAAACGGTCGCCTGTCCTCGCATCCACCCCGCTGGCCGGCCCCTCTACCCGCCTGGCCCATCTTCTGATTCTTCAACACTTCCCTCCCCACATCCACATCCATGTTGGCCGACTCCAGCCAGACCAAACGAAGAGACAACGCAAGCAAGACGAACAGAGTTGCAACAAAGGCCGAGAACCCGCCAAGGCGCCGCAGATTGCCCTTTGTCCGACCAACGCCAATTTGGCTCCAACTTACTTTCTCTTGCCGTTTGTTCAGTGCTGTTGTGCGGGTTTCCTGACAGCATTCGTTACGCTGTGGCTGCTCTGCTCTACTCTTAACTCTCTTCTCCTCTCCTCTCGCCGTCCATCTGGTGCTGTCGCAACCCCGAATATCACCGTCTTCCCGTCTCTCGAATCCCTACATCGGCGGCAGTACAGTATCAACACCAGCATAGTCACCGGCATCTTTTATTCGGTCAATCTCGAGTCTCGGCGCCGGGTCACGTTGTAGCCTCTTTGCGCCGCAATCCCATTCCGTCGTCCTAGCGTCGCATCTCCTCTTTTCGCCACTTCCCATCGGCAGGTTGCGCGCTCTCGGCCGACAAGCCTTGCCAAACCGTCCAAACCGTCGAGACATCTCCTCCCGGCATCGTCTGAGGCCCTGAGGAGCGCGCTTCCTCTCACCAGCGTCGCCCTCTCGCCTGCCTGCTGTCGCTCTCACAACGTATCCCATCATGGCCACGAGCGATGCCGGCGACGAGGTGGCGGCCCAGCCCAACAAGCAGCGACTCACTTTTGTCGACTTGCCCACCGAGACTCAGCGGGAAATCATCTCACATGTACGAAGTCCCTTGTTTCAAGCTCATCTCTCCAGAGGATTCCGAAAATTCCCACCCATTTTGCATCCCCATGCTTACGTGTGCCCTCTTGGTCCTCTCATCTAGTGCTCCCAGAGCGATCTGATATGTCTTGCTCTCGTCTCCCGCCATTTTCACGAACTCGCCTCGGCTCAGCTATACAGGAACTTCCACATCATCTTCCCCGACGATGACGACCTCAACTTCGACTCTCCCATCGACGGTCTTGCCGGCGGTCTTGATACTTTCACCACCAGTAATTATGATTATGCCAAGCATCTGAGGGATCTATCCATGGACACTCTCAGCGCTGGACTTAAGGGAGAGTGCTGTTACCAATCCTATCTGTATAGTGCCAGTTGCGGCAAGTTTCTAAACACGCTCCTGCACCTTACACTCAGAAAAGCCAGATCGCTTGAGGTTTTCCGGTGAGTCGCCGTCTGGAACCTGCCCAATTGCACCCAAGATCCCAATCATCGGGGGGTTTCGTCTCAGTGAGGCATGCTAAGTCTCGGCGCTTTAGATGGAACATCCGTGTGGAACTCAGCAGACCTGTCTACCGCGAACTGCATAGAATCGCATCGCTGAAAAAGCTGCATATACGGATGCAGGCGGGAGACTCATACTACGTACAGCCGCCCCCGCTGCCCGTCTCCATCGATCCTCACCCCCAGCCAGAATCGACAAACCATTGGGGAGGCATTCCGCCGCTTGCTCCTCTCAGCTTGCTGCCTCCGCCTCCGGGCGTCGTGCCACCTGTTGTCAGCGGTCCCCCGCCTTCTCTCCTACCGCCGTCGTCCAAGTCAGCGCCTAAGAATAAGACTGGGAAGCGTGTGACTGGTGCAAAGGAGCCATCTACGTTTTCGGGGTTCAAGAACCTCCAGAGCCTCAGTGTGCTGGATATCGAAAACCTCGATATCGTGAGCGAGCTTAATGCCTGCATCAAGAACTCTAGCTCAACGCTTACTGAACTACAACTATCCTTTTCGGATGGGTTGGCAAGCCGGGCGCGTAAGCCGCCGCCTGATTCCGACGCAGACGATTCTGATGTCGAGGACGAGTTCCAGGTTCTCCCAGCTACCCAGAACAACAATGGTAGCAGCTTCGACTCCAAGTCATATAGGGTATACGAGGAGCGGAGACTTCAAGAAGCCGTCCTTGGCAAAATATTCCAGCTATTTTCACCGCCACCTGGAGCGCCGCGTAAAGCTGACACTGTCGAATCTGAGCAAGAGGATGATAAGAAGGGACCGGAGGCTTCGGCAGCAGATGTTCGAGAAGCATTCATCGAATCCATAAAGAATGCATCTACCAAACTCATGACGATTACCAGTGGATCTTCCAATTTCTCTGCCTCTGCGCAAGATATGCTTGATACCATAGCCAAGGCGGCGCGGAATTATGTAGATTCTGTCGATACATCAGCACTGACTGGCGGGCAGCCAGACCCCCAAAACCAGGAGGCTGTAACAAGCACCACCAACGGTGTATCTCAGGGCGAGTCTTCAACTGCAGCGGACGAGACAACTGCTACGTCTCCCCCTATTAAGGAAGTTGAAGAGGAATCTAGTGCCAAGGCAAGTGAGACGACGGTGCCTAGCGAAAGTTCGTCTAGCAAGGCACCAAAGAGGAACGGCGTCGACGCTTCTCCTGAAGATATCGACATTGCCCATATCGAAGTTCTTGGGGATGGTTTTGAAGAAGCCGAGGATTCCAGCCTTCCAGATGGTACCGATTCCAAGCCTGTGGAAGGAGACACCTCTGAAACAGACCCTGGTCAAACTGGTTCTTCCTCTGGCTCTGCTACTCCTACACCAGCGGCTGATGCGGCCGTAGCCCCCTCCATGACGCCTGGCAACGCCACTCAATCCTCTGCACACAAGGTCAACTTGGAGAACCTGATGACCAAACTTGACTCATTCCGGAACCAGAGCGAAGCCATAGGGAAGAAAATCAACGACCTGCATGCTCAAGGCTCGGCAATAGATCATACGCAGATCAAAGATGCTGACGCCCAACTCAGGGGCTTCAGTGCCATGGTCACTGACCTCCAGAACGAAATCCAGGTTATCGAGGAGGAGATGGATGAGTCGGAGCGCCGGGCAGCAGGCGTTAATACCAAGAGCATGAGCGACTATGTCCGCCGCACAAGAGGCCTGATGCTCACATCCCTGAGCATCTACCTTATCCCCGTCAAGGCATCCGTTTTGTCGCAGACCATCAATCTATCGTGCCTTAAGCAGATCACCCTTCTCAATGTTGGAGACCAGGCGGCCATCTGGTCTTTGTTCACTAAGGCAAACAAGGTGCGGCCGCTGCCGTTGAGGAGCATCTTCACAGACAACGTGTGCAATCAATTCCTCGTTTTTGCCTCTCAGCTCGAGGAGATACATGACCTATTTTTGCTCGAGCGCAGCCCTAAGAGCAAGCCCGAGACCCTTTCCATGCCGAGCTTTGCAAATATGGACCAGATTCGTAGGCTTGTTCTCAAGAAGCATATTGGCCACCTTAGGCGATTGATGATCAAGGATGAAGCCAGCGGCACTCGCTGGGACTGTAATGAGAAGACGATGATTCTCATTTGCACCCAGGGACGAAAACTCGAGGAATTGGCACTGAGCATGAATATTCAGGCTGTGGTAAGTCAAACCGATCTCTATAAACATTTGTTACATAAAGCTAACCTGAGCAGCATATTTTCATGCAATACTTTTCTGGTCTCGTTAGCCTGCGCGCAATCAACATCTTACACTTCCGCAACAATGATACTTGCATCTGGGTTGTTAGAGAAATCCTGAGATTCATTGTAGACAATCTGTCGCACTATCCAGAGCTCAAGCTAGAATGGATCGCAATGGAAGACGATCGTGTTGACCGAGTGATCCGGCCGTCGGACGAGGCCAACGACGCCCCAGATGAGCGAAACAACAACAAGCGGGCCAAGGGCAAGAGCAAGGACAAATTCCCAGTTACGACACCTCTGGGCCCCCACGGCAACATGTTTCCGCCTCTCCCGCTGGAGGGCCTCGACTCGGAGAGCGATAGCGATGACGAGTTTAACGGAGGGTCTCGCCTGCGATTCAAGACGGTTGGACCGCTGCAGTTTTACGATGTTTGGGGAGTCAAGATCTTTGACAAGGAGATTCGTAGTGGAAGACTATGAAGAAGTAGCGTACGAAAAATAATTACTGGTACAGCAACAAAGCGATCAGCGAATGGAAATAACATTATTTTCCAATTGTACATAACTATAGGACCGAAACAGATTTGGGCGAGCCGGTTGGGGCTCAGATATAGGGCATAACGGCACAAGGCGTCTATTAGCGAAGCGCAACAAAATATCCACGGGGATGCTGCGTTACAATTTTCGGATTTGGGTAGGAGAGAATTACAAGTAGTTTAGTTACAGTGAAAAAGAATTCAGAAGGATGAGTTACTGAAGTGGTCGATGTGTACATGAGTGATAGATTCTATACGTGGATGGGTAGAATCAAGATAGCAGTGGCTTCTGAGGAGTGATATAGACGCCCTTCCTTGCATGTGCTTGTCCTGCATGTTGCAAGAAGTGTGGCTAAGAAAAGAAGTGCAATGTATTATCTTCTTTTGGAACTTGTATTGAAGTATTGAAAAATATTGCAGGGAGATCCCTGGCAACTCGACCTTACATACATTTTAAAGGACATGTTTGATTGGCAGTAATGTGGCGGAGGTGGGATTTAGGGTGTGTTGCTTTGGCCTCTTCCACTGGCCACCTTGAATCACACAAAGATAGATATATGCATGTATATGCCCGGAGGAGAAGGAAAATGTGTTCGTTATGAGTGAGAATTTGTCCGTGGGAAGCCATGCAAGGGAAAATTTGCGATCATGTTGTGTTTGAACAGTGTAGGGTATGTTATGGTTTCTGTGCTGCCCCCACGCTGCTACATTATTTACTACCTAGGTACGAAAAAGAGGAATAATTGAGATAACTAAGGCCTGAATGAGACATGAGAAGTTTAGGAATTGCTTGTGATGATCATAATTGGCACGAAATGAGATGGCGAAGCAGGAAGGCTTGGCCAGTCATCGTATCACTGTACGTGCATAGAGAAACCCAAGATGCATCGTAGAGTAGGACTTCGGGCTGTGTCGTCACATCAGCCCACATGTGTCGCAGCTTTTGTCAGGATTTCCAGCAGGATGAAGTAGGCGACACACCCTCCTATTTGATGTAGATAGAATCCTTGACCTTGGTAGTGGCATCGAGTTCTTGTACTTGTTCCTACTAGGTACCAAGTATTGTGACAATTTTGATGCCGTAGGTGATAACACATTCCCAATGGAGAAATCGGCAAGGGACAAGGAAGATATATATGTGAGTGCTGTTTTGTTGATAGAGGTTGATTCAGACTTGGTGTAAGTTACAGTGGTTTCGTGGATTCGGGCTTGGGCTGATATCTGAAGCGGCCGAAGTCGGCGGCATCACGAGGCTATCTCTACCGCTGGTGAGCGCAACATGCACGGATGAACTTACTTGTACGCCTATGATGTGTTTGGCATTGGTTCTGCTTTGGCGTCAAAGTATCTTGGTCACATTGTAGACCTAATAGTAACTGAGCAGACATGTGTTGGTAGAGGCTATGCTCGTGGCGGTGCCAGTACACCGCTGCTGGAGGTGTGCTTCTCCTCTTCCTACCCCAACATCTATCAGTGGTACTTGATGCTCGATTATTGTATCTATACAGCAGATAGGAAAATTCGGTTTGTCGAGGCCTCCCATCGGGCATCAACCAACCACAGCCTCGTCACTCGCTTAATGAGACAGGGAACACTGGGCTTTGGAAAGGCAGCCGGCAGCCAACCAAACAAGGCCACAAATGCAACGCCAAGTACTACGGAAGAAGTATGGACCGACAACCAATCAGCAATGTTCACGATCGCTCATGCTTTCAGCCCAACATCAGAAGCGGGGGTTCAATATCGATTCCAATCTCATAACTTGTGTCGATACATGGGCTGAATCTCCAGTCAGGCCAAGCATGGAAGAAGCTCACAAGCCAGAGTATCAACATTTCATTCCTCAGTTCCTACTGAGAAACTTCTCTCACAAATATGCACCCCCCGGAAAGTCTAAAGAGGGGAAATCCAAGAAGCGCGACCACAAGAAGAAGATGTACCCTGGAGACCAAGCGGTGAACAGCCTTTGCCTATCTGATGATGAATTTTCCTTTGATGAAAGTTCGGTAAGGCGTACTTGTGGCTTGGAAAATATGTATGTGAATCCGACAAAACCGTTGCAAGACCATGGTCATCTTGAGAAAAAGTTCGCCGTCTTTGAGAACAAAGCGAGCTGCATCTATCGCAAAATTATCAAGGCCTATCAAGATGGAAAGCCGGCTATATGGCTGAAGAGAACGGAGAAAGATGTATTGCGAAAGTTCGTTTTCTTACTCGCCGATCGTGGAGAGCAATACCACCGAAAGTACAACGTAGACAGCATGCAGGATTATGATGATGGCGACAAGGAGCTTTTACAACACTACATGACAAAGCACGGCTTCACCAAACCGATTGATGTCTGGTTTCAGAGCTTGGAGACGATTATAGATTTGGACATTGACACAAAGGGATGTTGGAAACGGCACATTTGCGAGAGCATTTACTTCCCTATTGCCGATTCGTTCATTGACCACATCTGCGATTTGTACATGGCTATCTGCACACCAGCAAACCATGATGAAGAGTTTGTTCTTACAGACAATTGCTATAACGTGCGTGAGGGGCGGACTGTTGCTTATTTTGATGTTAGTACAGGCAAGCATACCAGTATGGGTCCTTGCTTTCACAGATTTGCACCGATTTCTCCGAGGCTTATAATAGTCCTACGGTCTGCCTATCTGCCTGAGCCCCTTGAGGATGCGGATCCGGCCATTAAGGAGTGGCGGCAATTCCAGAGGCAGCTGTGGATTGACTCTCTCTATGGCAAGAGCGGAATTGAATCTATCCTGGAAGATCTCCCTATCCGAAAAGCAACAAATAGCTATATGGAAATAGTCAACGGGAGGCTAGCGCCAAGATCTGGACGGAACCACCGCTTGGATATAAATGACAGTTTCTGCTTTACAATCTTCAAAATACCTACTCGCCATGTCCGAATCATCAATGGCCTCCTAATTGATCACGCGTTCCATGGCTCGAGGATCATTTTCAATCGGAAAGACATCTTCCTGGACTTGATGGAATGGTATTTAACAGAACCGTGCGAGGTAGGGAAAAATTTAACGGGAAAGAACGTACCTAAGCAGATAAAGTACATTGAAGGCTTGTCTCAGTTTATGTTACGTGAAGGAAGGGAGATTAACCCCAAAGTAATCTTTTGGCCAAGTGAGGATCGCGACCTGAATCACTTCCAGCTTAAGAACATTGCTGGAGCGCGGTTCTTGGAAGGGGCGAGGACAGGGAAGGACGGCATGGGTTCTAATTTTGACGAAATTTATGAAAGACTGGGTACGATTACACTTCTTCATCTATATCTTTACTGGAGATGCTAATCGTGCGTGGTAGGTGGGACAGTGGCGACTTTTGATGAAGATATGGCAATAGCCAATACCATGCTCCAGATCTGGACCAGATGTGTGGATTTAGATTGGGAATCCCCGGAATATGAATCGATTCGCCGTAACAAACTTGCCTGCCTTTTAGACGGGTATCAACGGCAGTCATGTTCTAGGTTTTGGATGTTTTTAAAGTGGATGAGGCTGGCCCAAGAATGGGGCCTCAAGTCGATACAAACCATTGCACCATTTTTTGGAGAAGCATGCCGGGGATCAGAGGACATGCTTGCACATGGTTAATTCCGCCATCCCTTACATCTAATATTCATATAACTAACGTAATATTCACAGCACTCCCGGTAATACAAGAGCACGAACTCAATATAGCGATGTATAAGTCTTTTAACGAGCACATGGCCCTAATCAGAGGAACTGGGTGTGGCCTAGAATCAATGGGGCTTTTCTCACTATTTGGTGACGAGAGTTGGAGAATTCCAACACCCTTTTCTCACCTGAACCAGCCGTGCAAAAACCATGGAGATAAAGATGGACCTGATGTCAAGAAGACAATCCGTTCTTCATCATTTGACAGTGCGAAGCGGAAAGCATCAACGCAATCTCCCCACCGGAATCAGCGGTTCAAGTATAACGAGATTAAAGAGAAAGTTGGGGTTAGCAAAGCAACCCATTCCTCGCTATTTGATACCGAGAACAGGAAAATACCAACGGGCCCCATCGAACAGACTAAGCCATGCGATGATAACAAGGCGAAAGATGAATCTGATATAAAGAAGACAGCCCATCCCTCGCTATTTCACAACGAGGGCTGGAAACCGCCGACAGACTTTGTCGACCCGAAGGAGAAAGCTGACGGGCAGCTTGAGCACGACAGAAAGATGATACTCATGACGTGCACTGCATTGGTTATTGTTGCCGCGCTAATGCTTTCGTTGTTGGGAATTTGTAGCTATCTTCTGGCGCATCTTTTTCATTTTCTCGTATGGCTGTTAGACAGTCTACCATGGCTATTGGACACTCTTTCGCCCGCTTTTTACACCCTAGGGCGATTTTTGTTGGGAACTTGTAGCTATCTTCTGGCGCTTCTCATTGATTTTCTCGTGTGGCTGTTAGACAGTCTGGCATGGCTATTGGACACTCTTTCGGCTGGATTTTATGGCCTGGGGCGATGTTTGTTCTTTCTGGGGCTGCTGTTGGTTCATTCTTGTTCGGTTGTTCTCGATGCCTAGAAAATTATCTAGTGCCTCGGGAAATTGAAGTACTATTCATAGATGTTCATGGTCCTGCAATAATGGAACCACTGATGGAACAAGTATGCACTATGCCATTACAGGCCAATATAGATAAGCTGACAGAAATGCGCCTATTTGGCAAATGTTTGTTTGTTTGTTTGTTTTATGTACAGTATTGGTGGAAGTGATATTGGCCTTCAGTATAACCTCAAAAACATATAAGACCCGCAACCCCACCATGACAGTGCAGTCTTTGACGGTGGTACTTTCCTTTATCAGTAATGTACTGATATGTCTTCTAAAGTTCCTCCACTTACATATTTATTAAAAGAGAGAATAGAACCGGAAGCTACATCTACACAGAACAGTAGAAGGATGTACTGTCCCGACATGATGTTATTTCATATACTGTTCAGACAGTGCTGGTTACAGACACTTGGCTAAGGCATCTATCTTCACGATACCGGCTCGACAGAGCCGTAGTAAAATACACTACGTGTATAACCAGCATAAAGGCGTTGGCGGAAAGGATAGGCTAGGTTCTTTGGAGGCTTGGATACTTGAAAACACTCCGAAAGCTGCTCAGGATCGTAGCATCGGCCGATCCAGGGCAGTGCTTCGATCGTTGGATCCCAATCGCTCCGTATCAATCCGTAGGTGGAGAATCGGTTGGTGCCTGATGGTGGGCGGCTGGACACCGTCGATAAACAATAAGACGGGACAAGGCCTGATGTGCTGGTGATGGGTGGGTGGAGGCGGAGTCGGATAGCCTCCACCGGTATGCTCCCGTGTTTTCACAATGCACTCATGTACGCTTACATATAAACCAATAGCGCAGCGTACGGATATGCACGATGCCTTGTTTCTGGCAGTGTACTGCGCAGGTGTAGCATGTCGCAGGTGTAGCATGTACTAGCCGGTAGTACAGTTTGCCTGGGTTCCTGCTTCGTGATCAATGTCGAGAAGCTCAACCGGCAATCTTATGCCATTGTCCATGGTTCACACAAATCGTTTGCTGTTGAAACGTTGATATTCGTGCAGCTAGGCCAGGATAAAGATGCGACGCATTTACCTGGTATAAGACCTATGAGTGATGGTGGATTTGATCACGTTCCTTCTCATGTATTGGCGATAGCATTAACACGCAAGTGTGTGAAAGTGACGGCTTCTCCTGCTCGAAGAGGATCCAAGCGCACCGGAACTCGCCTGCAGAACGGAGCTAGATTTGTAAGAGAGGGATTCCGTCGTACGGCAGCGGTAACACGGAAGCCCTGCTGCATCGATATTGTTTCATAAAGGCGGAATGAGTAGCCCAGAGTGTCGGGAGGCTGGCAAATCAGACGTTTCCAACCCCACGGCGAAGCTGTGACTGTGGCTTGCTTCTCCTGTCCCGCATAGACTGATCGAGGGTGGTGGCATGACGCCAGAGTGCCGTGTCGACGGAATCAGGCTGTGGCTTGTTTGGCTGTGACACGAGCTGCCTCATGAGATTGAAATCATCCCTGTTGATGTCGTTGTGGCCTTCCCTGTGATGATCGTTTTGATGTAGTCCTTGCATATACCCAAGGTCAATCAATAGCTTTGGTCCAGTCATTGAGCACGACGCTAGAGTTGGCGCCGTTGTCGATCGCCGGTACCCGCGATAGCCGGGTTGATCTCTGCTTACACGGACAGCAAGAGGAGATTGTGCGGTCATCGATTATCGTTGTCTCAAGGAACTCGTCCAAACGAAGTTGATGGCGGATTGATTGCCCAACCGGCCGTGGAGAGCTGTCCCGCGTGGGCATGTATTTTTGGAACGGAGCTCCGAAACTCTCTCCCTCTGCATTGTCTTCCAGGTTGACGGACATGGGTGAAGGCTAGATCATTCCTGTGCTCCCCCAGACCTGGGGCAGCAAGGCTAGTATGGAGAATACATGTACTCGTAGTGGAGCTCCCATGCCTCTATTCGTCTTCTTTTGCCCCTCAGAAGCTTCTATTTTTGCGTCAAGGTGAGACATTGTGCGCTATATTGCCAGTAGTGGCTTCCAGACCATGGAGGCGGCAGAGAAGCTGAAAAAACTTGGAAATCTGGGCGAGGAGCCGCAAAGCTGAATAGCTGATAGACAAGGATATGCCGTGGCGCTGGGTCGAGACCATGACAGTTGCTCGACGTCGTCGCCTCGATTAGACCAGCTTCAGGGCCCGGATCCGGGTGAGAACTGGCGGCGACAGGCGACATGCGAGTAATTGCTCCATTTACGCCGGACACAGACTGGTTTGATCAGAGACATTTGCTGCGTGGTGACCCTGCTGAATGCGGCAATGCGCAAAAGATTTTGTGGCTGATGGCGGGAGGAGGTTGATGTTATTGGCCTGGGGATTCCATGTTGGTGAGGGGCACAGGCAGGTTAGTGGAAGGTTGATAGATTAGAGCAGCGCACATGACTGCATCACTGTGGCTATTAGTGGTCACCTTGGTAGAGGCTGCTCGCTATTGGATACACCGCATCAATCTATCAAAGTTGATTGTTCAATGTCAATATTGATGGCTGGAATCTAGGTTGTATTCACAGCTCTGGCCAGTGAAGTAACCAATATATGCAAGTCCACACGTGCCTGTACATTGCATCAAGCAAACTCTCCGGTGGCTGCGTGATTGATAAGAGGGGCTGGCAAACGCTGGCTGATAAGAGCTGAGCCAAGGGTTCCATGTTCAATTCTAGTTGGAGCTGCGGCCAGCATGGAATCACATTCCGGCGTGATGCATGGCTTCATTATACCTAGCCGTGGATGACAAACAGAGACAGACACCACCTTGTACCTGTACGCAGCGCGCGCGTTACGCGCCCGAATCCCGTCCGCCGTGGCTCCGGACAAGGGCTGCTGCATATTCAAGGTGGTATTTGTATGATTAGTACCTGTACGAAGCAGCAGCAGCAACGGCACACCATGGCATCGACTTGCATGGATTAGTGGTCAATGTCCAGTAGGTACTCGCAAGACGGGATAGATTTGCTGCTGATGCTACAGTGACTAGGTGTCGTCTCTCCCTGGATAGAGACCCTGTGGCTGTTAAAAAGTCTCAGCCTCTCTGGCGGAAAATGGAACTGCAGCACGCGATATTCCGAGACCTTGTCTTGATTCCACGGCTCTGGGTCATCGTCATGGCTGACTGCCACTCTTTTGCGCCCAACGTTTTAAACTAATGCTGAATTGTGTCATCAATCTATTATCCCGCTAATGCTGTTGATCTTTTAAACATCATATACAAAGTGCATATAAATGTTCTGCATTATAATACCACTTGTCCAAGCATATTGTAAAGCCATTCATCCATATCATTTGATGTATATTGTTGGTACGAGTACATGTCCACGTAGGTATCCGCAGCAGCGAGTGGGTGCAGAATCCCACTAAAACTGCCAGGTTACAGGGGTCTCGGTACCTGTGCCAGCACCCCCCAGCTGCACCCCCCGCTATAGATGTACAAGGTTCCTGTTTGGGCAATACCCATCGCTGGGAGCTTCGCCCCGGACTGCTCGAGTCTGATGTGGCTTCGCCTCGCTGTTTTTAAGCTTGCCGGATGCCCGCTCCTCTAGCTTTCACTAGTAGTTTGTGCCATCATCATCTCTTCCATGTTTGTTTTTCTCCTCATTCTCCAATCTATCCTTAATTCCTTCCCGATCATCATAGGATTTGAGCCTCACTGTTACTCATAGCGATACTTGATCGAAGCCCGACCACAATCTCGTATCTTCATCAAACACACAAACAAACATCGAACTTGAGAGCCCCACAGCCTCGTGGCGATATCAGTACCCAACATACCTGACCAGCTTCACAAATGGATCAGCTCCTCACCACTCTCTGGAGTAGAGGCGGCTGGTTCCGCGCATTTACACCTCCTTCACCCGTCGACGATGCTCCCCAGGCTCCTCAAACTCCTCAAGGAACACCCATTCTCGACGTCCCATCCGATGTTCTGCTTCTCATCGGAGACTACCTCAATGATGCAGAACTCCTCAGTCTCAAGCTCGCCTGCCGGAGCACCTATGCTCTGTTTCCACAAACCTACAAGTCGCTGCCGCCATATCTAAAGAAGCGTTTCCTCCCCATTATTGAAAAGGATCCCTTGGGCAAGGGAACCGTCTATTGCCATGTTTGCAACAGGCTTCATCCTTTCAACGAGACGACTGGACCTCACTCTGGACCCGAGTTGGGCGTTGATGGGAAACGACTCAAGTGTATGAGCCGAGATCGATTCTCTCCAACCGGCAACCCCTTTTCACTGAGCTACACCCATGCCAGGCTAGCCATGAACGGCCACCTATACGGGCCCGAATACGGCATCCCGCTGGCCAACCTGTGCACCGAGCAGAGCGAGCATCGAGAGCTGATGACGATACGATGCTCGACGTCGGCCAAGATTATGGACGACGAGCTATTCTTACAGCGCACCTACGCTCTGACAGTCGCTAATAGAGATGTGGCCGAGTTCCGCAAGTGCACCGGCGCGCGCGACATCAAGCTGTGCGAGCACACTTCTCTATTTCCCGCCTCATCGCCCTTTCGCCAGTCCATCCCCGAGCTGCTCAAGAAGCCCGCAGCTGGAGGCGATGGCCTCGTCCCATGCCGCGAGGCTCCGGGATCGTGTGGCTTGTGCCTGATGGATTATGACATCACGATCCAGCCTTGTGCCGACGATTCACACAGTATCGTCATCCGAGCCATCCACCAGCTCGGATCTTGCCGCTCTCCGCGCGACTGGAAGTGGGCGAGATTCAGCGAGAGCTACCGCATCCATATCTTCTACCCCAGTCGGCCTAATCGTCGCGGATCGACCTACAGCCCCGGGTCCCTCCACAAACGATGGGACGATGACGAGAGGGAAGCCTGCGCTGTGCTGGGCGGAGGATCCGGCAGTCTGTTTGGTTTGTCTTTATTCAGCTAGAGGGAAGGGTCTTGTTCATCCATGGTTTTGGTTATGCATGGCCGCTTTCGATCGGTTGGAATGCGGCCATGGTGAGACAAAATGCATGTGAGTGCGTGCACTTGGCCCTGCTCAGCCACTTGGGAGACGAATCCTGGTGTCACACAGCAATTGGTTATGCTTTTTTCTTTTCTTTTTCTTTTCCTGCATTGAGTCGGAGTTGGATCTTGGGCACATTTTTTTTTGGTCATCTACTGGGCGTACGATATGGAAATGGACACACACGGATTGGGCTGGATTGGGCGGGAACAATGGGATCTGAGACGTCACGATTTACGACACCACTTCTTGTTTTTTTATTGTACGAGCGCGGCATTTGGGCACCTTTTTCAATCTCCCGTTTCTAGCCGGCACTCTTTGCAGATGGGATATCCGGCGGGTTCCTTTCTTTTTCTTTGTATCAAATCTGCTATCAATCATGTATTTGTATTATATCAGCCATCTCTGTTTTTTATTGCCTTAGTTCACGGTCTAGATACCAACATACACATCTTCAATTCTCATCTCGAATACCAAATTGCAATGCAATCTTCTTAGTTCACCCTCTCAGGCTACTCTATCACCTCTTAGTCCCAAATCCGATGTACACTTGATATCATACCATGGCAGCTAGATGGATATCTTGTATGTCACCCACAGCCTCCCTGCTTCTCTCGCGCATTAATCAATTGATCTCATGGCCCAATTCGGCACATCCACACCCCATTATTACCGCACCGATGGGATGGGCCGGCGGATCTTATTGATGCGGTGACACACCCTTACCATGACTTCATAGGCGTACGTTGGACGATTTCTTTTTGTTTGATGTTGGGAGACACTGAGCTACGTCATATCTGCAAGTTGCAAAGGTGAGTACAAATTAATAATTATGCGACGCTAGTTCTTCTTCTTTGACTGCAGTGGGCCAATGTTTGTGTGTTTCTCGTACGCACGTCGGATGTCGTACGTGAGGGTATGACGGTTTTACTGCTCGTGTGACTGACTTGATACCGACGGCGATATCCTTGCCGCATGGAAAACGAAGCTACTGACCGAGTACTCCGTAGTGCGTACAGAATCACACGCCAAAAAAAGACACGAACTCATAGAATCTTGATTTTTTAAACTTGTTTTTGGTAATTTTGCCATGCCGTGGACGGATATTCAAGCAGTGAAGCCTAAATACCGACGCAACGACATACGTTCTAGTAAGTTGTACATGCATACATATTCTAAACCGCTTCTGCCCTGTCTCTCTCTCCCTCCCTTTTTTGGGTCCTCAAGGTACTGAATGCTTGCTATATCTCAATACACTTTTGGAAAACCGTGATGAAATGAAATCCTCTCCTAGTGACATATTTTTTAAGAGTGAACAAGATGGTGTATGGCGCGAGTAAACTGGGGGCGTTCGATTATACGTTCATATGGGAGCAGCCCCCAGTTACGTGGGTGAGTTGTTTATGAGTTTGCGGAATGGTGGGTTGTGTGGTTGATGATTTTTGCGTAGTTTTGCAGTGGTGTGCAAAAGGCAGCGGTAGAGGTGACAAAGGTATCAAAAAGTGATGAAAGAACGCTTGTTTTCGTTCTTTACAGCTTGCCAATGATGGCAGCGGCGTACTCGTGGGTCTTGGCCTTGCCGCCGAGATCACCAGTCAGAGCCTTGCCCTCAGCCAGGGTGTCGAAAATGGCCTTCTCGATCTTGTTGGCGTGGTCGTTGAGGCGCATGTGGCGCAGCATCATGATGGAGCTGAGCAGCAGGGCAGTGGGGTTGGCAAGGCCCTTGCCAGCAATATCGGGGGCGGAACCGTGGACAGCCTCGAAGATGGAGCACTCGTCACCGATGTTGCCGGAGGGAGTCAGGCCGAGACCACCGATGAGACCGGCGCACATGTCGGACAGAATGTCACCGTACAGGTTGGGCATGACCAGGACCTTGTCGTTGTAGGGGGTGGGGTCAGTGACCATCTTGAGGCAGGTGTTGTCGAGCAGCTCGGCGTCGAACTCGATGTTGGGGAAGTCCTTGGCGACACGCTCGGCAACGTTGACGAAGAGACCGTCGGACATCTTCATGATGGTGGCCTTGTGCACGACGCGGACCTTGGTGCGGCCAATGGACTCGGCGTGCTGGAAGGCGAATCGCAGGACTCGCTCGGAAGCCTCCTCGGTGATGAGCTTGATGCTCTGAACAACACCGTCGACGACAACGTGCTCAATGCCAGAGTACTCGCCCTCGGTGTTCTCTCGGATCAGGACAGTGTCGACACCGTCGTAGGGGGTCTTGAAGCCGGCGACGGATCGGCAAGGTCGCAGGTTGGCGAACAGGTTAAAGGTTCGTCGCAGAGTCAGGTTGAGGGAAACGTGGCCCTTGCCAACGGGGGTCTGTCAAGCGTGTCAGCACAATATATCCATTGCCCAGAATATAATTCTGTACGTACAGCCAGAGGACCCTTGAGAGCAATCTTGTTCTTGTTAATGTTCTCAATGGCGGCGTCGGGGATGGCGGTCCTGCCGTCCTTGATGATGGGGGTGACATCGATGGGCTCCCAAGCAATTGGGGTCTATGTCTCATTGTTAGCCATCGTTGGTGTTGTTTCTCTTGCGGAATCATTCCATCCTGTGGCATCAAGATTGTCGTACCTTGGCAGCGGAGAAGATGTCCTTGACGGACTGGGCAATCTCGGGACCGATACCGTCACCCTCGATCAAGCTGACGAGGAAGTTGCCCTATTCACATTGTAAGCATCTTGTTCAGGACAGCTGCACCAGTTCCAAGCTCTGCGCCTTGAGTGAATTTTATTCCCCCCACCCTCGATTTTTTGGTGACATAGGTGAGACGCAGCAAGTCATCCAGATAGCCGCGGATTGGGGGGAAATGCGCATATTAGGTGTCGAAAAGACGTACGTTGGAGTCCTTGGTTCCCTCATACTTGGCAACACGCTCCTGGGAGTAGAATCGCTTGTTCTGGACGGTACGTTAGCCAACAACTCCCATCGAGACTCTTCCGTTGCGCCGTTGCTTCATACCGAAACGGACCAGGTGGCGGCAGCGCGGGGAGCTGCTCGCAGGCAGTGCCTGGCAGGGTTGGAGAGAGAGCGAATGGCCAGCATTGTGACGATGAGTGACGTATATACTCTCGAGAATATATAGAAGAGAAGCGGGTTATCAAGGGAGGAAGAAAAGAAGGAGAGAAAGTGAAGAAAAAAGGGTATCTAAGGGGAATAAAAGAGGTCCGGAATAAACATGGCCATCTGAAAGTTTTTTGGCTCGGGCCCGGCATGGGCGACACTGAAAGCCGGCGATATGCACGCTTCAGCCTTGGTTGCTGCGCTGCGAGTGGCTCAATCGCGAGCTGAGTGGAGCGCACCAGCCACACGGCCTGTGGCGCGCCTGTGGAATTTCCCTCATTTCGACGCTTCTTCCGCTCTGCCGCTTCGGTCAGGCGCCTCGGAGCCGGTCGGTTTGCGGCTGCAGGCTCCGAGCTACGCCTAATTGGTTGAGCTTTTTCTTGCCTCGGCCTCCCCCGAGTTGTCGCAGATTTTGATTGGATTTTTGATTTTTGCGCACGCTAGTACTAATACCCATCAAATGCCAATCCCGCATGACTAAGGAATCAAAAGAAATTAAGAATTGAGGCTGGTGGAATTGCAACTTGGGAATGGAATCGGAACTGGCAGCGGGTGTGGCTGGTGGTCCCTTGTGGCTTGTGGCTGATGAAACCCGACAATTGAACACAGAACTGGCTGTGGCTGGTGGCTGTAGCTGTGGTTTGTTTGCAGCTGGCGTCTCTTGCAGTACGGGGTAGCGGTACCTCAACTACGGTAACTGCTAAACTTGGGCGCTATACATGATCTTGCATCCCATCTTACCTTAGTAGCGGCTGCGTGCTCGCATCCTGGAGCTGATATTGCTGCGAGCAAAGCAATAATCCTTACGCTCCTCACCAAAACACATTTCCATTCCCTCAGGACGAAACTCCAACAATCTGAATCTCCTGCTGCCGCATGCATGGGCTTGTTCTGCCATCCTTGATACCGTCTCCAAGCTAAGCTCGCGAGCTTCATCCCCCCCCGCGATTGCGTCGAGGCCGACAACATGTCCGATTACGAGCGAACAATCCTCGAATTCTACCAGCTCCCCACCTCATACCCCTCCGAATGGCCTGCGGAGAAAGATGACGACTCCTCCGGGGACGAAGCTGACACGAAGAAGCACAGCCGGCAAAAGTCGCGATATCAGGCCCTCGAGGCGGCCGCGGGCGATGGCAAGGCCGCGGTGGGAAAAGGAGCTGCCAACAACCATGTTTTGAAGGATGAACCAGACCCCCTAGGCACCACAGATAGTGTCGTCCGTTCGCTGAGAGAAATTGGACTCCCGGCACAGGATGACGTGCGACTTCGTGAGTCTACCACCTTGAGTCTACCACCCCGAGTCTACCTCAGCAGGGGCTGATCGCATCTTGATAGGCAACCGATTCATGCTGTCCTCGACTACCTTTTCGCCAACCCTGTTCTTGTCACAGATACACCAGCACGCTGACACGCGCACGTTACTCGAGGGCTTGGATACGCTTTCGCAGTCAATCGATCAAAAGTCAGCCTCCCTCAAGGTTCTCGTGGAGAGCAACTTTGAAAGATTCGTCAAGGCAAAGGCAACTATAGACAATGTTTATAAGGAGATGAAGTATCGTGGAACCGAAGCCAACACCGGCAGATCTTCCATCCATGGTCGCCATTCTAGTCGAACGAGCTTGCGTTCTGGCAGGGCTGGCCTAAACAACCCCTTGGCCTTGTCGTCCGACTCTCGAAAGAAGAACGCGCTGATAAAAGAGAGTGAATATGGTGTTTTGGGCATCAAAGTTCCCCTGCTGGACGTTTCTGCCAAAGCTGAAGATGTGTGGGGACCAGCTCTAGGAGGTCGAGAAAAGGAGGAACACTTGAGATCGTTTCAGAGATACGTACAACAGTTCAAAGATCCACTGGAGCTGAGCACCATAATATCCGACTGCATCAAGAGGAAAGACTACGAGACCTTGGTCGAGGCATACAACCGCGCCAGGAAGTTTGCCGACGATGCGCGCGAAGTATCAAAGTACATTGACCGCCAAATGCCAGAAGATGACCAGCTCTACCAGATCATGGTTGCGGCCCGGGTATGGTATGACGTTGATCGCCAAATCCAAAGCTTCAAACGGGATGCATGGAAGAGATTGTCTACCTTGCATACACTGTCGAAATCCGAGAGTCATGTTGGCCGAGGTCCAGACCAGCACATGGACATGATTTCCCTGCTGCTGGAGCTTGGCGTCGAAGATAATCCAATATGGGTGTGGCTAATGAGTCGATACGAGTACCTCAAAACCAAGATTCAGTCAACCGCCGAGCACACAAAGGCCGAAATTGAGGTGCTTCGCCGAAGGCTGGCGGGTAGCGAGAAGCCCTCTAATAAGGTTGTGGCCACTCATTTGCGCACATTGGGCCGACAGAGCATCGACAGCAAACCAACATCGAGCGATTCCGCAGACGTCATTGAGTTGTGGGAGAAGATGCTTGCTTTTCTGACCGGCCTCATCTCCCCTCAGGGCATTCTTGGGGACCTCCTCGAATTTTGGCAGACTGCACAAGGCTTTATTGAAGGCAGAATACAAAGGACGCTACCAACGGGCTACAATGACGAATCTCAGGGACACCACCAGCTGACACAAAAAAATGTTACGGACCTTGAGAAGGGCATCGTGGAACTCGTAGATTTGCTGCGTGGACACGTACATGACTTCTTTGCCGGATTGCCCCCTGAAGATCTTAGTGTGGTCTTCTCGCCGCTTCCTGTCTCACCCAACTCACCCGCCTCAGCTGGCGGTTTTGGCCATTCCCTGAGCCCAACTTCCACCCGCGATCCTCGATTCAATTTTGACCCGAATAACCCGCCACCGTCCTCCCCCAAGAAGGGTGAGCCGTGGGAAAAGCTAGCGTTTTGGCCTCCTTGGTCGAATTCCATCAGCGGAGTGTACTATCTCTGCAGGATGCTAGCACTGGTCGGCTCAGGTGCCTCTGACCTTGCCACCATTGATCCTATTCGTTCGGGAAATGGCCAAGTTCTTGAGCAGCTGAAGGCATTGACTGGTGTATCCAGAGAGCGTTGCGTCACGGCTCTGTGCGCTGCGTGGAACCGGGACGCCGAGAACATCAAGTTCATAGAAGATTGGCTACCGTCTGCCGAGTCTGGAGATGTTACGCGGATGCCTGCCAGCTTTGCCGCATTCGAGGGTGCTCTTCTCACCGGCATGCAGAAGATTCTCTACATCTCTGAGGCCATGTCGAAGCCAGGTGCTGGTGACATTGTCTTGCCGCCGCCGGCCAAGCTGCTCCAGATGGTTCGGAGTCAGTATGTAACCACCTTGTACAAGGCTCTCAGCGGCATGGTGGAGAATGCAGAGCGATCAGTCAAGAAGACAGAAGACGAATGGTCTATTGGTCAGGATGGGGTCATCTCCAGCGTTGCTGCATCGTCAGTGGGCAAGAGTACTCTTGATGCTGGAGACCGAGTAAGTCTTGAACCCCCCTTTTATCCTTTTTCTTTTTTATTCCCCCATTTCATCTCCAAACTAACACTGGCACCAGAACGTCCGAATGCTCCTTACCCTGAGCAATCTGCAGGCCCTACGGTCTCAAGTAGTCCCCAACCTGAACTCGCAGTTTGAAAATGCATTTTCCGTCAAGCTCACGGATGAGTCCAAGACTATCAAGGATGTGCTCGGCCAAATCGATGCTCGCCTCTTCCAATCCTACACTAAACAAGCTACTGAGAAGCTGCGTGAAATCATCCACTCTGGCCTCGCGGACCATGATTGGGCACCAGCGCAAGGCGAACGGCCTCAGACGGCGAAGCCATACGTATATGAGACGCTTCTGACTCTTGTGCTCGTCCACTCCCAGGTTTCCACTACGGCTGCCTCACTTACGCCTCAGGTTCTTTCGTTCTTGCTTGAGCAGACGTCTTTGCAGCTGTTGGATGCGTTCCGCAAACGCGCTCGCTATTCTCTCAGTGCTCTTATCCAGGCTACACTCGACGTTGAGTTTATTGCTCAGACGCTGAGCCATTATACCACCGACAAGGCTTCGGAGCTACAGAGCCAGATTTACCAGGAGCTGGACAGCCGTACGGACAATGACGCCCGCGCAAGGCTGCAGAATGAGCTTCCTGAGATGCGTAACGTGCTCAAGAAGCTCAGGGAGGCAAGCAAGAACGAATTCGCTTGCTTTAGGAAGCCGAAGCGCTCGGGGCAGGGCGTTTCGAGGGTGGATAGCGGGAGCATGTCGCCGACCTAGAAGGTTGGGGTTCATGGATAGGTAGATGCATATAAGTTTATAGGGGGCATTATAGAGATGTCAAGTATTAATGATGAGTTGGAAATTTCACGTATATGAAGGAGAAAGAGTATAAATCGTCTAACTTATTGATGTGAACTTGGCCACTGAAGTTGCATATTTGGCTAACCGCCCTCAAATGGTTTCGAAAAATCAATCAGCGCGCGTGGGCGTCTTAGAACGCCATTGCGCCATCGCTCTATGTAATTTGAAATAAAATAAATACACAAAGGGAAAAGAAAAAAAAGAACAGGGGAGATGTTGATGAAAAATCTCCCCACCATACAAAAGGGTTAATAAAAGTAAATCCGAGCAGGCCAATCTATCATGCTTTTTTTTGTGCCTCGCTTTTTGTGAAATGAAAGCCCGATATAAAACCACGGGGTGGACCAGAAACAAACGCCGAGTCATGCGAAGTTTTTTGTTTCGGAAGGTGAACAAATGAAAAAAAGAAGAGGGACTGTTGCCCCTTGAAATTTTGTTCCTCCGTATCGTGAATGCGTTCCGTCTAAGTGTGCATGTTTTGTACTTTTTTCCTCTCCTGCCCACCAGTCTAAAAGCGCGCCTCTCCCCCTTTTTTTCTCTCAAAAAAAAAAAGTAGTAAAGAAATCCTCTTTGCGCCAGTGAGGCAAAGTCAGTTTAGTTATCTAAATCGAAGAATCACAGAATGTTTGGTAATTAGAGTGATGAAAGTAATAGTAAAAGAAAAAAAAAGTTTGCGCAAGGTCGTAGTCTCATGTCTCGTAAGTCTTTAGGCAGGGAGGTTGGGAAGTAAAAGATGGGAGCAAAACGCCAGCTCGAGGGAACGTGAGTCTGCAGGGGAGAATTGTGAGGCCTTTTGGCGGGCTTCAATGGTGTCGACTGTAGCATGGTTAGCATATAAAGCACAAAATTTGAGTGATTTGGAGAAGAGGCTTACAATCAAGATCAAGGGTCTGAAAGTATTCCGTGATTTCCGGATCTTTGTCTTGAACTGTCAATTTCCCATCCAGACCCCTCAGGGTTTGGGGCAACGCCTTGCGAATAGACAAGAGCATTTTCAGCAGTCCGGCTAAACTGCCGCCCTGCTGGGTGAAGACGCTTGGGTCTCGCTCAAGAGGCCAGCCTGGGCGGAGATGGTCCTGCTCCCAAGCCTTGAACGCCCAGGTAGACTTTTCCACACAATTGAGGAAGATGATGGCGGTAAGATAAATCTTGAATCCAACCTTTGTCTTGCTGTCAGTGAGCAGCCTGTCCATGTGGTTCAGCAGGCTTTTGGAGGTGCTGTTAGCTTTTCGTTCCGCGGCGGCGTTGAGCTGCATGCAAATCATGGTGTAAATGTCTGCGTCGTTTTCGTTTTGTGCTTCTTTTATCCATCTCGGCTCTTCCCCCTCAGTACTTGGCTTCTCTAGTATCGTCCACTGCCGTTCGCGGTCGATGCTCTCGACGAGACCCCATAGTTCCAAAGCTTTCCTGAGAAGGTCGTCTTCCCCCTTTGAAAGCTGGTTGCATGCAGCTTCGAGCGTCACTTTCATAAATTTTGACGGCTCGCGCTCAATAAATGTAGTCAGCACATCTCGCATGTACGATTCGGCCTTGGCTGGGATATCTTCCGAATCCTGGTCAATCATGATGACCTGGTGAAACGGGGTCTTGTCTCCACGAGCCTCCGCCTGTGTTTCGTTTGGCTCCAGTGGATAAACCAGGGCTCCAAAGACAATCTTTTTGCCGGCCTCTGGAAAGTGGGATACTTCAATCAAGCTTCCGTCGTTGGTGAGCTTGAGCTGATCTTTGATGAGGTTGATACGGTTTTGAGATAGGACGACCTGAACGCCAGCAGCATATAGGTCGAGTTGTTCATGTAGGCGAGTGCGGACACAGCCAGTCCTCCAGACACGGGGTGCCAGAACCTTGCGGCATGTATCGCAGGGCGTTCCTTTGCCACAATTTTTCCTCAGGATCCGGCATCGAATACAAGCGCCTATCTTGCGGACTTCTTGAACCTCCTTCCGTCTGGCAGGAGTAAATCTCGACCGTGCGTGGCGTGCCCTGCCGTTGATGAGCCCATCGCTTGTGTCCATTCGAACACCACCGCGGCTCATCAGAGGCAATGCTGGAGAATTCTCCGTGAGCAAGGGAATAGGGGTAGTAGTGGCCAAGTATGTCATTTCGCCCCACGGCTGGGAAACGTTCGTATCGGCGAGAGTGGTTGGTAGGGAGGTGGGCAAGGTGGTGGGCAAGGAGGTTGGCACTGGATCGATAGGTGCCTGCGTCTCTACGGTTGGAGGCGACGAGGTCGGCGGTGGAATGTCGGTGGTGACAAGCTGGGGGTCGAGAAAGGACGGATTCAAGCGGGCTGTGGCAGCAACGGCGACGGAGATATTGGATGGATCTGGTGATGTTTCGCTGGCGGGGAGGAGAGCCTGAAGACGTTCTTCTGGCGAGAGCTCAGGAGTCGGTGACGGCACCTGCACGACAGCGTTGCCCGCAAAAGCTGCCAGGTCAGCCCCCACACCCGGCGTCGAGCGAGAAGGGGACTGCTGTAAGCCTTTCTTAAGGCTTGTGCTTGTCTGCGGACGGCTATCGTACGTAGCGGGAGGGTTCTCCAATGTGAATTGCTCCTGCAGCTCCAGTCGATCTGGCACAAAGCCGCCGCCATTAGCAGCAGCAGGATTAGGGGTCTCAGAAGTCTTCTGCTGGCCGCGATTGTTTTCATTCAGATCGACCTGGCGCGATGCCTCGGCGAGGGTCTCGAGGGCACTCCATCCCTGAGGCAGCGCGAGCTGAGCGGTGGGTTGGCCATTGACCTGGGCCCCGCCCTGAGGACGGTCGATGGCAGCTCTGGCGGTGGTGATGCCGTGGAGCTCGAGGCAGGCTCGCATGCGGTCCGAGTCGGAGATGGCTGGGCATTTCTTGGTGATGTGCGTCGTCAGGCTGTCGATGCGGCCCTTGGGGAAGTTCTCGCCGCACTGCTTGCACGTGTGCGGATAGCGGTTGCTGTTGTCGTTGAGCTTCGGCCCGCGGACGAAATACTCGAGGATGAGGGGATTCGGCTTGCGACCCATTGCGCACGACGGGCCTCGATTGGGGGCGCCCGGCTCGCGGAGTGATGCGCACAAGGGCCTGGCGACTCGATTCCGCCCGTTGGCTTTGAATCCAAGCTCTCAGTGACGAGGCAGCTTGGATGTTGATCCTGTCTGGCTGGTGGCAGAAAAGGCGGAATGCAGCAGCAGTACGGTTCAGACGTGGGCCTAATGGATTCTGCCCGCGTTATCGACAAAATATTCAGACCGCCTGGTGTTCGGTGGCAAGCGGTATGCAGAAAAAAGAGGGACTCGAGGGCAAATACGCGCCTACATATCCGCAATATGGGCGTGCCGAGCCTCAGCATTTAGGAGTGCTGGTGGTGCGAGATGATATGGTCATTGTGTGCGGATAGTTTATGAGCGCCCGCTTTTTTGTGCACGCCGCTAAGGTTAGGCTATCGGCACTACGTTAATCCGACCACGCGACAAGATTGGCTGAAATTCTCCGATCCGAACCATTCGTTGCCTTTTGGCTCTGTCTAAAGCAATGAAGAACAACAACTGGCTGAGCAAACCCCCCACATTGTTGTGCCTCTTTGGCCTGTGTGTGCATGTGAAGAGATCCAGGCCAATCACGAGATATCTCCGTATTCGTGAGTTTACTCGGTGCTTGATGTCTGTCTTTTCATCTGATGCTGCTCGTTTCAAGCACTGGGAGTACACCCCGCTTCTTGGAAAAATGTCATGGATCACAGAGACGCCAACGAGAACAGACGAAGCGGGCAAATCACGATTCACAGCTTCCCCAAGACTCACTACCAAGCCGGAACTCACACGGCGTTCCTGGGCCTAACTTGTTTTGGGCTTGCACCACGAGAACAAAATAGTGCTTCGAGATGAGAATCCTACCCTATGCTGTGCCAATCCTGTTCGTGATGCCACCCATTAAGCCGCCCCAAGTCATGCGACATGTTTGTACACTCACCTACCGGCTTCATCCTAGGTGGCGCGTGCTCTTTTGATGCCCTTTTGTCGCTCGAACGGCTCCCTAGACGGCCGAAGCGGCGCCAAATCTAATTTCGAGTACTTCGTACGACTTATTGCCAAGTCTTGGATTCCCCGAGACACTCACACTTTTCAAGACTCGGCACCCTTTCTCCCGACCTGGCATCCCCCTTACCTACGTAAAAGCGCGCATCTGCATGTTTTCCGATTATCTCAAGATTCAAATGATATTAATGTTGTGCCACATCGGCACTTGAATGCCTTTCTCCTCACAGATCTCCGGCCTTTTTCACTAGCGTTTTGCCTATTCCAGCACAAAGCTACCCCTCTGGACCATTCACATGGCATGCACATCCCACGTTGTCTCTCAGTCGTCGCCCACTTATGATGATCCTACAAGAACGTGACTGTATGTGTGTGTTCGGGATGCCTGTTGCAACCATGCCATTGCAGCTTCTCGTGCGGAGCTTGCATCGCCGTGTTGCTTTCCGCTTTCCGCCCTTGGGCACTTTGTCTAGGGAGGGGGGTAAGATCCATGGTCCGAGGGTTGCATATAAGTCCAGCAGGATGGACGGGTGCAGAGGATCGTCGTTGCGAGCATGTTGTGTAGTTCTATTGGACTGTCTATATTTGTAGTCGCAATGTATTCTTCATTATTGTTATTGCCGTTGATCCCATCGCTGGTCAATTCAGCTGCGATTCGTTCCGCTGACTTGGCTGGCTATGTATTAACCAGTGTAAGTGAATGATTGAATCCGCAACTCATGTCCAACTGAACCAATCTGACTGTGTATAGACGGGGACTATCAATGGCGGAAACACTTTCCCCGGTGTTTCTCGGCCACTGGGCATGGTCAAGCTCGGTCCTGATCTGTACTCGGGCACCGATGCTTACTCTGGCTATCTTTCCAATGGCAACTTCACGGGCTTCACGATGCTCCATGAGAGCGGCACCGGAGGCGCACCGAAATACGGCGTCGTTTCTCAGATGCCCGTTGTTGGGACTGTTGCAAACCCTCTGAGCGACGCCATCAATGACACCCGTGCCGCGCCTGATTTTACCGAGATTGGCTACTACAAAGCAAGTCTTGGCTCTGGAACTGTCTTGGAAATGGCGGCTACCAACAAGGCCGGCTTGTTTCAGTACACATTCCCTAGCGTTGGCAAGGATCTCAATGTGCTTGTTGACGTGTCTCATGTTTTGTCGTCCTACCGCGGCCAAGGGCTGGAGCAGCATTTCTTAGGAGGCAGCATTAATGTCCGTCAAGACACCAAGCCCGGATATTACTATTATACTGGTAACGGAACCTATAACAATGTGAGCCGAGATCCCATTCTTTTGAAAATCTGAGCAACATACTGAACTGAATGCAGGGATGGAACAGAGCCGGCCCGTGGACAGTGTACTTCTGTGGATATTTCGATGCTCCAGCTACTTACAAAACATTCATTGGAACGAGCCTAAACTCATCAACCTTGGCTGAGTTTTCCAACAAGACAAACTACAGCTCCCAAACGGCAAGGCTCGGTGCCCTCTTCACATTCCAGCAGCAGTCTGTCATCTCTAGAGTTGGAGTTTCTTTCGTCTCCGAGACGCAAGCCTGTGCCAACGTCAAAGCCGAGATTCCTCAGGGAACCAGTCTAGCGACTGTTCGTCAAGGAACTCGAGATGCCTGGAACTCTCAAGTCTTACAAAAGGTGACAACAACCGAGACTAACGTCACTAAGCTGAACCAGCTTTACTCAGCCCTGTATTTCATGCATCTACTGCCGACAAACAAGACAGGAGAAAATCCTCTCTGGACGTCTGGCGAGCCTTACTACGATGATATTTTCACCTTTTGGGATACTGTAAGCTGCGCGTTCATTTTGAAAACGGACTGTGATTAACCGTCTTACAGCATCGATGCACAACGTCTCTACTCCACATCCTTCAGCCTGCATACCATGAAGAGCTTCTCAGATCCATGGTAGACATTTACCGCCATGAAGGCTATGTTTCGGACGCTCGCTCTTCATTCTGGAATGGCGCCGTCCAAGGAGGCTCAAACAGCGACAACGTCTTTGCCGATGCATTTGTCAAGGGTGTTCGTGGCAAAGTCGACTGGGAAGGTGCCTATGCTTCCATGGTAAAGAATGCTGAAGTCGTTCCGCCAAACAACAATGATCCACGAGACCCTACAGGCTCGACCAAGGAAGGGAGAAGTGCCCTGCCAGATTGGTTGAAATATGGCTACATCACTCCTTCGTTTGGACGGTCTGTTAGCAGAGCTGTTGAATAGTAAGTCGATCCGCTTATAGCATTCAAGCTTGCGTGTTCTAACCTCTCTTGCAGTTCGGTCAATGACTTTATGTTGGCTACCGTTGCCAACGGCCTTGGACTTCAGAATGACTTTCAAAAATATTATAACAGATCACACAATTGGCGCAATCACTGGAACACTAACATGACTGCTCTCGGATTCTCGGGTTTCCTTGGTCCCAGAAACACCAGCGGTTTCATCTCTCAAAATCCCATCTCCTGCGGTGGCTGCTATTGGGCAGATTACTACTACCAGGCTCTCCCGTGGGAATACTCTTTCAACGCTCACCACGATTTAGATACCATTATCCAGTACTCTGGCGGAGCAGACACCTTCGTGCAGCGCCTCGAGATGACCTTCCAACCCGGTGTCTACTCTGGCAACAGCGCGTTTGGTAGCACAATCTTCAACCCTGGCAACGAACCCAGTTTCGCCACCCCTTATCTGTACAATTTCGTCAACAGACAAGATCTCGCCGTCAAACGAAGTCGCTTCATTGCTAAATCGTACTACAAGCCCACGCCGGGTGGCCTACCCGGAAACAGCGACGCTGGAGCCATGGAGTCGTGGCTGTTGTGGAATATGATCGGCTTGTACCCCATGACGGGTCAGACTACCTTTCTCATCGGATCTCCCTGGTTCACTGACCTGACTATTTCCTTGGGCGGTGGCAAAACGCTCAAGATTACTACTACCGGCGGGAGCGAAGATGTTTACTATGTTCAGTCGCTCAAGGTTAATGGCAAGACGTGGAATAAGAGCTGGGTGAGCTGGTACGACATCTTTGCCAACGGCGGAACTCTTGATTTTGTGCTTGGCAGCTCGCCTACGAACTGGACGACTGGGCCGACCCCGCCGAGTCCTGGGAGTGCGAGTGCGGCGAATGCGAGGAAGATATTGATTGACATGTCCAAGGCGAGCTAAGTCTTGATGGTGTATATACAGAATAAAGAAGAGAAGGAGGAGTATAAAATGGATATAGTATATAAGTAGCAGTAGTATATTGAAAAAATTGGTAGCTACACGCTTCAAAACCTGCCTTTTTGGTCAATATGACTGAGCAAAACATGTGTCTGGTGGAAGAGGTAGAGAGTAAAGAACAGAAAAAAGAGCAAGCTGAATAGTAATAGTTGAATGAATAGCGGCTGGTATATAATGAGTACATATCCGCATACATCAAGAAGAAAACAAATCTGGTATTTCCCCCCTCCTTAATTTCCGACACCCAAAGAACGCCTCGCTATGCCTGTCTGGCCCAGGGTAGACACATAGATTTGAAACTCTTCTAGCAGTTATTTTTCTTTTCTTTTCCATAGCAACAAAACAAAACCAAAGGCGCTTATTTATCGCCATCCCAAACGTTGCGGAATTCATCAGAGTCTGGAACTTGATACCTGGGCGTTTGGTCGTGTACATCTTCGTGTTCGGTAGATGCCCACGGCTGGTGCTCTTCTATGGCGGGACTCTGGTTGCCATCGTAGCTCGGTGTTGCTCTAGCACTGCTCTGGTCTTCCTGATGAGGTTTTACATCAGATGGACTCGGTTCTGTGTGCTGTACAGTCTTCTTGGACTTCTTCTTCTTCTTGATAACGACCACTGGAGGCGGTTGCTCTGATTCGGTGTGCTGGTCCTGCTGGCGCAATGAACTGGCTGAGTTGTTACGTGATGGCGTAGGGGCGTGAGATGGAGAAGAGTAGAGCCTGGTTTCTGAGTTGCTTGCCCAGGAGGCATAGCGCTCCCTGAGCGGCTCGCTCGCAGTAACGACTGGGTACTATTCACGCAGTGTAAGCACAGTAACATGAACAGTTCGGAAACGGGCTGACAACTTACATTCCAGTCCCCATATTCTAGCTGCCGGGCGTTGTCATACAGATGCTCGTCATCGGCGTCAATTTCAGGCTCCTCAAATGTGCCATGTACGTTCTCATTCAACTGATCAGGGCGAGTGGAACTGGAGGATCCATTGCCATTGCCCAGCAACGGCGATGTCGCATTCACCTCTCCTGGTTTGGGAATCCAATATTTCCCTTTACCTCCGCGTTCGTACCGCATCCCTTCTTGTAATCTAGCAAATCTTGACCTGGAGTCTTCATGAGCCATGATCCTGTCTCCAGAGTCGAAGAATCGGTAACCATAATTGTCTCCCCTAAATGTCTCCTTGGAATCTTCAATGAGGTCTTTGACTCCGAATGCGTCACGGAAGGCATAATTGAGTGGCATACGAGCCGATTGGATGCGGTTGTCGGCAAAATCATGCCAAGAAAAGGCATACCAATGGGCGACGGCGAAAATGGGCATTTCCACGCAGATCAGAGCGTCCTGGATAGCCGCAGCAAGGTTGTCGCGGGTGTAGCCCTGAACGTCGTCGGGGATGACATTGAGCCAGACTAGAATCGACAGGAAAAATCCCTGCCAATAGGAAGCAAAGATGATAAGCTTGATACACAAGAACTTGGGGACCGGCCGAAACGGTACCAGGTCTCGGTGCATGCAAACCCAAAACAGTCCCAGAGAGTACAGGCTGACTGTGACACTGATGTTGTAGATGATACCGCTCCAAAAATAGCCAGATTTAGCTCCAATGTATCCTTCCTGATAGGTACCTGTAGCCTTCATGATGATGGCTGCGACAGCCAGGATGGGCTTGAGCCATGCATACTGAAGGATGCCCCGCTTGATGGCTAAGAAGGTATACGGGTCTGAGATATCCACCTTGGGCAGGAAATGGTTCATGGGCCACAGATGATGGACTGGGGCCCGACCGTGGGTGATGATGATGACCGCTCGCTCTCCGCCCATGTAGTTGATAAGAAGCTGGAAAAAGGTGTAGATGGTAAACGCCTCGTAGATGTCTCGGATAGGGTCAACGAAGGCGGCGGCCTTTAAGGAAACCATGCTTGTCCACGACGCGATCGAGTATATGGGCACCATGAGTAGAATGCGGACGACATAGCGCTGTAGCAGCGGCTTGCGATAGTTTTTTGCTTGGAGCCATATTGAGCTGTCGAGGCTGGTCAGCAAGCTGCGCGGCCAGGAGAAGAGCACGGATAGCTTACATCACCGATAGTAGCGTTGCTACTATAGACGCGACACCTGCTACTATGGTGGTGGCGGTGGTGAACTTCTGGCCGGTGCCATGATCAGGCATGATGGATGGCCACGACGCGACCCTCTGAAGATCTGGGAGAGAGTCTGAATAAAGCGCTGGGAGGAGAGCTGGAGATTAGCTCATGGCTCTGTTGGATGTTGTGTTGGAAGCAAAGTTTGCTGTCGAGGTACAGCACACAGCACTCGGAGCGATCAAGATAAGAAGCTCCGTGGCTATGGAGGAGAGGAAGAAAAGACGAAGTGTGACGAAGCTCACAAGATCAGATCGACTGGTCATTGCCTCCGTTGGCTCCCAAACAAGGGCCTCGCGGCCGGAGCTTGGACCCGGAGGATGTACCCGCCCACCAGCGCCTGGCGCGGAAATACATCCAGATGATGTACAGAGCATGTGCTGCTGCTTGCTTAGCTCGTGCATAAAGCTCCACTGGCCGCTAGTGGATGGTCACTGCTGAAAAGGGCAATTTAGCGGGTAGCTCCAGTGCTCCGTAGGGGGTAACCGCAGTGGATGCCAATCCCAATTCCACCGGACCTTGGAACCTGGACCTTGAAATCCATCCATCTGATCTTCCATCACCAACAGCCTCGCGCCTTGTCGAAGCGCACCGCCTCTATACCGCAGCTTCGGAGCCATGCAGAAGAGCATCGTCCCAGCATTGAGCATCAACCGACGCCTATCGCGATAACCCCCGACATTCGGAGAGCGGCGGCTTCGGACAATGCTATTGGATCTCTGGCAGGCGTGGGGAAGCTCTGCGAAGGTGTCGTCGAGATGGAACGTCTGGTGATCCCGGATATCGGGCCTGGCCAGCCGCGGCCGGGCTTCAATTAGTGAGTTACACTGGCCATGGAGTTACCCGTTGTGAAACTAATCAGTGTCTCTATCTAGTGAGTTTCTCATCTTCATCATTCTGTCTGCGATCCTCGCCATATTCTTCCTGCTCTACTTCAACCGAGTGTTTGGCTCCATCGTGTCCTATGGTATTAGGACTTGGACTTGGCATCGATACCGTATATATCTCGACATCCAGGCGCTTCAGGTCTCTCTTTTAGCCGGACGAATCTTTTTCATGGGCTTGCGATATCACGGCTCCAACGAAACATTTTTGGTACAGCATGGAGACATCACATGGCGATATTGGTTGCGCCGCGTAAGAGAGGCCGACATATTCGTGTCGAAAGGAGAGGACAATGTGGCATCAGCAAGAGAAAAGAATTCCAAATTACCATGTCGCATAAACGTAAACCTTGTCGGTCTCGAGTGGTTTGTCTACAACCGCAGCCCGGCATATGACTCGGTTCTCGCCGGTATCATCGACCCAAATTCATCTGGCGAAAGCTCAAGTACTGGGGCATTTGATGAAAAGGGTGATGCAGGCCTACGATCACGAAATACGACCCATGAGGATTCGTCCGAACGAGCTCCCATTTCCCGGGAGAAGAGCAACAAACCGCTGAATGGAAACGCAAGTCGACCTAGCACCGGCTCGAGTAGCGGTAGTAGCGACGAAAGCGAAGATGACAAAAACGAAGAGCTGCCTTTTATCCTCAAACTATTTCCTATTCAAATAGAATGCGAGAAAGCGGCAGCGGTGTTCGGAAATGATAATACGAAGGCAATTCTCATCGTGAAAGCCGATACTCTCTCTGGAGACGTCGATGCCACGGAGACAACGACTGTGGACCAGTATCGACAAGTATTCAAGTTCGAATTGGAGCATCCTGTGGTGGAAATGTTGGACAACCTGGATTATAAGGAAGACCAGGCAACACGTGCTAAACGGGAACGGGAGAGCGTGCCTCAAGAACCACAGCATGTCCCAAGGAAGTCGTATTTCCGCCAGCAAAGACGCAAGGCGCTTAGTTCCCTGCGAAACTTGGTGCCGTACTGGCGGAGGTCTGTCGAATCATTCTCAAGCGATGCTCGAGCTGGCGGGGGAGTTGTGCCCGCCCACGTCCCCGGAGTTGTCCAATGGCAAGGTCTATCACGGTATCTCGACGACCAAGACATAGATGATAAAACTCGCTGGGCCCCCGTTGAGTATGCTGCTGTTTCGACCATACTTGATAGCCCTTTATGCCAGTTGACTGTATTCTGGGATGCCGTCAGCAAGGTCACTGAAGAAGCTCATCGCCAGAGGCAACTGGACCCGTCCTTGAACATCAACGGATCTGAGCCACCGGCATGGGGAGTGCGGTTATCGGTGAAAGGGGGGACAATGAATTACGGGCCGTGGGCCGATAGGCAGAGGGCTGATTTACAGCGTGTTTTTGTGCCCTCCTTGTCTAAAGATGGCAGTGCTACCGGTCCGCTTCCTGTTGGCGCATGGAGAGTACCTACCCAGTTCGACCTGCTGGTAGAATTGGAAGATACAGTCACGTTGCGCATCCCTATAAGGGAAGAGTCCAAGAACTGGCGTTGGCGTGGTAAAGAGCATATGGCCAAGCCGGATACGGCTCGCAATACGCGCAAACATCGGACCAGGGGCAAGAAAAACTCCAAAAGCGAAGCGACCCAGCCTCGCCCTGCCGGATGGCTCGAATTCAAGATTCCTCAAAACTCCACCGTCAGGTATTACATGGACATGGTTGCGAATTCGGCTGGGTATAAAAACAAGTGCAACATTCACTTGCCGACTTCTGAGCTGTGGAGCAGTGTCAATCACGATTTGCTCTGGCGATCTGGTGCTCTGAAAATCTCATGCGATCTGGCAACTCCTCTCTCGTGGAACACGCTACGTAATTGGCATTTCAACCTGACCTTTGATGGCATGGATATGTATCTCTTGCGAGATCACATCTTTTTGATTGTTGACTTGGTTGACGACTGGGCGGCAGGGCCTCCTGCTGAATACCTTGTCTTCACACCTTTTCTATATCACCTTCATCTCAGCTTGCAAAACGTCAAAATATTTCTCAACGTCAACGATGGGAATATCATCGACAAAGCCACTGCAATGGACGATAATTCATTTCTTATTCTGTCTAGTCCGGAACTGAAAGCCGAAACTTGTATACCCCTTGACAAGTTTCGACCAAGCACAAACAGCATTCCTTTTGACGTCCGAGCGGACACTCTTGACTTGACACTTCATACCTCTCAGTCTAGTACCCAAGCGACTTTTGTGAAATCCAAGGAACTAGGACATATTGAGGGCTTGGGGGTTAATGGAAGCTATCAATACAACGCCACGACTTCTCCAGCCAACACAGACACTTTGGTCTTGAACGTCCACGCACAATCACCATGCGTTTCCCTCTACGGATTCTTGGTCCGATACATCATGGTACTTAAGGATAATTATTTCGGAGAGCATGTTCATTTCAAAACTCAAGATGAATACCAGGAGCAACTGCAGGCCAAGATACAGAATCCGGATGCTGAGATGGTGGCCATCCGCCCCCCTCCTAAAAAGTCGAATGATATGGATGTCATTTTGGCCATTAGAGTGGACGATCCTCGCCTACTGGTTCCAACTAATATCTATTCTGCCAAGCGCTATTTGCAGGGCGAACTGGCCTCATTGTCTCTGGACTTGCGCTTTACAAACTATTATATGGATATGGAACTTGATATAAGCCCATTGAGTCTGTCCTTGGGCAGCTCCGATAGCGATTTGGATTCTCCCAGTATGTCGTCCTCCAGCACGCAGCTGTTTATTGATGGTATTCGAGTATATGGCCACCGCACATTTGGCCTACCTCCATCAGAACCAACGTACCTTTGTAACTGGGATGTTTCTGTTGGCACCGTTGCCGGAGAATGCACACCCGATTTTCTGGCGGCTTTAACCAAAGCAGGACCAGCATTTGGATTTACATTTGATGATGTGGAGAACGCCCTTGTCCCGTATTCCTCTCTAATCTTCTACGACGTAACGTTTGTCCGTGTTGCCGTCCAGTCAATCCGCCTTTGGATACACGTGGAAGAGAGCGTTTTCTGCTTCTCCACCGACACTATCGACGTGAATAGCAATGACTGGGCCCGGTCACATTATTCTAAGCGGGCAAACGTGCTCATACCAAATATTCAGTTCTCATGTATAAATGCAGAGTCAGCGGCGAGACACAAAGCGCGTCCGCAGCACCCTGTTGAAACCCAAGCATATCTGAGGACCGATGTTCGACTTGCGACTGTTGGAAGGAAATTCCACTTCACGGAGGAGCGCAAAATCCAACAAGATCTAATCTACCGTGAGGATCAGCGAACAGACCGAACGCCGTTCTTAATTCTTCCTGGTACAGGTGGCGATTATATCCCCGAGCAGGTCGACCCTCCTGCGCAGTGCATGCCACCACCTCCCCCTCCACTCGGTGAAGCTGAGTACGACAAGATCTCGGCTCCGAGTACAATGAGCTCCCGCTCGCGGAGGGTGACTCGCCAAAAATCGTTTGTCTCCTTCGCTAGTACTTCAAGTAGTAGCAGCTTTCGTCTCAACAGTCCTCGCACCATGCGTAGACCATCGAAATTTGGTGACAGTTTGTCGATACGATCTGCGGCTATGAGAGGTTCTCGCTCTGAATTTGACAAGGGCGAGCAGTCTGTTTCACCCGGTAGACGGTCTTCCTTCTACAGTACCGTTGGCGATTTTTCAGCACATGAAAACCCTGAGCAGTCGGCCATTGCTTTTTCAAGTCAGTATTTTACGCCAAATTTCCCCCTAGAGGGTGTCAGACCAGATTCTCGAGACGCGACTTTCCCACCTATTGAACGCGAAGATATGGACTTTTTTAATCGGTTGAAAACGAACCTGAACGATATTGATCCCGATGATCTCAGTGAAAACCACGCACAGTCAAGCACCATCATCGAATTCCCCTCTGGAATAAGTGCCTTTGTTACGCCTGAAGCTGTGCGTCATGCAACTATTCTGCTGGCCGCCCTGCAGCCAACTGAGCCCGAAGATGTACTGGATTCTCTCCAATCCAGCACCATAACGGACATTTTCAAGTCTAAAAAGGAGGCAAATATCAGCGGGGAGATGACTGATATTATGGTCAAGGTGCCTAGAATCAATGTTCGGTTTCTCAACTCATCAACACTAGACTCGCCAGATCCGTCCGAGGAAGAGCTAGATCAGTATGACTTGACGATATGTAAAGTCTCTCTTGTGACTCGAACTACAAAAGAGCGGGGTGTCGTCAATTCCAGGACCTCGCTAGATCTGCGTCTAGGATCCGTCGAGATGTCTGCCTCGGAGCGCCTTTCGTCTGTCCACAAACCACAAGCAGCTGTGGTGCTGCAAATAGACGGCGTTAGAGTCTCTTTGGGAGCTAAAGAAATCACATATTTTGATGCCGATATTGGTTCAATCGCTGGAAGAACTGCATCTGGCAAGATTGAATATCTTGCTTCTTTGATTCATCGCACGGGAATTGTCGCTTCAGAGTTAGAGCGGCTGTTAACAGAAGTCAATGAGCACCATTCTACCTGCATCAAATACTTTGTTCTACGTCTCTTACAGGTGGGAGAGGCAACAAACGACCCTGCTTTCCTCATCAGGCCCTCGGCGGTTCTGAGATCTGCACCTCAGCACTTGAGAACGGTTGATTCCTGGAAGATGATAACACGACTTCGTCAAATTTGGGATACTAAGAACGAAATAGAAAAATCCCGCCTGATACAAGAATGCTGGGGCCAATCACCAGCTCTCCCACCCGATGCAGCTCAACGTGTAGTGAACTCTTTTGAGAAGTGGAGAAACTGGGACTTGGGAAATGTTTCAAGTACTCTCCTATTAAAGAAAGTCTTTGGCGATACTCAGCCAAATGATGGCAAAGAGGAAGAACTATACCCTCTCCTTGGTGCCTGCAAGCTTGGCAAAATCTGTCTGGTGCTTGATCCAGGACCAAAGGAAAACAAAATTGGATTTGTAGACCTCAGTGCAAGAGTCGAGAGAAAACTGGGCGATCCTACTACTGCCGTTTTAGGGACTATTCCTGTAACGGTGTTGAATATATGCTGCGGTAATGCCTCGCTCAACTTGAACTGGGAGCTGTGTGTTCTGGCAGACGATATCTTGCGATTATACAACAGAAGTCAGAGTCAACGTCCACCACCGCCATCTCCTGTTCAGAAGATAGTTCCGGAACCCGCAAAACCGCCAAAGAAATCATCTGCCTTTCACATTGCTCTGGAACTAATCAAAGGATCCATTGAGCTTGAAACAGTCAACTTGAGTGCAAAGACTCTGGGTGATGGACTGAAGGCATCTTTACTGACATTTGATACGACGGATGGCGCAACCCTCACTAGTCTGATGATCAACTGCGATGCTGTCACTTCTTCGCTGAAGAGTCATTCACATCCGCTCGGAAGGTCCCAATTCTTAAAGCCGAGTCTCTGTGTCTCCCATGAACTGCGATCGGCCGATGAGGCGGCAGCGCACAAGGTCAAGGCGACGGCCAGTAGCCAGAGCTTGAATCTTGCCGTGAAGCAGGATCCCATCGGTCTTATGGAAGTTCTCGACCTTCTCTTCAGAGATGAAATTGCCCAACTCTACCGCTTAAAGACACAGCTTCCAGACTCCCCAGTGCGACCGCAGTCCCCCGTGGAGAAGGTCAATCGCCCACCGAGCTTCAGAATTAATATTGCCACCTTCTTGGATGCTTACGAGATTAGACTACCTCTGGTCCCGACTCTAACGTATCAAATATCTGGTGTCGTGGCGCGGGCAGCGTGTGCGGCCAACTCGTCCAAAGAAATCATCTTTGACTTTGACGTCAAGGAGAACTCCCATGAGATGCAAATTAATGTCAAGAACGACTCTCGCACTATATCTCTGTTGCAGATACCGCCTACCAATGGACGCGTCACACTGAGCCAAGGACAAAACGGGGAAAGCATCTTAAATGTACTCTGCTCTGTGGAAGTAATGCGTCTCGATGCATCGGCAATATATAACCTTCTCACAGCGCTGAACCGACCCCAGATTTCTACCGCCATTGAGGAGGTGCAGCAGCAAGCCAAGTCCATACAGGAACATGTAGAAGACATCTTTGGAACCAGCGAGACGACAGAGACGACAGAGGTCCAAAAGCCAAGCTCGAATCTCGTGTACGCCGTCCACCTTGCTTTTGCTGGACTGCAAGTTGCCGCCAAGACGTCACTGAAATCTGATACCGAGGCGATTGCCCACGTACTCTTTTCTATGGATAAAGCATATCTACGGGCATCCAATCGCCATGAAATCCACGGCCCTATTCTCAAGTATCCAGAGGTCCATTTGAACCTCAGACACATTGGATTTGACATTGAAAGGGGCACTGAGGGCAACATGAGGTCATGCGGAAACTTTGGTGCTAGTTTTACAGTATCAGCCAGCTCTAGCCCTGGAGATGATGGCAAGGATGAGTGGTCGTTCAACTTTAGAAGCGATGACTTTGACGTAAATATGTCACCGGAGACGACCTCTACGGCCGTTGACGTTCTGGGTTACCTCGGAACGAAGATCAAGGACCTGGATACGTCGCGAGAATTGGACTACCTGAGGAAACTCAGACAGTCTAAGCCTCGCATCTCCATTAACGATGATGAGGTACTGCCGGAGTATACGGATATCCTCGATTCTATCTTGGGGTCGGTTGTATATCGCTTCGAACTGCGCAACATCCGGGCTTCCTGGAACGTTGCCGACGAAAGCGGCCACCAGGAAAGTGATGAAGAGGACCTGGTGCTGTCCATCAGGCTCATTGAATTCGGTACGAGGACCAAGAGGTCCGCGCGACTGGCTATAGAAGACTTTCAGCTGCAGACCGTACCGCCTGGCCAAGACCGGAATATTAGATCTGTGCACTCTGCGCTTCTTCCGCAAATCATTTTCAACATTGCCTACTTTTCCACCCCAGACGCTCGTCGTCTAGCATTCCAAGCTGTGGGCGCATCGTTGGATTTGAGATTGACGTCGGCATTTATCGTCCCTGCTGCAAACTTGGTTGAATCAATATCGTTATCAGCAAAGAATGTGCGGCGGGCGTCAGTGCAGTGGAATACAGAGGCGGCGCAGAACAATAACAATACCGCCACCAGCAAGAAGCCTGCGACTGCACCAAAGACAGAGAATTCACGGAGCATCTTTGGTAACAAACGACTTGAGAGCTTGCTCGTCGACGCTGATTTTGCAGGTGCTGTTGTCTATGTATCAAGTGCGAAGGGTTCTGCTCGACCCCTACGAAACGACCGCCCATCACTGGCAGGGAAATATGGCCAATTCACTACGGATGACACAGGAAGTGGCGCAGTTCTACGCAGTCCTGGGCTTGCGTGGAAAGCAGAATATCGGGACAACGGCAAGGATGACCCTGCATTGTCCGGCGAAGTCAAGATCGATGCTTCGAGCAATATTCTTTACCCCTCGGTTGTTCCGCTCATCATGGATATCGTGGCGAGCGTGAAGGAAGTCGTGAGGAAAGACAATGACAACGAACCAGCCCCGAAACCCGAGCCGCCGAAATTGAAGCCTGAGAAGACTGGTGATGAGGATAACATCCTCACCGCAGATCCCAGTGCGGTATTGGGTCGCGTCAAACTGAATCTGGGCCTACGCATTTGCAGACAGGAATTTTCACTAAGCTGTCAGCCAATAGCCCGTGTTGCTGCCACGACAAGCTTTGAAAGCGTCTACTTTACGCTCAACACGGTCTCTTCGCAAGAGCACGGTAATTTCTTTGCCATATCTGGTGTTCTTTATAAGCCACAGGCTTCAGTGCAGCATGTATACTCAAGAGAATCGACTGCAAGTTTCGAAGTCGACACAGTCACCCTTTCATTCATGAATAGCAAGCACGTCAGCGGCACAAGTGGTGTTTCGGCCATCCTGAGTGTGAGCCCCATGAAGGTCTCCATCAACGCCAAACAAGTGCAAGACTTTTTACTGTTCCGTGAAATCTGGTATCCAAAGGACATGAGAAGTGCAGACTCCGCAGCACCAGTTCCAAAGCTAGTTACGGAAACATCGCAGGGACACTTGGTTCAGAGATATCAGCAGGTGGCTGCTACAGCAGCTTTCCCCTGGACGGCGACTATATCCATCGCGGCCCTTGATGTCAGCGTTGATATGGGGCAGGCGATTGGTAAATCCGTCTTTGAGATCAACAACTTCTGGGTATCGTCCAAGAAGACGTCAGACTGGGAGCAAAACCTCTGCCTGGGCTTCGACAAGATTGGTATTGACTGTACCGGTCGTCTGAGTGGCTTCATTGCCTTGCGGCACTTCCGACTGCGGACCTCGATTCATTGGCCGAAGCGGGAAGAAGCACTCAATGAAACACCTCTTGTACAAGCCTCCATCGCATTCAATGAGCTACGTGTCAAGGCTGCATTTGACTATCAGGCCTTTTTAATTGCAGACATTACCTCGTTGGAGTTTATGATGTACAATGTGAGAGAGAGCAGTGATGGGCGAGGAGACCGCCTCGTGGCGATTTTTGATGGCGATGCCGTGCAAGTATTTGGCACAGCGACGTCAGCTGCTCAAGCCGTCGCTCTCTACCAGGCTGTACAGAAGCTTATGCAGGAGAGGAGAGAGAACTTTGAGTTGTCGCTCAAGGAAATTGAAAAGTTTATGAGACGAAAATCTTCGGCGGTACGTGCATCGGTCTCGGCTCCGACGAGGGTTCCCAAGCTACCGGAGGACGATACCATGGCCAAGTCACCCATTTCGCTCGACACGGATGTTGTCGTCACACTAAAGGCACTTAACCTGGGCGTGTTCCCCAATACGTTTTACGATCACCAGGTGTTCAAGATGGAGGCGCTCAACGCGTACGCACGATTTGCCGCCAGCATTGAGCAACGACGAGTACACAGCATCCTAAGGATGACTCTGGGACAGCTTCGGATTGGATTGGCAGGGGTTAGGAACATTGAGGCCCCCAAGACGCTGAGCGAAATGTCTGTGGAAGATGTGGTGCAGCGGTCTACGGGATCGCGGGGTGGTACAATCCTCAAGGTACCGAGAGTTGAAGCGGCGATGCAGACATGGCAAACGCCGAACAGCAACCACATCGACTATCTGTTCAAGAGCGCCTTTGAAGGCAAAGTCGAGGTTGGCTGGAACTATTCCCGCATCAGCTACATCCGAGGCATGTGGGCGAAGCACAACAAGTCGCTGGAAGAGACATGGGGTCGGCAGCTGCCCCTGACGGCAGTCAAGATCACGGGTGTGCCGGAAGCTGAAGAAGGGCAGCGTGAGGGCGGCGAGCAGCAAAAGATTACGGCCGAGGTGAATGTGCCACAGTCCAAGTATGAGTATCTCGCGCTGGAGCCTCCCATCATCGAAACGCCTCAGCTGAGAGATATGGGAGAGGCTACGCCACCGCTGGAATGGATTGGGCTGCACAGAGATAGGCTGCCGAACTTGACTCATCAGATTGTCATTGTGTCGCTGCTGGAGTTGGCGGGAGAGGTGGAAGATGCATATTCGCGGATTTTGGGTTCGTCCTAGAGGCGTCGGCGTGAGTCATCTGGGTGAATAGGTTGAAAGCGAAGGAGTACGGCGTTGTCTCATTTTTGTCTCGGTTTATGCCTTGTTGTTGAATGAATGAGTGTTCGGCGAATGATTTGGTGATGTAAAAATAAGGCGAAAAAAGGAAGCTTTGCGTAATATACAGTAGCTATAGTGATAATTAATATGAGGCTGATGTTAGTTACTTGTATGTATGAGCATGACTGGAGCTCAGTGGGAAGCTTCAAAGTTCCCAAATAGAGCTTCTGGGTACGAGATAGAGTGTACCATTCCGGATTGGGCGGTGTGAGCAAAGCGGCCAATCAGAGAGTCACGGCTGACAGCATGAGCATGCAGCGCCCCACTTTGCCCCTCCTTTCGAGCCCCTCCATTTTGCTGCGGATCGATTTGTTGCAAAGCAAGTTGTGTGAGATTTTTTTTTTCTTGGGCTGGTGATAGAGGAGATATGATGACAAACGCTGGTGGCGAGTTGGAGATGCAGGTGATATGAGGAGCAGTACCAGGCAGTCAGGTAGAGATACGGGGACCTGAGATGCTGGATGAGAGAAGTAGAAGTACTTTAGGGCTTCATTCAATGGAGAGAACAGCTGAGGAGAGTACTGGTGCTGAGTAATAGCGTCAATACATACATAGTAGGTCAACGCTGTAGTATTTTGCTACCACCTGCTGAGAAAATGGGTAATTGTCACGGCAACAGCGTCAATTGACAGCAGCGGCAGTGCACAATGCGTTGATAAGCCCGTTGGGCCTCCTCTCAGCTTCCGCTTCCAGCCCAGGCCATCGAACGAGACGGGCTTTAGGCCGTATCACCGTGAGGGCTTCTGCCCTCCACTCTGAGCCTTGGAATTTTTTTCATTTTTTTCCAATTTTGCATCCATGATCCAGTTTCTGATTGACAAGCAGCTCTTACAAGCCTAGCGGCGCCACTCGCAGCTGTGGCCCTAGCCCTGATGGAGCAGTTCTGGCCTGAGCAATGACGCCCACTCTGGATTTCATCGATGCCCGCTTGTTGCTGTGCCCACTCAGACACTCCAATCGTGCCATGGCATGTTACCACCTCGTGCCTTCGTCTCCCCACCAGAGGCAAAGAGAAAAAAATTCATCCGTAGTAGTGACCTTGTACTGGGGACCAGTTTTATTTTATTTAATTCTTTTTTATTTTATTTTATTTTCTCTCTTGCTGCGCACTTGATTGATCCTCTTTTTTTTTTCCTCTTTTTTCTCGCCGGGTGGATTCATACTCACAGCTGTCCAGTAAAACGCCCGCTAAGCCCAAGCTGCCCGTGCTAGTCATGCCTCACCTAAACCTTACGAGTCGCAAGCGCCCATTCTGCTTCTGCTTGCTCGCACCAAATATTTTCCCTCCCCCTTCTTAAATCCCAACCCACCCTCTTCCTCTTTTCCCCATCAAACCTGACACTTCTTGCAGAGCAGCAGTGATCGATTCGCTGTTCCTCTCCATCACTCAGGTGTCTTCCCTTGCTATTCGCTCCCTCTAGGCACAAGCTTGTGCTTACGCAGCAGTAGCAGCATTTAGTTCGCTTGAGCATAAAGCGCGGGGTCAAATTCTTCAACCCCGCTTTGCTCTTTTCTTCCTTTCTTCCCTCCTACACACCCAAAAAAACCACATTCAAGTTTTTTTGTAGGCTCCGAGCCTCAATACCGCCAAGATGGTGAAGTAAGTTGATTCTGCTGCATCTGTCCTATTTAGCCTTGAGCTTCATCATCGTCCCCTTCCCTCTTGCTTCTCGGCAATGGCCTTTGGCTGGCGTGGTGAAGCATCCCCTCTCTGTCCTGTCTGGAGGGGCTCACAACACTGCCGCTGCCGGCGAATTTTTTTTTTTCCCAAAATTTTTTTCTGCCCGTTCAACCCACACACACACATACTGCTACTCTCTCGCCGCTATGAGAGCTTCCCATTGCTTGCTCGGAGTTAAGCACTTGTTAGATCCATGTTGCTGACCGTGGCCTTCACCATGATAGCTTCACAGTCGACGAGATCCGGGCGTTGATGGACAAGCCCACCAATGTCCGAAACATGTCCGTCATTGCCCACGTCGATCACGGCAAGTCTACCCTGACCGACTCCCTGTTGGCCAAGGCTGGTATCATTTCCACTGCCAAGGCTGGTGAAGCTCGAGCAACAGATACTCGTGCCGACGAGCAGGAGCGTGGTATTACCATCAAGTCCACTGCCATCTCCCTGTACGGTCAGCTCGAGGATGAGGAGGACATCAAGGACATTGTTGGCCAGAAGACCGACGGCCGTGATTTCTTGATCAACCTGATCGACTCCCCAGGTCACGTTGACTTCTCATCCGAAGTCACTGCTGCTCTCCGTGTCACTGACGGTGCCCTTGTCGTCGTCGACACCGTCGAGGGTGTCTGCGTCCAGACCGAGACTGTGCTCCGACAGGCTCTTGGTGAGCGCATCAAGCCCGTTGTCATCATCAACAAGGTCGACCGTGCTCTTCTCGAGCTTCAGATCTCCAAGGAGGACCTGTACCAGTCCTTCTCTCGTACCATCGAGTCCGTCAACGTCATCATCTCCACCTACCTCGACAAGACCCTCGGTGACCTCCAGGTCTACCCCTACAAGGGAACCATTGCCTTCGGTTCCGGTCTTCACGGCTGGGCTTTCACCGTCCGCCAGTTCGCCGTCCGTTACGCCAAGAAGTTTGGTGTTGACAAGAACAAGATGATGGAGCGTCTCTGGGGTGACAACTACTTCAACCCCCACACCAAGAAGTGGACCAAGTCCGGCACCTATGAGGGTAAGCAGCTCGAGCGTGCCTTCAACCAGTTCATTCTCGACCCCATCTTCAAGATCTTCGCTGCCGTCATGAACTTCAAGAAGGACGAGATCGCCACCCTGCTCGACAAGCTCCAGCTCAACCTGAGCCCCGAGGACAAGCAGAAGGAGGGCAAACAGCTGCTCAAGGCCGTCATGCGCACTTTCCTGCCCGCTGCTGACTCCCTGCTGGAGATGATGATCCTCCACCTCCCCTCTCCCGTCACTGCCCAGCGCTACCGTGTCGAGACCCTCTACGAGGGTCCCATGGACGACGAGGCTGCCATTGGTATCCGTGACTGCGACCCCAAGGGTCCTCTCATGCTGTACGTCTCCAAGATGGTTCCCACCTCCGACAAGGGCCGATTCTACGCCTTCGGTCGTGTCTTCTCCGGTGTTGTCCGCTCCGGTCTCAAGGTCCGCATCCAGGGTCCCAACTACCTGCCTGGCAAGAAGGATGATCTTTTCATCAAGGCCATCCAGCGTACCGTTCTCATGATGGGCGGCAAGGTCGAGCCCATTGACGACATGCCTGCCGGTAACATTGTCGGTCTGGTCGGTATCGATCAGTTCCTGCTCAAGTCTGGTACCCTGACCACCAGCGAGACTGCCCACAACCTCAAGGTCATGAAGTTCTCCGTCTCCCCCGTCGTCCGACGCTCCGTCCAGGTCAAGAACGCCCAGGATCTGCCCAAGCTGGTCGAGGGTCTCAAGCGTCTGTCCAAGTCCGACCCTTGCGTCCTCATCTCCACCTCCGAGTCCGGTGAGCACGTCGTTGCCGGTGCCGGTGAGCTGCATCTCGAGATTTGCTTGAACGATCTTGAGAACGACCACGCTGGTGTTCCCCTCATCATCTCCGACCCCGTCGTCCAGTACCGTGAGACCGTCCAGGGCAAGTCCAGCATCACTGCTCTGTCCAAGTCCCCCAACAAGCACAACCGTCTCTACATGGTTGCTGAGCCCATGGACGAGGAGCTTGCCAACGCCATCGAGGCCGGCAAGGTCGCCCCCCGTGACGATTTCAAGGCTCGTGCCCGTGTCCTCGCCGACGACTTCGGCTGGGATGTCACCGACGCCCGAAAGATCTGGACCTTCGGTCCCGATGGCACTGGTGCCAACTTGCTGGTTGACCAGACCAAGGCCGTCCAGTACCTCAACGAAATCAAGGACTCCGTCGTCTCCGGTTTCCAGTGGGCTTCCCGTGAGGGTCCCATTGCTGAGGAGCCCATGCGTGCTATCCGCTTCAACATCCTTGATGTTACCCTGCACGCTGATGCTATCCACCGTGGTGGTGGTCAGATCATCCCCACTGCTCGTCGTGTCCTGTACGCCTCTGCTCTGCTGGCTGAGCCTGCTCTGCAGGAGCCTATCTTCTTGGTCGAGATTCAGGTCCCCGAGACTGCCATGGGTGGTGTCTATGGTGTCCTGACCCGCCGTCGTGGTCACGTCTTCAACGAGGAGCAGCGTCCCGGAACTCCTCTCTTCAACATCAAGGCCTACCTGCCCGTCCTGGAGTCCTTCGGCTTCAACGCTGATCTGCGTCAAGCCACCTCCGGCCAGGCCTTCCCCCAGTCCGTCTTCTCCCACTACCAGGTCCTGCCCGGTGGCTCTCCTCTCGACCCCACCTCCAAGGTTGGTGGCATTGTTACCGATATGCGTAAGCGCAAGGGTATCAAGGTTGAGGTTCCCGGCGTTGAGAACGTAAGTCATGATCCAATCTCATCTCTCCCACAATATGAGGCTAACGTATCTTCTAGTACTATGACAAGCTGTAAACGGCTCCCTTATTTGCCGATAGAATTACGATTCGTGTCGAAATGGGCACAATACGTCAGCCAACTGGTAGCAAAAATTAAGGGCCACTACTCGTATCCAAGAGGGCTCGCCGCCCTGCTGATCTGAAAGGTAGATGGACGGTTGCGGTTGTGTGACGAAAGAAGAAAAAAAATACCACCCCGTCGAAAAAAAAAGGGAATACTCGTTGAGGCCATAATTAAGGGACGCCTCACCTGGCGGCTTTCATGCATGTAGTTATGCCGATGGAGTCGGATGAATGAAATTTATGAGAACTTTCAAAAAATAATTGCACGTATCTATGATGTGATTCACGCGTAGACTTAACATGTTAATTTCTTGTTACGAACTTGTTTCTCTTGATTTTCTTCCTGTTATTCTCTTTTTGAAGACAACCCACCTATGATCATAGGTTAGCCAGTTTTCCCCAGGAGAGCTTCATGAGCTACAACAACATTGTAGTGCAACTATATCTGGCTCTGAACAGGACCGTTTAGCAACCAAATAGGAATACAATTTGCTTTAATTAAACAGTTTATCCAATCTTCAATGATCTAAATCTTAATCATCATTACCAGCATCAAACTTGAAAAGCTTCTAAACCTTATCAGAAGCTCAACTATTTTACCTTTCGATAACTTTTTCTTTGATTGAGCTGAACTGCCGGGCTAAATGCTAAGTCCCCACTTTAAAAGCCACTGAGCAGCACCTTCCCTCGGCCATCGTCAGGCGCAGCCTTGCCTTGCAACTGTGCCAAATCAGAATTCATCCTTCCAACCTCTTTTTTCCTTCGCCATCAGACGTGAGAGGAAACGAAAAAGAAGAGCCCTTGGCTCAATTGTCCTTTTCTTTTCTTGCGCACAACGCCGTGTTTATTCCAATTACGATTTTATGATATCCTCCATGATTCATTGATCATTATTTTTCTGCTTCTTCTCCTTGGTTTCCCTTTTCCCTCTAGAACCGAACGATGCTGTTCCCGGAGGAAGATGCGCCGCTGCTGAAGACGTGGATTGTCAAGCGCATCGAAAACACGTTTGTCTGCCCGCAACCGGGGATGCGCGATGCTCCCTCTTGATAGCTATCTTGCTGTTCCAATGCTGACCTCTCCTTTCCTTCTCGTATAGATCCGATGCAGATTCTGATGTGCTTGCCGACTATGTCATTGCTTTGCTGAAACACGATGGCGATGCCCAGTCGGTGCGGCAGCTTTGCGAAGCTGAGATTCCCGACTTTTTGACCGAAGGTTCGTTTGAGACGCGCTGGCGGTGGAGATCTAGTTGTAAATGGGGGAACATGGCATGCTGACTCGTTTATCCTCTTTGGCTTTCAGATTCAAAGGCTTTCCTCGACGATGTTTTCCAAGCGATCGCGTACAAGTCATATCGACCAGGTGCCCCGCCGCCTCCAAAACCCGCCACCGGTGCCATTGGCGCTGGAGCTCCTCCTCTTCCTGCGTTTTCGGGCGTACAGAGCAGTGCGCCTCATCAGGGTGGCTCAAGGAAACGAGGGTTTGCAGATGATATGGAACACGAGGGACCGGCACCGTATGGCAGGGGACACAAACAGGCCCGGCGAGGCTCGAACCATGGGAGGATGGACGACTCAACAATGGGCGGTTACGTGTCTGTGGACTCTATGCCGGGCATGAAGCACTTTGATCCCAAGAGTGCCCTTGAAACAATCATGCAGATGCAGGCTATGGGACTTCCGTACCCTGGCATGGCCGAATTCATGGCTCAGATGCCTCCTGTTGGCGGTGGAAGGAACTCGCAGCGGCGGAGAGGGCGTTGTCGAGATTTTGATACCAAGGGATACTGTTCTCGTGGAAACCAGTGCATGTATGATCATGGGAACACTTCCGTCTATGTTCCCCCCATGTTTTCTGGAATCGAAGGTACGCATCACGAGATTATACTAATTAAGAATCGAGACATACCGGATATACAGACTAACACGAGCTTTCCTTTCTAGAATACGATCCCAGCAATGCTGTACTTGGCATGTCAGGCCATGCCGCAAACCCTTACTCGTTCCCTATGGATATTATGGGCCGTGGTCGAGGTCGTAGCAGTCGTGGTGGCCGCGGAGGTCGCGGAGGGAAGAAAGGGGGTGCGCGAGCCCCCTTTTCGGCAGAAGGTCCCATTAACGATCGCACTAAGAGCACCATCGTTGTAGAGAACATTCCCGAGGATCATTTCGATGAAAACGAGGTCCGAACGTTCTTTTCACAATTTGGCGAAGTGGTTGAGGTTTCGATGCAGCCGTACAAGCACCTAGCGATTGTGAAATATGACAAGTGGGCGTCAGCGAATGCAGCATACCGATCTCCAAAAGTCATTTTTGACAACCGATTTGTCAAGGTGTTTTGGTACAAGGAAGAGGGTGTCAAGGTGCCATCCTCGGCAGCAGGGAATGGAGATGGTGTACTCTCTAAGATTGATGGTGATGGATCTGCCGCACCACCAGAAGCTGAGCCCGAGATTGACATGGAAGAATTTCAACGGAAGCAAGAAGAAGCACAAAAGCAGTACCAGGAGAGAGAAGCTAAGAGAACAGATTTAGAGCGACAACGACAAGAGTTGGAAAAGCAACAGCAAGAGCTACTGGCAAGACACAGAGAAGAAAGCGAGAGACTAAAAGCGAGGCTAGCAGAGAAGAGTGGCGCGACTGCAGATGCCAAAGCTACGGGGTCTTCATCATCAACGGATATGCTACGTGCTCAGCTGGCGGCATTAGAGCAGGAAGCCAAGATTCTCGGCATCGACCCGGATGCCGCTGAAGATGGAAGCGGCTACAGCTCACGAGGTCGCGGATTTAGAGGGCGTGGTGGACGAGGTAGCGATCGAGGCTTTGCACCTCGAGGTCGTGGCTCATTTAGAGGTCAAGCGGGAAGACATGCAGCCTACGCGCAGTACTCATTGGATAATCGGCCGAGGAAGTTGGCCGTGACTGGTGTTGATTTTACTCCTGCGGATAAAGATGAGGCTCTTCGACATTTCCTCTTGGTAAGTGACTTTGATGTACCCCCCTGATGCAACAGGCTCTTCAGTGACTTGTCTGCGGGACTTGTTCGAAAACACTCTGACTAACTCGTTATACTTGTAGAACCTGGGCGAATTTGAATCTGTAGAAACCACCGCCACCGTCACACACGTATCTTTCCAAGATCGTAAAACAGCCGAGAAGTTTTACTATAGCTTGCACGGCAAAGAGCTGCCTGGTGTTAGCGGCACGCTCGAGCTCTCCTGGATCAACACCCCATTGCCGCCCGTGGGGTCTTCCAAGAAGAATGAGGATGTTGAGGATGGAGATGCCATGGCAGGGCTGAATGATGAAGAGGGGAATGCAGACGAGGGCTTGCCAGAGGAGCATATGCGGGAGCGACAGGTGGATATGGACTATGAAGTCGGTGAGGAGGAGGGTGAGTGGGTTGAATGATGGGGATTGGATGGAGTAGGAAGGGAAGAGAAATAATTTGATAAGTCGGCGCCAACGTGGCATAGATGCGGCACGAGACAGGTATATACACACATAACAGATGGATACAAGATCATGGATGTATAGCCATTGGCAGAACTGAGGGAAGAATAAACCTACCAGCCGTAATATATGAGATAGCACAAAATATACAAGAAGCTGCCTACAGACTTGTTCTGATCCGCTATACAGAAATACATATATGGGTAAGATATATTTTACCCACGATATCAACACAGAGGTAGACAGACGTATTGTATGATGAATAGGTATATACTTGTAGTGTATATACTACATACTTATATAGATGCTCATGTAAGTATGTATGTCCTATCATGCCACTTCACCCACAACTTTGTTTTCAGCGACATCCCAGTTTTCTAATGCTTCAGCCTCTCTCTCTCTCTGCATCCTCCACACTCCTCTCCTCTCATGACAGTCTCTCTATCTCTACTTCTCATAACCATAAAAAAAAACCAAAAAAATGTCCGCAGGCGGGGGTATCGTTGAGATATATAATATGCAATTCCAAAGTCGAACCGGGGCTCCAATGCCAATTTTCTGTGCCCAATTTTTTTTTCCTTTTTCTTTTTTTCACATTTCTGTTGTGAAAAAAAAACCAGCAAAATGCCCAAATGGATCGAAAACTCGACCATTTAACCCAGATGTCCCGTTGCGCCCGCCGCCCCGGGTTAATAATAAAAACCCCGTTGTTCATGATTTTTTGCTACCGGTGTGGACTTTTTGTTGAAAAAGACACCGGCTACCGCCTCTGTTGCAAAAAGAAACGCCGCTTTTTGTCGTCTGCGCCGAAATAAAACGAGAAAATAAAATATGAATGTGAAAGAAAAGAATAAGAAGAAAAAGGAGTGTGATTAAAGCCATGGTTGAGATGAAGAAAGCAATACCCAAAAATGGGGATCGCTTGATCCATAACAAGACTTTTACTCCCTTGGAGAAACTATGTCAAGCCGAATTAAGCCGTGAGAGTGACAGGGACGGCAAGGTCCTTGACTTCAAGGCCTTCGAGGAACCCGAAAATGGTGCTGTTCTCGCGGAAATCATTGTTCACTAGATACCGTTAGTCTACTGCAGAAAGAACCGGGCGTGAACAAACTCACCAATGTTAACGAGATACCATTCATTCATGATTCCCTCGATCAGCGCGCGGCTAGGAGTGTTGGCATCGAAACAATGAGCCCAGTCGACACCCAGTCGGAAAGCCTCATCTCTCCAGGCCAGGAAGCTGACAGACTCAACAATGGTAGGCTGCACAATCTCCTTGCCGGGGAAAACTCCCCAGGTGACGGCGTTGGGGCCGTCTGAAGGCGCATTGGACTTGAGCTGTCCGTTCTTGGTAACAGCATAGTAGGTCAAGTTGGGGAAATCGTCAAGGCGGCTGATCATCTCCTCCAAGAGGTAAGGTGGCATCAGCAGCTCGAGGTAGGCCTTTTGGTAGACGTAGCCGTTTGAAGGTCCCCAGCCGTGAACAGGGTGGTTGGACTTGGCGCCGTCCACTGCAGGCTGAGAGTTGATGGTGAGGAGACCTCGCTTGTTGAGAGCCACGAGGTCGTCCTTGATGGGATCAGCTTCGGCGGCAAGACCTGACTCACTCCAGGGCAGAGTTTCGAGCTTCTTCTCAAGGTACTGGACAAACGTGTTGGCAATGTCCTGGATCGACGCGGGCTCGCCCCATTTCTTGCGGTTCTGCTCGTTGGTGCCAGTCAAGCCAATGCCATAGGCATCGAGCTCTCCGAAAGCGGGCGAGCGAGAGTCACCCCATCGACCGTTGGGGAACTCGTCCCAGTCCTGAGTACGAATAACATAGGACTTGTTGCGGTTGCGCCAGAAAATGGGGCGCACGTCCTCGTCGCGTCGGCCAAAGCCTTTGGACTGCTTCCAGGGGAGGGCTTGCTTGAGAGGGTTTTCGGCCGAAGGGGTCCAGTTCAGCTCGTCGAGGACCATGCGAGTGGCCTGAGCAAGGTTCATGGTGTAAAAGTGAAGATGGTGAATGCCATTGGCAAGGAGCTTCTTGCACAATTCGGCAACCAAAGTCTTACCAATTTCACGCACGGCCACATCGTCGTTCTTGACTGGCTCGAGCTTGGCCATCCAGTCTGGAGGGACCCTGCACTGCATGTGTTTAGCACGGCGAAGGAAACTAGCATACGTGGCAATGGGCATGATTCCGGGCAGGATGGGGATGGTGATGCCGCGTTCGCGGACCTTGCCAACCCATCGGATAAAGTTGTCCGCATCGTAGAACATCTGCGTGACAATGAAACCAGCTCCCATGTCCACTTTCTCCTTGAGATGGTCAAGCAGCGATTCCTCGTCCTTATTGTCGTCGCAGCCTTCGGGGTAGCCAGCAACACCAATGTCAAAGTGGTCGCCATATGTGTCACGAATATGCTTGACTAGATCGCGAGCATACTGGAAGTTTCCATCTGCAGCAGTCCACGATTCTTGGTCACGGGGAGGGTCACCACGGAGGGCAAGAATGTTAGTGCATCCAGCCTTGTACGCCTTTTGCAGGGCATCATTGACTTTTTCAAGTCCCATGTCTGTGCAGGTAAGGTGCATGCAGGTCTCGAGGCCATAGACAGCCTGAGCCTGAACAACCATTTCACAGGTCAGCTCTGCAATGCCACCACCGGCACCCCATGTAATGTCAATGAACTTGGGTCCAAAGTTGTTCATGCGGTCCATACGATCGTAAAGATTCTGGACACCCTGGGCCGTTTTCGGAGGGAAATACTCGAAGGAGAAGGACGGGGCCTTCGACTTCTCCGTCTCGGCGACCAAACTCTTGATATGCATGTTGGGCGAGCAGCAAGGAGCAAGACAATGCTAACGGGATCAGCAGCAAAGGGCAAGAGACGACAAGTCGATTGACAATGCGAACGGCAAAGAGACAATTTAATTGCTCGTGCGCGAAGGTTCCTGTTGCTATCGGAGAGCGAAGAGTTAGCATGAACAGAGTCCGACAGAGGCTGGCCACGCGGATCAACCCACCACAGACAAGAGACTGCCAAAGGACGAGAATGAGTGAATTGGAGCGTTTGGTTGCGCCGCTTCGACTGAAATATGCTGCAAAGAAGCGGCAAAGTCGAACCGACAGCGATCGTAACGATTATTCGCAAGCCAGACTAATTTCGTCCAACGCCGCCGACAGTCCGCCGAGTGC